>NW_020954568.1:1015528-1015832 GCF_900497805.2 Vombatus ursinus | reverse complement strand
GACTGCCTGGGCTTCTGTCTCTGTCTCTCTGTCTCTGTCTCTGACTGTCTGGGCCTCTGTCTGTGACTGCCTGGGCCTCGGCCTCTGCCTCTCTGTCTCTGTCTCTGACTGCCTGGCCTCTGTCTCTGTCTCTCTGTCTCTGCCTCTGGCTGCCTGGGCCTCTGCCTGTCTCCCTTTGTCTCTTCCTCTCCCTCCCTCTTTCCTTCCATCCATCCTTCCTCCCTCCTTCCATCCCTCTATCTTTCCTTCTTTCTTTCTCTTTCTTTCTTTCTTTCTTTCTTTCTTTCTTTCTTTCTTTCTTTCT
>NW_020954568.1:1008691-1015518 GCF_900497805.2 Vombatus ursinus | reverse complement strand
TTCTTTCTTTCTTTCTTTCTTTCTTTCTTTCTTTCTTTCTTTCTTTCCTTTCTTTTCTTTCTTCCTTTCTCTTTCTTTCTTTCCTTATCTTTTTCCTTTTTCTCTCTGCCTCTCTTTGTCTCTGTCCCTGTCTTTCCCCCCCCTCGCCTTCCTCTCTCCCTTTCTCTCCCTCTCTGTCCCCCACCTCCCTCTCTTCTCTCTTCTCTCCCCATCTCTCTCCCTCCTTCTCCCTTGCTCTCTTTCCTTTTCTGATGTGTGCTCTGTGCTTATCTAACTCAGGGCATTAGATCATGGGGGAGGGGGATTCAGAGAGGGATTGAGCTAGGCTGTCACTCCAGGCTCCTTTGTGCTGATCAGTCCGGAGCAGGGTAGGAGGCCTTCCCCTCCAGGATCAGAGTCTGCTCCTGAAGCTTCTGCCCCAGGCTGGGATCTGTCAGACTCATGACATATTTTGCCCCAGCTCCATTATCATAATTAACCTGCATTTCTTTCCCCCAGAGAATAATTAGTGGAGTCCAAATGTAAGAATTCTCCTGCATAATCAAGAGTTCCATCTAGTTTCTTTGGTGATAAGGATCTGCTGGTGCCTCCCTGGCAGCCCCGGCAGCCCGAAGGGTCCTCCCTGGGGCCTGTCCCAACACTCTTGGGCCGGACCCAGGAGGGTGTTGGGGTGGGGATCCCAGGAGTGGGCAGGCCAGCTGGGAGAAGGCAGCGATGGATTCCCATGTACTTCCCTGCCCCCCCTCCCCCGGGAAGGCACCACGGGACAGCCTGTGAAAACTTTGGCAGAGGGTGCAGCCAGCAAGGAGCATCCTGGTTGAGAACCAGGAGGGATGGGTTCCAGGCTTCACTGCTAACTCACTCTGTGGCACTGGGTCACTTCCTCCCGCTCCTCAGTCCCAATGCCCCCAGTTTCCCCATCTGGATGAGGATGAGGGCTTTGCATAGTGGAGTCTCCCAACTGGCTGCCTTTCATTCTGGGCCTGGGGAGAAAACCTAGCCCTTGGGCACAGCGGGTGAGGGGCCCACGGGAGAGGAATCTCCCACAGGAAAGAGTCGTCCAGTACAACGCATTTGAGGGTAGGGATGCCCAGGACACACAACTCAACTAAGGCAGCAGCTGTGGTCATCGCTGGGGCCAAAAAAAAGAGCGGGCCGGAAGGCTTCCCGATGAAGCTGGGCTTTGGCGGGCAGGTGGCATCAGAGGAGAGCAAGACGGCCGAGGAGTCCCTGCTGATTCCTGCCACGGGGGGGGGCCTGGCCGAGGCAGGGAGAGCCACTGTGCGGAGTCAAGTAACAAGCACTTATTAAGCACTTACTGTGTGCCTCGCTTTCCAAGCATGACAATACGAACATAAGCAGAAAGTCAGTCCCTGCCTTCAGGGAGCTTACATTCCAATGCGGGAGTGAAAAGGATCTGAAGAGGAGGGAGAGAGGAGAAGCGGGCTCCGTGGAGAGAGAAGTTGGGAGTCAAGAGCTGGCCTGGAGAGCAATGAAGGCGCGAGGGCAGCTGGAAGGCAGACTTTGTCCTGAAGGTATTTGGGAACCACAGAAGGTGTTTGACCAGGTGAGCGGCCCATAGAAAGTACTATTTTAGGAGGATTAGCCCAGTGTCGGATTGGGAGTGGAAAGACTGGATTCGGGGAGACTAGTTAGGGGCTCTGGCCAGGGGACGGGGTGTGGCCTCAGTTGGCGGAGGGGAAGGAGAGACCTCGTAAAAGACACAGGACTTCAGGGTAGAACGGATGGGGCCCTGCAGCCAGATGGTCCCGAGGACCGGGAGCTGGAATTCCTTGTCTGCCCACTTCCGGTGTGACCTGAGCCCGGCTATTCCCCCCTACAAAATGAGGATGTCTCTAAAGTCCCTTTCAGCTCTAGGTCCTGTGACATTGTGAAGGTTTTAGTGAGCCATTGGCTGGAGGGGCAAGAGAGAGGGAGGGAGCAGACATGACCCAGAGTCAGGAGCCCAGGGAACAGTGGGGTCATTCACTGAAATCACAAAACTGGGGGTGCTGTTCTCTCGTATATGGCGGGGTAACAAAGATGATGAGCTTGGTGTGGGGTCCTTGGCATCCGAGGCGGGGGAGATGTCTCAGTGCAGACAAAGCAGACCAGGGCTCCTGAAGAGACTGACCATATGGATGTGGGCAGAGAAAATGCAGATCAGCCCAGGAAAAGTATCCCTTCCTGACACTGGGGTGGGGGCCCCCACTTCTCGAGCTACACCACTGCCTCGCCCACAGGACACATGGAGCAGAATGAGTTTGGGGGCCATGGAGCTTAGGGAGGGGCGAGAGGCCGGAAGGCAGGCAGTCGGGGAACCTAAAGCCGGGTGCTAAGCCTGAGCCCACAGTGTCTGGGCAAAGGACAGAGCAGAGGGAGACACCAGGAAAGGGAAGCTGCTGCTTACCCAGGAGGGCCTGGGCCATCACTGACCTCAGTAGCAGAGACACAGAGATAGAGAGAGAGAACAGCAGAGAGACAAAGAGAGATTGAGAGACAAAGAGAGACAGAGACAGGGAGATAGAGACAGAAAGACAGAGAGAGACAGAGAGAAAAGCAGAGAGACAGAGAGATTGAGAGGGAGACAGAGAGAGACAGAGACAGAGAGAAAAGCAGAGACAAAGAGACAGAGAGAAAGACAGAGACAGACAGAGACAGAAAAGCAGAGAGACAATGAGAGAGATTGAGAGACAAAGAGAGACAGTGGCAGGGAGATAGAGACAGAAAGACAGAGAGAGAGAGAAAAGCAGAGAGACAAAGAGATTGAGAGACAGAGAGAAAGACAGAGACAGAGAGAGAGACCCAAGCAGGCCACACCCAAGCCAATGTGGGAGAAAGGGCCGGGAGGGAGCATCTGGGTGCGTTCCATCTGCATCGCAGTGAGGGATGGAGCCAAGGATGAGACAGAGAAGGTGCCAAGGCCTAAACCTTGGCAAAAGTCAGGCCATCAAGATCCTGAGCCCAACCTTGAAACTGCTGCAGAAGGAAGGGCCTACCTTCAGCCCCCATGCAATCCAAGAGTACGAGAGGAAACAGAGTCTGATGCAAGTGCAAAGCTAGGTCAGAAACTGAGGCTGGAGATAGGAGCAAACAGAAGAAATACTACGGCCTGAGAGAAGCCCAGGAAGCAAACCCAGAACCCAGAAGGAGAGTAGAACCCCAACACTTCCAAGCAGGGCCTCAGAGAAAAGAATATTCTAGCCTCAGGGACAGCAAGAGTACCGGGAAGAAATGAAACTGGAGACACAAAATGTAATGTTAAGGGAAAGAGAAGTTTGGGAGGAAGGCATGGCCAATTCAGTCAAGAGCCCAGGAACTAAGAGTCCCGCAACTTAGAATGGGCCACACAGAGAGTGACAACTCCACGAGGAAACTGTAACGACTCAAACAAAATCACCAGGAAATAAAATTGAACTGAAATCATTTTAAAGAACCCCATACTGTCTGCCTCTAGATAGAGGGGGTGGACCAGGAGCAGAATGAAGCATTCTGGGGACGTGGCCAACGTGGGCATTTACTTTGCTTGACTATGCATGCTTGGAACAGGTGAAGTAGGAAGGGGAAAATTCACCACTGAAAACAAAGGAAAGCTGAATTAAAACAAAATCAAAAGATGGAGGGAAAAAGAGTCAAAAGAAAAAGTAAGGTAGTCACTGTTAAAACCAACTGACCTGAAGAGATAATCATTGGACTACCTAAAAAAATTGACCATGACCAAAAAAAATTACAAAGCCTTGTTTCAAAAAATCATAAATAAAAACTGCCCAGATCTGTTAGAAACAGAAGGAAAAGTGAATGTAGAAGGAACCCGTGGGTCACCACCCAAATATATCCCCAAATGAAAATTCCCACAAACATCATAACCCAAATCCAGAGCTTTCAGGTTAAAAATAAATCACAAGTAGACAAAAAGAGTTTAAATACCCAGTAACCTCGGTCAGGATCACATATGACTTTGCAACTGTAACAATAAAGGAGAGGAGAGCTTGTAATACAATATTCCAAAAGGCAAATGATAAAAGCATACTGCAACAACTATCAGGCAAAACTGAATATGATCATATCTGTATATATAAGCCCGGAATCAATAGAAGCCCAGAAATAGGCTTCTCCTCAGCCAGCCAGTGCTGTCAAATGTTGGCCGTGTTCCATCATATTTTTGTAATCCTGTGTGACTCTAGGTAGTTCCCTTCCTTTGAGCCTCGGTTTCCCCCTCTGTTAAATGAGAAGGCGGGAGGAGATGATATATATATAACTGAATATAATCATAGCTTTAATGAAATAGGAGACTTCAAGAATTCCTGATGAAAAGGCCAGAACTGAGCAAAAATTTTGAAAGGTAAGTACCAGAGTAAAGAGACAGAAAGGTAAATATATTTGATCAGTTGGAAGGGGTTGTATGAGAATGAGAAATTATTTACATTCTAATAAGGAGAGAAGAAATGTGTTATCTTAGATCCTAACACCTTCAAGGCTCATAGAGAAAGCTGAATAAGACAAGAAGAAGGCCTTGGGGGGATTTATTAGTGATCTGAAGAAAAAAAGGGAAAGAGAATATATTAGAAAGGAGAGGAGAAGGCAGGGGAGAGAACTTACTATCTCACGTACTAGGGCTACAGGCGATGAAGAGTATATAAACATGGAAAACATGGAAAAAAGAGTCAGGGCCACAAGAATCCCACAAAAATGATTTTCATCTGAACTAGACAAAAGAGATTGAACATACTCACATACAGAGAAAGAGTGTTATGTAGAAATACATTAAAGTCAATAGGGAAATAGGTGGGTACTGGCGGGGGTGGGGGGGGTGAAGGAGGGTAAGTGAGGTGAGGGAAAGCCAAGTCTAGCTTTGGATGATGGGGCATGAGGGGGGATATAAGCGGAGAGAAGAAAGAGCAAAAACCTGTGGTCTGGGGTGGGGCAGGGAGAAGAGGGCGAGCAGAGAAGAAGCACACTGCTCCAATTATAGATCTCTAGTGTTAAGCAAACTCTTCTTTTACTACCTTCTTCATTGTAAAGATGGAATGTAGTGAACACAGTCCTTAGGGGAAATGCATATGTCCAAACACTTTCATCAGCAAAAGAGAGAAACAACAAATCAATGAATGGATTATCTGTTTTTTTTTAAATAGAAAAGCAATAAATTTATAAAACTCTACTTATATATAGAAATTCTGCAAAATGAATATTAACAAAATTGAAAGCTAAAATGTAACTGAATTGATCAATAAAACTAAGCTGTTTTTGAAGAAAAACAATAAAGATAAACAGCTTGTCTGTATTTTTTTTTTAAAGAGGAAAACTAAACTATCAAAAACACGAAAGGAGAATTCACAATTGAATAGGAAATAAACAGAACTAGTAGAAACTGCTTTGCCTAATCACATTCCCCAAATTTGATAACTTAGATGAAAGGGATGAATATTTACAAAAAAGCCATCCCCAGGTCAACAGAAGAAAAAAAAAGATTATTTAAATAACCCAATGTTAAAAAAAAATGAACAAGCAATAAATGAACTCCCAAAGGAATAAACTCTAGGACCGATTGAGTTTACAAGTAAATTATTTCAAACATTCAAAGAATAAATAATTCCAGTATTATATAAACTTTTTGCAAAAATTGGAAAAAAAGGTTCCTTCCAAATTTTTTCTATAGTACAAATAGGATATGGATACATAACCAGAGAGACACAGCAGAGAAAGAAAACTATAAACTATGATCCCTAACGAACATAGACACAAAAAATTAAATAAAATGTTTATTTATAAAGAGAGTATAACAACATATATGAAAGATTATACACCATGACCAATTTGTATTTATACCAAGAATTAAAAACTGATTAAACATAATAGACAATATTAATAACCAAAAAACCCCACATGATTATTTCAATAGATGCTAAAAATAAAAAGCTCTGGAAAAGTCTACATTTGTAAAAAAAAAAACAAAAACAAAAACATTAAAAAGCATAGGAATAAATACTTCTTTCCTTAGTATGATAAGTAGCATCCATTTAAAACTAACATTTAACATGATATGTAACAAAGACAGCCTGGAAGTCCACGATCATCACTACTATTTGACATAATGTTCTAATGGTAAGACAAGAAAAAAAGAAACTGAGGCAAACATAGGCAAAGGGTAAATTAAATTGTCACTTTTTGCAGGTGATATGATTAGTTTATCTAGAGAACCCAAAAGAATCAACTAGAAAATTAGTTGAAGTATATTATAACTTCAGCAAAACTGCAGAATATAAAAATAAACCCACACAAACCATCAGCATTTCTGTATATTACCAAAAAACCCAGCAGTGTGATAAAGAAAGAGAACTGTAGGATGTATATAACATGTAGGAGTCCATCTGCCAAATCATGCATAGGAACTCTATGACTGTAACTACAAAACATTCCTGACAGAAATAAAGACAGACTTAAATAATTGCAAAATTAGGAACTGCTCATGGGTAGGACGTACCTTACAGTAAAAATGGTCATCTTACCCTTATTCAGCATCAGACCAATTGACCTACCAACAGATTACTTTCTAGAGCTAAGGAAAAAAATAATTAAATTCGTCTGGAGGAACAAACGTTCAACAATCTCAAGGAAAATAATGAGAAATAAGTAGAAAATGGGGATAGCAATGCCAGATCTCATACTATTATACAAAGCAAAAAAAAATCTTCCTGACTCCAGGTCTGGCATTCTATCCACTGTGCCAGCTAGCTGCTCTTACACATAAACGCACATTCACATATGCACACACACACTCACTCATGCACACATTCACACATACACTCACACACATTCACATATGC
>NW_020954568.1:1000796-1008681 GCF_900497805.2 Vombatus ursinus | reverse complement strand
ACACATTCACACATACACTTACACACATTCACATATGCACACACTCACTCATGCACATATCCACACATACACTTGCACACATTCACATATGCACACACTCACTCATGCACACATCCACACATACATGTACACACATTCACATACACACACTCACTCATACACACACTCACACATACATGTATACACATTCACATATGCACACATGTACATGCAGACTCATACACACATTCACACATACACTCACACACATTCACATATGCACACATGCACATACAGACTCATACACACATTCACACATACACATACACACGCACATAGTCATGCACATACTCAAACTCACCCATTCTCACACTCTTAGGCTTGCAATGGGGGTGGAGGGAATGAGACCTAGTTGTTTTTCAAATTAGGTTGGAGCCTAGAAGGGGAGAGGTAGTGTGGGCAGTCCACTGTAGAACAGCCTTAGAAGCCCAGGATGGCAGCAGGCATATATTAAGCACCTACTGTGTGCCAGGCTCTGGCTAAGCACTGGGGATACAAAAAAGACAAAAACCAGCCCCTGAGCTCAAGGACCACCCCCCTCGCCATCTCAAGACCGACAGAGCCCTGGGGCCCCATCAGGGTGCTTGACTCGGACAGATGTGGGTATTTCAGGTGTGCGCTCCCCCAGTGTCCTCTCCACAGAGCCCCGTCTGTTCCCTTTGGCCCTGGGGAGGGGGCAGGGGAGGCTACCTTTCTTTATGTGGTTTCTTTTGGGCCCCGACGGTCCCTTCTCAGGTCTGCCGGGTGCTTTCTAGCATGAGTCCAGGGGATGTGGTCTGAGGCAGGGGGCCAGGACCAGTCCCCATCAAAGAGCCCTCCCACTCCTGAATCTATCCATTATGTCTGCCTGCCACAGGCACCTCCCCATTGGCTGATGGGTGGGGAGGGGGCCACTAGGGAGGGATGACCCGAGGGACGCTGGACCTAGCGCCCTGAGCACTAGGGGACCAGAGGAGCAGACCAGCTTGGCTTCATGGGGGTGAGCAGGCAGGAGCCGGGGGAGGCTCTCGGGCCCTGGCCAGGAAGTTTGATCAGCATTCGTGAGGTACCTAGGCATTCTTTCTTTGGGTAAGTGTGTGCTTGCCTGACCTCACAGGACCCCAGGGCCGTGGCAAGCCCAGCGGCCTTGGCTCACCAGGGAGGAGGAAATGGAGTTGGACAGCAGCAGAGGAAGCTAGGGCCAGGTCTGTGCAGCGAAGGCCTGCTCTGATCAGTCGATGGCTTTGTCTGCTCAGGCTCCCGCTTTCTCTTGATTGAACTGACAGTTCTGCCCCCGCACCCCACCCTTGTGCTGGATCTTCCCTGACGCTCTAGGACAGGAGGAGAGATGTGCCCATTTTACAGAAGGGGAAGTACCCTGCTTCAGTTTACATGGCTGAGAAGTGGAGAACTTGGGACTGGAACCCAGTGCTTTCCATCTTCCTCGGTCCTGCATTGAACACTGGGTGACCTGGGGTAAGTTACTTTTCTTCTCTGAGACTCAGTTTCCATCTCTGTAAAATCCAGGCAGCCCTTTCCCAGCTTTGTGAGGAAGCTAATTTGTCAGCCTTCCAGCCTCAGAATGACAGGCTCCTTGCTTCCGCTGTGAGCAGCTGTAAGATGCAGAGAGGCCTACTAAGAGCAAGAAGCTTCCAGTCTGCCCGAGGAGATGAGACAAGGTCAGACAAGGTCCAGAGCCCAGGTCAGCAAGAGCTCAGAGCAGGGAGGGGCCTTCAGGCCTACAGCAATCAGGGGAGACTTCCTGGAAGAGGTGGGCTGGGGGAGGAGCCAGAATGGGGCTAGAAAAAGCCAGGCCCAGGAGCCCAACAGTCATTGGCCCTGCCATCCTTCCATGTGGCCCAGAGGCTGAGCAGCTCCGCACCTCCTGGGGCAGCCCAGCGACGAGGACGTTGCCACCTGCTCCCTGCCGCAGGGTGGGAATGTGGGAGCCCATCTGGAAGGGTGGAGGGGGCACCTGGCTCTAGGATCTGACAGCTGGGGCTCGGATCCTGGCATTCCGGACCTTGATGACATTGGGAAGGTCCTCTGGGGAGGGGGCAGGGCCTGAGGAGCTGGAGGCAGGGGGCTGCTTCCAGGGGAGGGGGTGAGCCCCACTCAGCTCACTCTCATGATCCCACACTCTCACATACATTACACATGTACTCCTCTACCCGCTCAGACACGGGCACACTCAGTCTTACACACTCACTCATGATTGCACTCCCTCTCACACTCAGGCTTCCATCAGTTAAGTGTTGATGGGCTCTGATTTGGAAAAGGATTGGCAGAGACCCCACCCCTGCAATGAACCATCCTACAGGGCACCCCTCAAAGGGAGAGAAGGACTTCAAGGCACGCTTGAGGCCAGCATGGTGCCTCCAGGCGCAGACATCCGTGACTCTGTATTTTAAGTTTGGGGACTGAGAGTGGGCAGAGAAAAGAGGGTGCCTCCTTTTTGGGGGTAACTTCTGTCCTGGTTGGGAAGGCCAGCATCCCTCTGTAAAAGCTAAGTGGTATCGCATGCGTGACTGATGCTGGGGAACGGCTGAGGGCCCGCCTGACCCTGCTAGAATTAGCCTTAGGATTACCACGGAATCCTGAGAGGAGGAGGAGGGGTCAGCAGGCTTCCTCAGAGGCAGCACCTAGTAGCACCACAGTATGAAGACACCCTGACTGGCCGTGTGACCCTGTGGCAGTCACTTGACCTCTCAGGACCCTCAGCGGCTCCCTATAAGCTGCTGAGAAGGCACTGGCCTGCGCTGGCAGAGGTGGTTTCTCCACCCTGTACCAAGGAAGTCACAGGCCCAGGCCAGGACCTAGCCCTTTCTGCTCAACAACATTTTATTTCGTTTCTCTCAGACCTCGAGGGCCCTTCTCTCCTGGGGCTCATGGGTGCACAGTCACTGCCCCTAAGGTCTGTTCAACTCCAGGCTCCAGGTGTCTGTCACAGAGGTCATGCCGGTCATTTCCACCTGGGTGTCCAGGTGACAGCCCCGAACTAGCCTGATGGTTGGATGTGAACAGACGTGACTTCTTTACTGACCCCTGCAGGCTGAGAGCTCCCTCTCAGACCTGCTTCTAATGATTAAATGCACATCATTTCCCCCAGAACTCTGAACTGAGCTCAGCAGGGTTTTAAAATGGAGCCAGGCAGAACTTTCTCCTCACTCAGGAACATTACTAATAGGCACGATTTCTTTCTCGCTGACTTAGCTCTGTCATTTCGACGGCAGGACGTCTGCCTGACCTTTCTGTCTAATTCAGGGGTATCATTGTCTTTTGCTCTACTGCGCTGCCTTCTGGTGGCCTCTGGTCCCCTCTTTCCCTGCCTCTTTTCGCATACTCTGGTGGTCAGCTCACCACCAGCAAAGGCTCAGGGAGCGCATGGGGCACCTCACTTTCTCACTACAACCAAGCTTTGGCCACCTCTGAGTGGCTTAGGGGATCCATGCCCACGGAAGTTGGCAGTACTGAGGCAGAGGCAAGGATAGGGGCTGGAGGAGAACAGAGGGGATGGGAGAAGAGAAAAACAGGAGAGAGAAAGGAAGAGATGGCACCCAAGGCCACAGGGATCAGCTTGGGGCCCACTCCAAAGACGGATTTCTGGGGCCATTTAAGATGGGCTACGTTCAGAGCAGCATCCTCTCTCTCCATACGAGAGGAAATTTCTGAAGATACCAAGTCTTGGTGAGGGAGTGAGTGGGAGCCATGGACCTGTGCCAACTGCTATTTCTGTCCATGAAAGGGGAAAATGCTGGCCACTACATACCTTCCTTAACACTTAGGGAAGGTCATATCTATTCCAGATTGGTATGTAAAGAAAACACATCGCTGAATTGCCATCATGGAAACACTGGGCATGGAGCCAATGGGTGGGGAATGCCTGAGGGCAGTGCGCTTTCAGAGCCAAGGCAACAAAGGACACGTTAACAGTTCAGAGTAAGAAAGATTCCTATTGATCTGGTCACACTTATGGTGAATGAATGCTTCCATCTTCCCAGGAATGGAGGAAGGGCAGTAACATACTTCACTGGGATGTCCGGTCCCATCCATATATTAACCCACCAAAACACCCACTCACTCATCCACATCCATTTATCCATCCATCCATCTATCCATCCACCCACTCACCTATCCATCCATCCATCCATCTACCCATCTATCCATCCATCCATCCACCCACCCACCCACCTATCCATCCATCTATCCACCTATCCATCCAGGAAGAACTGAGTTCAAATTCAATCCTATACACACACCAGATATGTGACCCTGGACAAGTCATCTAACCCTAAATCTGTATTTTAGGTACTTCTCTAAGCGTACAAATGATATTCACTAAGCCAGTTGTGAGCTGGAGTGGAGAGGATGGATCACAGGACAGGTGAAGTCAGGATGGGCTGGGCAGGTTGGGAAGGATTCAGATTATGTGATCTGCAGGCATCCAGGTGGGTGGGTGAGTGGGTGAAGATGGTAAATGACAGTCAGAGACAAACACTGCTGCGTTCAGTTTTGCCCAAGGGGGTGCTGGAGATGGAGACTCTGATGAAAGCTGGCTAAGGCTCAGGCTCCCAGATGGGGGCCAGGCTGGGCTGGAGGGGGCAGCCAGCCTTTCACATGAAGGGAGAATGCGGAAAAGGGGAACCATGAAAGTCCAGGACAGAGGGAAGCATTCTAATCTAGAAAGACAGAGGGTCTCCCTAGGACCAAATATAGACCACTGTGGAGGGACTCCCTGAGCCCCTCGAGGTCAGAGCTAAGGGGTCCCTGAGACCCCCTTCTGTGCCACCTCCTCCTTCACAAAACAAAGTGAACTGATGGGGGAAGGTGGGTGGCACAGCTGGCATGTTTCGGCCTCCCACCATCACCGAACCAGGGGGTGTCCTGCATTGCCCCACTCTCAGGCCAAGGCTGCCCACACTCACATCTGCAGGGCATTGACTGTTTAGGGCCAGGGGGTGCCCTGCATCACCCACTCTCAGGCCAAGGCTGCCCACGCTGACACCTGCAGGGCATTGAGTATTTGAGGCCATCCATGACCAGGAGACCCTCCTATCCGGAATTTACAGCTGCTCCCTGCTCCCTAGACACACTTCCTACATCCAGTTCCTAGTCTCGGAATACCCAGGCTTCCGGTTCTTAGATATCAGGGGGAGGGAATATCACAGAGATGGCATCGGCTTTCCAGGATGAAGACCCCTCAGGCTCCACTGGTAAATCTTGAAATGTCCTGAGCTGTTGCCCGCTGCCAGGCTGGGGGAACTGGCAAAGCCCAGTGTACCGTGAGCACCATCCCTTAGACAACGAGGAGTCCCCAGAGATAGGCAGGGTGAGTCTCCAAAGGGTGCCCAGAAAGCAGTATTAGGTTTCCCCAATTCCTGTCTATATGGCACCAGAGAAAACAGGTCAATGTTTTGAAAAAGACAAAAACGGAAGTACGGGGAGGGAGGTCACTTCCTAGTAAACTCTTGGAAAAGTCCTCCAGAGATAGACATTGGCAATCTCCCTCCTCCTCTACAATTCTAGGGCTCTCTTTCCATGGGCCAGGAGGCTGGCTTCCAGAATGGACCCGAAGGCAACAGATAGCCTCGTCTCAAATGGATCCATCACATAATCTTCTGCTGAAGGCACAGGTCACTAGTGTGAACAGAGAAGCTGAGCCCCATCCTGGCCCTACGTTGGAGTCACACCTCAGGGACCCCTCAGTCTGAGGGGAGAGGCGGTCCCGTGGAGAGCCCCTGGGCTGGGGGGAGACACAGACTTGCCCTGGGGGGCACCCCCAGTGTGAGGGAAAGGTATAGCAGCCTTCACCGAGCCCTTGATCTGAGACAGAGACATGGTCCTGCCCTCAGCGAGTCCCCCGTCTGAGGGGCCCTCTGCTCTGGCTCTTCAAGCCCCCAGGATTCTTATCTCCCTCCCTGCAAACCTCCTTTGCCCCAAATGAGAAGGGACTGCCCGGGATGGGGCCTCCTGGGACATCCTCCATCCAAGTACAAAACGTTGGGACCCACAGGGAGGTGCCCAGGAGAGCTGGTGGGGGTCAGGTCTCATTCTGAGAGGGAAGGGGCATCTACGCAGCCTTCTTGGGGAAACAAGTAGACAAGCGCAGCACCATGAAGAATGACCCCGAGGAAGGGGATTCTGGCTTCCGAAGCTGTCTGTGCCTGATACTGCCTCTGCCCTCCCCTCAACCATCCCCCCATGTGATCTTTGGATCCACCCACCCATCCAATCCCCCATCCCCCAATCTAATCCCCCCCCCCCAACGTGACCGTGGAAAACCTCCAGGCAGAGCTGGGAGAAGCCACCAGACTGGTGTGAGCTGAGAGCCCTGATGCCCCTGGGCAGCCCCTTCACCAGCCTGCCTGAAGCCCCAGATATCGGCATCGCTCCCAAAGGAAGCCTAGACGCGAAGAATCCGAGTTGGGAGGGGCTGAGAACAGAGAACGTCAGAGCTGGGGCCACCTTGTTCCACACCTCTAGCCACCACATACGTGTGGTCCTTGTCTACATGGCATTCTATCTCCCATCTCCACGCCTTTGCACTGGGCATCCTGAATGCCTGGAATGCCCTCCCCATCCCTTAGAACATTCATTCAAGGCTCAGCTGAAAGGCTGTCTTCTATGGGAGGCCCTTCCTGATCACTCCCTCCCCTTGGTGGAACTCCTGCGGATGTCATGTACACACACCGCCCTTCCCCCCCCACTTCCGCAGGCTTCATCTTGACTGTAACATCCTTGAGGGCAGGCTTGCTTTCCTTTTGTCTCAGTATCCCCAGCTCTGATCCTGGCTGATTGATTGGCCAATTGTTGAGCAGAGGATGTCAGAGCTGGGAGGGCCCTTGGAATCCCCAGTCAAGCCCCTCATTCTACAGAGGAGAAGTCAATGCGCTGTCTCCACTGGCACAGAGTCAGGGAATGTGTCAGCATTTAGGGGGTGGGGCGGTACACCAGCTTGGCCTGGTCTGGTTGATGGCCCACCTGCAGGCCCCTCCTGGCATGGATGTATCGGGGAGGGGAAGGCAGGCTAGAGAATGGGAAAGTCTGGAGCTTCGGGATGTTTCTCCCCTGGGTGCCTGGAAGGGAGGGCACCTGACAAAAGGAGGGGTGAGCAAACCCTGCTAAGCTCACGGTTTTGCCCAGAGCCAGTTCCATGTCTGGGATTTAGCAGCCGCCATCTCTGCCATTGTTTGGAGCCAGGGCAACAGAAAGCAGGTTCCCTGGAGGCAAGGGCCCTCTGGGGCCAGCTCATTGCAGGGTGGAGATTCCGGGGGTCTCCTGTGAGCCAGTGGCCCAGGAGGAAGCCAGACAACTTTGGCAATCCTGCTGTGAGCAAATTAAGGGTGTGCCAAACACCGAGCTCTCTCCTTAGGTGCCCACCTTTGGCCTAGCAGCCCCAGGGCCACCCACAGGACCAGAGGGGAACAGCTTCAGCCATAGAAGAGTCAGAAGGAAGGGGGCAGCTAGATGGTGGAGTGGATAAAGCTCCAGCTTCAGAGTCAGGAGGACCTGAGTTCAAATTCGACCTCAGAAACTTGACACTTACTAGCCGTGTGACCCTGGGCAAGTCGCCTAACTCCAACTGCCTCACCAAAAAAAAAAAAAAGTCAGAAGGACCACCCTGAGTCCCTGCTTTTCCAAAGCAAGCTCATCCCTGGCCATCTGCCCACTTATCCATTCATCTATCCATCCATCCATCCACTCACCCACCCATCCATCCTCCATCCTCCATCCATCCATCCATCTGTCTATCCATCTATTCACCCACCCATCCATCCATCCTCCATCTTCCACCCACTTACCCATCCATCCATCCATCTATCCTCCACCCACTCATCCATCCATCCATCCATACATGCATCCATCC
>NW_020954568.1:992362-1000696 GCF_900497805.2 Vombatus ursinus | reverse complement strand
CATCTATCCATCCATCCATCTGTCCATCCATCTATTCACCTACCAATCCTCTATCCATCCATCTACCCACCCATCCATTCTCCATCTTCCACCCACCCATCCATCCATCCATCTATCCTCCACCCATCCACCCATCCACCCATACATCTACCCATCTATCCTCCACCCATCCATCCATCCATCCACCCATCCATCCATCCACCCACTCACCCATCCATCCATCTGTCCTTCTGTCCATCCTCCTCCAGCTAGCACTGCCTTCCTCATTTTCTTGTCACAAATACACAGAGTTCCAATTTTTCTCCCTGCCAGAGTAATTAATGCCAGGAAGGACTTAATCAGAGACCCGGGAGGATCAGAATTACTCTCAGGCCAGCCTGGCCTGTTTGCAATTACGTTAATGAGGAAATGGAAAGGGAAGGAGTTGTCCCTTCCCCTGCTTTTAATTTTTTTTTTCTTTTCAGAGACCCTAGAATAATTTGACCATTACCCAAGAATTAGGCTAAAAATGTTCTGCAGCTGAGGGGAACTTCTTTCCCCTAGGACCCTGTTCTCAGGAGGCCCTCAGGGAGCCAGGCTGCAGACGTGGCATCATGGAGGAGGTGGCTGAGAGTCCAGGGTGCAGGATCCTGGAGGAAGAGGCCAGCGGGTCCCCCCCCCCCACTGTAACAGGGGCCTCACAGGAGGAGACTGAGGACTGTAGAAGGGAGGGGTCTGACCCACAGGCCCCTGGAGGTAGGATCTGGCCTCAGGTCTTTCCATGCCAAAGCCAGGGCTTTTTCCTGGCGGACAGCCTCTGAAGGCTGAGGGATTGTTCACCTGGACTCTGATCCTCAGTCCTTACCTCAGCTGAACACCATCCACAACTGTACAAGGTAAGTCTTCGGGGGGAGGAAGGGAAGGGGTAAACCCTCGCTCCCGTGGGGGTCAGGCTGGCAGAAGGAAGGGAGAAGTCTTCAGAAACAGGGAAGGGCCCACCTGGGAATGGTGGCAGGACATATTCAGGGGTGCTTGGGGAAGAGCCCTCCTGATTCTAGGGTTCTGGGGCTCTGTGCAAACTGGGCAGTAGACATGGGCACGGCAGACCCGGAGAACCCAGGGGATCTGTCTCCAATGCACCCAGGAAGGGGCTGAGCCCTGTCCTGGAAGGCCCTGCCCAGGACACCACCCATGGCTCCACTGGTGAGGTCTGTAGTCCAAATCCCCATTATAGAGATGAGCACACTGAGGCCTGGAGAGATTAATATCCTAGAAGTTCTAAGTGGCCAAAACAGGATTTGAACTCGGGTTCCTCTAACCCCAGGATCTGGGAGCTGAATGGGGCTGCTGAGCTCAGACTCCAAAGAACCACAAAACATCTATGCTGAGGCCATTTGAGATCTCCAGTCAGCCCTGCTGCCATAGGCATGATGTAGGGAGGCCCAGAGGACCCGACCTGAGGCCTCACAGGGGCTAAGGAGCCAGCTTCTCACACTGACCCTGCTCCACACCTGGCCATTGAAAGGGGCTTCCTGCTGGAGGCAGCATTGGAGCTGGGCCTCGAAGGACAGGTGGACACGTTGGGGAAACAGCACCCTGGGCAGAGCCCCTGCCAGAGGAGGGAGAGCAGGAGTGACGGTCAGGAGTGATGCATGGATCACGCAGACGGGTCTAGCGCCCCCAGCGCTCTAGCCTGGGGGGGCTGCCAAGGTCCAGCCTGGGGGGGTGCTGCTGAGGGAGCGAGACACCTCTCCCCGCTCCTTCCTCAACCCTAAGATGTTTCCTGTTGCCATGGGGAGGGGGGAGAAGGTCCCAAGGCGGAGAGAGCAGCGGCAGCCTGGGCTGCTCCCGAGAGTCAGGCTCCAGCCTGGGGCTGCTGGAGGGGGGCTCAGCAGGGAGGGGCCTCTGGCGTCCCAGGTGAGGCTCCAACACAGCGGCCCATTGTCCCCATCGGCTGGGGACGGGGGCTGCCAGCAGCCTCCTCAGTCACGCTGACCCTCTCCCCAGATCTAGTTTCTCCTCTCTGGCTGATCTGAGTTTAGTGACAGGACAAGCCTCGTCTTATCAGGCACAGAAACCGCTTGTGTGCCAGGATCAATGGCGTCTTTATTGGCACCAAAGGGCTGACATTTCCCCCCAGCACAATTCTGTCACGAGGCACATCTGTCAGGTGTTCCCGGTGGGAAAGCAGGAAGCAGCCCAGATAACTGCTGGGTGAGACATTGAGCCAGCAGATGGAGGGCGAGATAGACAACAGCCCAGGGCCAGGCGTGGGGGGGAGAGGGGGGAGCGGGGGTGGGGGTGGGGGACAGCGTTCTCACTGCAAGTGCCCCAGTCCGTGTCCTGAGGCATTCATTCGCTCATTCATTCATTCATTCATCATTCATTCATTCATCCATCCTGCATGTGTGCAGGCTCTGGGGCAGAGATACAAAGCGTAGACCACACTGCGTCCTGCCCTCATGGAGCTCATGGTTGAAGAAAGAGGACCTCTCTGGGTCTTTGTGGCTCCTCTATAAACTGGAAGTGTGGGATGACCTGATCTCTCCAAGTATCCTGTCCTATAGTTCTGGAATTGGGAATCCATAAATTCAGCCAGAAACCAGAGGAGTCCAGGGGTTGCCGCCAGAAAAGCATTTAGAGAAAGACCTTGAGGGAGGTTTCTCCAAGGGTGAGCCGATGTGGTTTCCCCGAACTCCCTGCCCAGCCCCAGCCTTGGCGCACTTGTTGGGCAGATGACCATGGACTCACACCGCCTCAGGCCCCAACAGAACTGGTGGATACGAGGGCAGGGCCGCTCACCGCCAGCTTGGACAGCTAAGTGATCACAGACAGGGGAGGCGCTGCAGGACTGAAACCTTGGAGTCCTTCTGTAGGGGGGAGCCCTCCACCTCCTGAGGCAGCTCCTTCTGTGCTGGGACAGCTCTCACCATTAGCAAACTCGTCCTGACTAAAGCCTAAACCAGCCTGTTGTGCCCTCTGGCTGATGCAACAAAGCATATCCCTCCTCCCCAAGTCAGCCGTTGGAGAACTTGGAGGCTTCTAGGCCGCCATTCTGGTTATTGATCCTTGTGTGACAAGACTCAAGGCCCTTCGTTATCCTGGCTGCTCTCTTCTGACCACACCCCAAACTGAGTACAATGTTTCAAACTGGGGTCTGGAGAGAGCTCATCTCCCTTTCTCCAGAAGCTATGGCCCTCCTGATACAGCCCAAGATTTTGGTGGCCAAAGTCATACTGAGTTTGTGGTCCACTAAGACCGCAGACATAATTTTCAGTTAAAAATCCCTCCCTGATTGGGGAATGGCTGAACAAGTTGTAGTATATGAATGTAATGGAATACTATTGTGCTGTAAGAAATGATGAGCAGGCAGACTTCAGAAAAACCTGGAAAGACTTGTGTGGTCTGGTGCTGAGTGAAGTGAGCAGACCCAGGAGAACGTTGTACACCGTACCAGCCATGTTGTGCGATGGCTAACGTTGATAAACTTAACCCTTCTCAGCAGTGCAATGATCTAAGACATCTCCAAAGGTCTCATGATGGAAAGTGCTATCCACATCCAAAGAAAGAACTATGGAGTTTGAATGCAGATCGAAGCACACTATTTGCTATTTTTTTCTTCTGTTTTGTTTCATTTCCTCTTTCTGTTGGTTCCTCCTATTGGTTCTAATTCTTACTCACAACCTCACTAATGTGAAAATACGTTTAATAGGAATGTATATGTATAGCCTATCTCAGATTGCGCGCTGTCTTGGGGAGGGAGGTGAGGAGGAAGGTGGAGAAAAATTTAAAACTCAAAAGCTTATGGAAGTGATTGTTGATAAATCAAAATAAATTAATTTTAACAAATCCTTCCTTGTTAGTGAGAATCTGATTCAGAAAAGACTTTCCCGTTGCTTCTTCCTCCATCTTTCAAAGGAGGAAATAATCATTAATCCAAATTGAGAAGTCATTAGGCGCCCAGCTTTGATCAGAGAGAGATTGAGCTCTAGGAGATGTTTGGATAATTGAGGTCCTTCATCCTGCTATCTCATGTCTCTGGACCAGACCTATGATCTGTTGAACACTCTTCACGGTAAAATAAATGCCTTTGAATATTTGAAAGGAAATCACATAGAAAACACATTAGAATTATTCTGTTCATCCCCCAAAGACAGAATTAGGGGCAATGGGGGAAGTCGCAAAGAGGTCATTTTAGCTTATTATCTCCATGAGGGATCATGTCTTCAAATTCAGCAAACATTTATTAAGTACCTACTAAGTGCCAGGCACTGGGTGACAAATTGGGCTACCGGAACAAAAGAGTAATGATCTCCACTTTTGAGGAGCCTCCATATTCTCGTGCTTTCTCTGTCTCTATTTTTCCCTGTCTCTCTGTCTGCCACTGTCTCTATCTCTTTGTCTGTCTCTGTCTCTCTAATATTTCCAACACTGATCCATACTCATAATGAACATTACTGGACTGAAAAGATTAATTTGTATCGATGTGGTCAGTGAAAAGATTTCCATACTTAAAGACCTGTGGTTGTCAAGGGTGGGCATTCTCTACACTGATACAGACCCCAACCCTCTCTTTAATATGTTCTCAGGCAGTTGCTGAGGCCAAAAAATTCACCCTTTTCGTCTCTGTAGCCTGGATGTTGTTGATTGCCCTCTACTTATTCATACCCCTCTCTTCTAAACTTTCCTATTACTGCTGAGAGAACCCCCTCCTTCCAGACTCTCAAGTTCCCAACCTAGGAGTCTTCCTGGATGCCTCACTCTCTCACCACCACCCCAACCACTCATATCCAAGCAGTTGTTAAGGCCTACTAATTTCACCTCTGCAGCATCTCTCATGGATTTCACTTCTTCAGCATCTCTCATGGATTTCACCCCTGCAACATCTCTTGCCTATTTCACCTCTGCAACATCTCTTGTCTATTTCACCTCTGCAACATCTCTCATGGATTTCACCCCTGCAACATCTCTTGCCTATTTCACCTCTGCAACATCTCTTGTCTATTTCACCCCCTGCAACATCTCTTGCCTATTTCACCTCTGCAACATCTCTTGTCTATTTCACCTCTGCAACATCTCTCATAGATTTCACATCTACAACATTCTCTACACCTCTACAACAACCTCTGTACCATCCCCCCAATATTCCCCCTTTTCCCTTCTGACCCTGCCCCCACCCTGATGCAGACTTTCATCACCTCATGCCTGGACCACTGCAGTAGCTGCTGGAGGATCTGCCTCCCTCAAGTGTCTCCCCACTCTCTTTCATCTTCCATTCAGCCACCAAAATGATTTTTCTAAAATGCAGGTCCGACCATGGCACCCCTCCCATTCAATAACTTCCAGTAGCTTCCTGTTACCTCCCACATCAGATACAAAATGCTCTGTTTGGCCTTAAAAGATCTTCATAACCTGGCCCCCTCCTCCCTTTCCAGATTTTTTACACCTTACTCCTGGAACAGGTGGGCTCCAGTTGGCTTAATTCCCTTTTGTTAATCTTTTGGAAGGTTTTGTGCCCACAAGTTTTGGGTTTCACACATAAAGAGGTGTCTGTGCCGGATAAAGAGGTAACCAGGTGCCCGAGTCAGAGGAACCCTTGTCCACAAGCTAACTCAGGCCTGCATGCAGAGCTGGGAGGAGCATGGCCATGCCTGAAGCCCAAAGTACTGCATAAGACCTTCCGGATACAGGGGCAGTCAGAGAGTGCCATGGGACAAGGATGAGGAGATTGGGGGGAGGAAGGAGGTCAGGTAATATGTCAGTCAACAAACATTTATTAAGCATCTGCTATGTGCCAGGCACTGGGCTAAGTGCTAGGGATACAAAGAAAGATAACAACTATGTCCCTGCCCTGCTGAAAGAGGGTAAAGCCATGGACAGGAGGGGACCTTACTGGGTATTTGGGGTTCAACCTGCTAAGCCAGGGAACTGCAGAGCCAATGAAGGCCCTCCAAGGGGGCCTCAGGCCCAATCTTTATTTTGTGTCTAGAAGAAACAGATGGCTTTTTAGGGAATGGAAAACAAATCAGATTTGCCGCATTGTGGTGTTACTCAGGACATGCCCATTCCTTTAGCCAGAAGAGTGTGCATATATGTGTACATATGTATGTACCTGCATGTGGATGCAGGGGAGGAGGGAAGCTGGGAGTGAATGAGAGGGGCCAATGGCCTCAGAGTAACAAAGTCACCAACGTCATGGCTCCAACCATTCCTCCACTATCCAGGAAGGGAAGAAAAGCCTCAGATCATGACTACCCATGGTCAGCCTTTCCTTCTTTCCTAAAACAGCTTTAGACCCACCAGGAAAAGCCTGTAGCCAGCAAGAGTGAGGAGTGAAGGAGGGAGGGAGGAAGGGAGGGACGGAGGGAGGGACAAAGGGAGGAAAGGATGGAGGGAGAGAGAGAAGGATGGACAGAGGGAGGAAGGGACAGAAGGAGGGAGGGAAGGAGGGACTGAGAAAGGGAAGGGGGGAGGGAGGGATGGAGGGAAGAAGGGAAGGAGGGAGGGAGGAGCCAGCCATCCCTGGGCTTCAGAGCCTCCTTCAAGGTGAAGGGGAACCAGGCTCAGCTCCTTGGGGTACTCATCTCAAGAGCCACTGCTGGGTCCCCTGGCCTGACTGATCCCCACATGAATTTACAAATTTGACCAAAACACTCTCCTCCCATCCCACCCCCATTCAGGTCTGCCTCCAGGCTCAGGCTGATTGTCATTGCTCAGACCAGTCCCTGATTCCTCTCCCAGGCCTGAGCATTTACCCCGAAGGGCCCTATCCAGAATGTCTTAGACATTGGACTCCTGGTCACCAAACAATATTCATGCAGGGCCCCAGAGAGCTCACAGTGCTCTCCACACCCATGACCTCACACTCACTCACAGCCCTTGTCCCTTCAGACTCCTCACTATCCCCGCAGAGTCAATGAAACCCAGAGCAGCTCATGTCTACTGGGGCTGAAATGTTTAAAGCATTCATTTTCCTGCAGGCAAATATCTGAGAGCTAGAAACAGGGGAACTTGGGAGGGGGGTGGCTGTAAACTGAAGAGAATGGAGCCTCAATCTGAGCCACCCCAGAATCACACAGACTCAGAGCCGGAAGGGCCCTGGCCAAATCATTCTGTCTACATCCCTCACTTGACAGTGAGGGGAACTGAGGCCAGGAGCCGGGAATGGATTGAGTCATACAGAGACTCGTAGATTTAGACCCAGATGGGCCCAACAGACACTGCCGGAGGGCTGTCAGAATGGGCGGAGGGAAGGCCCCCCAGAGCGGGGCTTCCAGGCCCCAGAATCAGAGCCTCAAATCAGGAGGGGCTTCGAGGCTGAGGGGCTGTTCAGGTCCTGACCCTGCCCAACAAGGAGGCTCATGATGGCGCATCTGGAGGGGGTTCTGATGGCGATCCTAGCCGGCCGGAATCTCCTCCCTGTCCCTTCCCGCTCTGCCCTCTGGGGCCCAGCAGTACAAGCCTAATTTCTCTGCCTTGGTACAGCCCAGCTGATACTTGAAGGCACTCATCACACTACAGCCTCCCCCTCCCCTTTCTCACCCTCAGACTTTGTTTCTCTAGGCTGAAGGAGCTGAGGAGGGCTACCTAGAAGGGGCAGGCCAGGCCTCAGCTCTGAAGGGTGGGGAGACTCATAGGAGAAGATGGGCCTGCCAGGGAGGGAGGAGGCAGGAAGACAGAAGCCTGGCTGGCCTCAGGGATGGGGAGAGAGAGGGAGATAAGCTTGGAGAAGAGGCCTTGAGCTCGGCCGATAGACGTCTTTGACAGGATTGCTGCTGACTCCGGGAATGCTCAGGGGCCTAGTTTATCTCAGGCGCAGGGCTTGGGAGCACATCCGGGGACCCTGTTATCAGGAATGTGCCGCGTCCAGCTCATCTTCCGACATGAGCCAGCCTGACGTCCTGGGGACTTTTCAGGCAGCTCAGGGTCTCCTCCTCCTCAATGTCAGTGCTGTTCCCTTGTGGCCATGACTGGTCTCTCCTGCAGCCCTTAGCATGCTCCCTCTCTCCTGTCTGCCTTGATGGGACCTGGCTACATCCCAAGAACCCCCAGCCTGGAGGGGGTGATCCTTGTACAAGCTGGGCCATCCCTGGGCCTTCCCCTCCTTGTTCTGGCCGGTCCATGCCTGGGCCTTTTCATTCTTGTGTCACCTGGGCCATCTCTGGGCCTTCCCCTCCTTATTCTGGCCAGGCCATACCTGGACCTTCCCCTCCTTGTTCTGGTCGGGCCATGCCTGGGCCTTTTCATCCTTGTGTTGCCCGGGCCATCCCTGGGCCTTCCCCTCCTTATGCTGGCTAGGCCATCCCTTGGCCTTCTCATCCTTGTTCAGACTGGTCTGTCCCTGGGCCTTCTCCT
>NW_020954568.1:966004-992352 GCF_900497805.2 Vombatus ursinus | reverse complement strand
CCGGGCCATCCCTGGGCCTTCCCCTCCTTGTTCTGGCCAGGCCATCCTTGGGCCTTCTCTTCCTTTCCTCTTCAGCATGACTTCCATCCTCCTGAATACCTTCCCCTGACCCTGAGAACATGGGATGCAGAGAGCCCAGGGCTTGTGTTCTGGCTGTCACGGACTCTATGCAGCCTTGGCAGCATCCCTTTCTCCTTCTGAGCCTCAGTTTCCCCACATGGAGCTGGTCCTAGAGGCAGGCTGGGTACCACATTTTGACCCAAACTCTAACTGCTTCTTGTCGGTGCCTCTCTGTTGGACGCACGGCCTCTTAGCTGCCTGTGTGGAGCGGACTTCACATGGGGAATGTCCAATCCCTGTGCTCTTTGAGACTTGGTGATCTCTCGAGCCCCCCCACTCTGACGTGAGGACTTGAGACAGACAGGAGACGACAAATGGACTCAATCATGGCCCCTGATGACCACGCAGCCAAGTGCAAATGGGGACTTTCCAAAAGAAATTAGATGAAATGAAAGGAATGTGTTGATCCCAGCTCGGGCTTCCCTGGCCTGCGTTCGCCTCTTGGGACTAAAGGCCTTTGTATGGTCTGTCCAATTCATCTTTGTGGTGCTCATGGAAATAATGACGCTGAACCAGCAAGGCCACTTTGTCCCTCGTCCCAAGGGCCCCCATCGCCCACCATTCATCTGGAGCTGTCCGTCATTAGCACACACAGAGCAAGGCTGGAGCGTTTGTGTCTGGCCAATGGAACGCCTCCGTGAGGCGTGATTGTTGCTGTAAATAGGTAGGCCCGCAGACACCAGGGACGATGGCGGGGCCGGGGTACAGCAGGCGTCAGGCGCCCTCCCTCACTCTCCGGCAAGGCCTCTCAGCTGCCTCAGGACCAGTCACTGATGGATGGGGGATGCCCAGGTGATCGGGAGTATCGTGTGAGCCGTGTACGTGAGCGATGCGCTGGCAAGGGGGCACAAACAGGGGAGCAGGGAGGCCAGTCGGAAGGCACCAGGGAGGCTTGGAGGGGGGCCAGTCAGAGATAGGGAAGGGACAAAGCCCGGGCCTAAGGCTTGGAGGTGGGTCCCCCCATCCATCACAACCCCAGCCTGACAAACCTGGTCACGCAGATGTGTAGAGAGCACCCCCCCGAGCAGGGATGCCTGGCCTCATCCTGAGTCACCCCAGACACACTGGTATCAGGCCTCGGCCTGTCACCAGACGCCAAAAGCATCAGGGAGCATACGGTACGCCAGTACTTTATAAATGCTGATTGATTGATGACATCTGGTATTGATTTATTCCCTACAGTGGGTGGCCTGCCCTGCCCAGGGCACCACTCAAAGAGAGTGCATCGGCCCTGGCCCAGCCCTCTGGGGATCACAACGGAGGTGCCCCTCTAACTTAAGGCACAGTCGTTGGCTCAAGGCCTGACCATGTGCTGGGGCTCACAGCAATAAAAGCCAAAGGTTGCCTCAGGAGGGGAAAGATCAAGGGATCCTGTCTCTCATTCTGGAGGGCGGAAGGACACCCCAAGGACCTGAAGCAAATCCTTCCACTGACATGCAGAAAAGACGATGGTGGGCAGAGTGGGTCACCCCAGGGAGTCAGCCCTGCTGCCGTCTGTGGCCTAAGCAAGGCACTGTCCATGGAGCACACAGAGGCATCCCCAGAGCCCAGCAGCAAGGCCGCTTTCCCTGCCCCGCTGGGGGCTGAGGGCTGAGGGTAAGCCTGGGCCTGGGAGACAGAGCCCTTGGCCTGGTCCTGGTCCCTGGTCCCCAGCACAGGCCCAGCTCCACCCCAGAGGTCCCAGGAGGGTCCAGACAGACTTGCCAGATGCTGTCCGCCCACCTAGAAAGCAGCCTCGCTGAGCAGGACCAGGGGCTTCACGCGCAGATGGAGGCTGTGGTGTTTGGCTTCTGGGCATCTAGCTGTTTTTCAGGCTCCAGGTTTTTTGGATTTTTTTAAGAGGAGGAGGAGAGAGGGAGGTGAAGGCGGATAAGAGCGATTCCCCACCCCCTGACCCTCCTGCGTCCCCCAAAGTGGCTTGTCAGCAAAACGCTCTCTCAACACAAGGCTTGCCAAGAATCTTCTGGCTGGGGTCTGACACCTCATTGAGCTGGAATGGGAGGCCGGGGGAGGGGAACAGGAGCTCCCACCTTTGCAGCTGCAGCTGCTTTTGTTGGCCAGAAGCCTATCCCAGGGGCCTGGAGGGACAGGCTGAGTGGAAAAGACCCAGCCATCTCTGCTGAGACCTCCCGCCTCCGCCTCCAGGGAGCCCCCAGCCCCTCCAGGTTCAGCTTCCTGCTCTGTCAACTGGCAAGATGAGACGTGAGCTCCGTCTTCTATGTGCTGACTCTGGGCCTCAGTTTGCCCCTCTGTAAAATGAGCATGTGGGTCCAAATGATCTCTGAGCCTTCCTTAGTGCTGGGGGCCCAGAGGCGTCGACCTCAAATAGCAACAGAGGCCAAGGACCGTAGTGGGGGCCGATGGACTTAGAAAACAACATATTAACCTCATCTCTGCTCTGCTGCACATCTGTTTACTTTGTTAACCATTTCCCCATCCCTCGTTGGCTTGGCTGGGCGGCACTTGGGGCGTTCCAGGAGACTGGAGGAGGGTTGGCTTGGAAGGGACCCCAGGGTGCCCTCATTTTGCAGACTGCCCAGAGGAGAAGATCTGAGGTTGGGGCAGGAGGAGGATTCAGAGCCAGCCTCTGCTTCCAAGACTGTCTTCCCTCCTTTCCACTCACCAACCCAATGGCCCACATTCCACGACGGCCCGCATTCTGGGTCACTTCCATGGCTGCGTATTGGCCACAGCCCCGCTTGGGAGTCAGCTGACCCGGGGGCTGGTCCCTCCTGGGGGCGTTCACCTCAGCACATCCCTTCCTTTCTCTGGACCTCAGTTTCCTCCCCTGTAAAAGGAGGGGCTTGGCCTATAACGTAGGCCTCTTATTGAGGGGATTTGTTCTGTGGAGTTTGGATTGATCAAAGGGCCGCTCTTGAGGACCTAGAGGGCCACACGTGGCCTGGAGGCCGTAGTTCCCCCACCCCTGGATGCAGTCTCCCAGGTCCCTCCCAGCTCAGAGGGCCTGTTTCCAGGCACAAGGGCCCGGGACCCAACATGCAGCTGTTCCTTCCTCCTGGTCCAGGCCTCAGGCTGCCGCTGACCACCCCCATCTCAGCCAGCCTGGGTCCAACAGAAGGGGTCCAGCCCTGTCCCCAAGCTGAGCTGAGCCTGAAGGCCCCGTGGCCCAGCACTGACCCCTCCCTGGCATCTGCTCCTGTGCACCCCCACCATTAACAAGTGACGCCACTTAATTCAGTCACTAGCTTTCCATTACACAGACATGAGGTAATGCCCTCCCCAGCATCTGCATCTTCACCTAATTAAATCCTAATAGCCTTAATATATCAAGGAATCGGGTGTGATTAACAGCTGGAGCCATCCGTCCATGGCTTTGTCAGAAGCCACACATCGTAAAGATGGCCCCATGGCCAAGCCCCCAAGGGGAGGAGACTGGATCAGGGTATTGTTTGGGAAGGCATTGCCAGCGCCATGGCTGATGTGAGGGGGCTTGGCCGTGGCCAGGGAGCCCAGAGCTTCAGCTGTGAGGCCGAGGAGGCCCACGAGGCAGCAGAAAGGAAGTGGGGCTCCTGGTCAGAAGCAAGCCTCTCCTGGGGCCCCAGGCCAGGCTCGGCCCAGCAGGCCAGAAAGGTGCCCTAGGGACGCAGAGATGAGAGAGGGAAGCTACCCTGGAGATCACCTCACCCAAGCTTCTCCTTTTACAGATAGGGAAACTGAGGCCCCGAGAGAGGAGTGAAGAGTCTTGTCCCAGGGCTCATAGTACTAAGGAATGGGCCTGAAATGGGAAGCCACGTCCCCAAGCCCTAAGACTAGGGTTCCCGCTGCTGTGTCACACCGTCAAAGCTGTGAGAGGGGCCCCCAGGCCCAGACCTCATCACCCCCAGAGCAAGGGCTATCCCTCCATCCTCAGCCCTTGCCTGCTCCCAGGAAGCTTTTCTCCAACCCTTGACTCCCCATTCCAGAGAAGGTATCTCGGGCACGTGGGGAAAGGTTCACTCTCCACTGTGTTCATTCACGCACTCATTCACTGAACCAGCAATGATTCCTGAGCTCCAAATAGGACCCTGAGGCACTTTATAAACCAACCCCCTCATTTTACGGAAGAAGTCAGGCCCAGAGAGCGATAGGGACTTGTCCAAGGTCACACAGCCAGCAGTGACCCCTAAAGTAGGCGATGGCAGAGCAGAAGGAAGGGCCCAGCTAGTCCTTGCCTTTGGAGAGCTCCCAGACTCCCTGGGGAGATGAGACGGGTGGAGGTAAGCCAAGGGAACACCTATAGGGTCCAGCATCAGATCTGTATGGGTTCAGAGGAGGAGGCTGGGTCTGTGTAATCACGGAAAGCCTCTGGGAGGAAGCAAGGCTTGAGCTGGGCTTTGGAGACAATGGAGGACTGGACTGAGAGCACCGGTGGGGGATGGTGCACCCGTCTCAGACTGAGCCCCCTCCCCTCCAGGTTCTGCATTTCACAGAACCCTGACCCGAGGCCACCACCCAGACTCGCTCACTTGGGGGCATCCTGCCTGCTCCAGCCCTGGTGGGAGAATGCCCAGGGTGCTAATTCTCTGCGTGTGGCCCTGCTCGGAAACCCAGCCCTCTGTGCAGAAGTAGCCTCCAGCTCCAGGCTCCGGGGCTCGGCTGCCTCCGCACCTGGTTTGGGCAGAGAAAAACCACTTGTGATGGGCTGTAAGTCATGAGCACGGCCAGAAAAAATGAAGAAGAGACCCCCTCGACCAAGACCGCTCCCCTCTTCCATCAGCAGGAGCAGCCTGAGGCCAAAGACGAATGCCCTGTGCCTCCCTGGGCCCCTCCTCCCACTGAGATGGAGCCACCAGGCAGGGCCTCTGTGAACCCCTCCTTGGGCTGCGCTTGATCCACGGAGCTGAGCCCCACTACCCACCGTCTGGCACTGACTTCATGGCCGGCCTCCAGGCTTCATGGGGGTGTTAGTGGGAGGGTGAAGCGGAGGGTAGAGGCGAGCTTGCAGTCAGGAGGACCTGAGTTCAAATCGCTGCTCTGACACTGACTAGATGAGACCCTGGAGAGCGACTGCTCCTCAGGGTGTTTCCACAGACAGCACCTTAGGGTGATGGAACGGGGTAGGGTGGCTTGGCCCAGAGGTCTCCAGTGAGAGGTCTCCACTGGCTTCTGGACGGCTGCAGCTTGCCGTGACCGGAGGGCGGCGCTCTGGGGCTGCCGTCTCCAGGGAGCCAGGCCTTTCCTGCCTGCTGCCTGCTCCTAAAATCACTTCGTATTTGCTTCTTCGTCCACATGTAGAATGGACACGGTACACGCTCATGCATACCCACACATGCACATGTGCACACACGTGCGCACATGCACAGTACCCCAGCAGACTAGAAGCTCTTTGAAGGCAGGGGCTTTTTCATTTCCGTCTATGTATCCAGAGTACCTGGCACACAGTAAGCGTTTAATAAATGCTTGAGAAATTAGATTGACCTTGGTGCACGCTCCCCAGCTTCCTTCCTCTGGTTCTAGCAGACCCACTGACCCCTGGCAGGGCAGGGGACAGGCTACATCTCTCCAAGCTGTCCCCAAACTCTACCCATTTTTCAGAGAACCTCTCAAGTGCCACCTCCTCCAGGAGGCCTGGGACCAGACAGGGTTAGCACCTCTCTCTCTCTGCCCTGCCAAGTGTGGGCCAGATGGAGCCAGCTTTCTCACTGGTTGGCAGTCACCACCTTGTCACCTCCACTCCATGGCAGAGAAGATGCCAAGACTGGCTCACGCCCTCCCAATCCCCCCGGCACCCAGCAGAGTTCTAGAGCCCTAGGCAGAATTGGTAGCCACCTGCCGACTCAGAGACAGTCCGAATGCAAATCTTGCTACCCAGGAGGCTCCCCAGCAGACTGCTGCCCCCGCCCCTGGGATTCAGTCTGGGAAAACTGTCCTTGTTGACACTGAGGGAGTGTGCTTGGCAAACCCTGCCCTCCCCGACACCTGCACCTCGGTCCTGATGCCATCACCACCAGTTCCAGATTTGGGAGGTCAGCCCCTCTGCACGGTCGTCCAGATGTGGGCCTCAGCACCCAGGCTCCTTGCCCTCAAAGCCCTGCCCTGCCCAGGAACGAATCGCAGCATGACGCCGGCAGTGTTGGGAAGAAGCCCAGGCAGGGCTGCTCACTGGCCGAGGCCAGCGGGGAGCTGGGGTCACACGAAGGGCCCTGGCCCGGTCTGTGGGAGCCCTGAGGCCGACTCCCAGCTCTGCCACCAGGTGGGCGTCACCGTCATAAGTCCTTGTCCCCGTGCTCCTGGAGCCCTGGCCTCCTCTGAGTCAGTTCAGAACAAATGATTTCCAAGCACCCTCCTGTCTCCGACCTTCTGGGCTCTAAAATCCCTCCGACTGCCTTTCATTGTTCTAAGGGTCTTCCCCTCTCCAACCTTTTGGGCTCTGGGTCCTAAGACCCCTCTCAGTCTCACCCTTCTGCCTGAGGCCTCTTCTAGCACTGGCCTCCTATTTTCCTCCATGGCTACAGTGAAAAGATTTCCCAACACTGCCACCAAACCCCAATCCCAGCACAGCCAGTAGGCCAACGCACCCAAGTACCATCAATATCTACCCCTTGTTTTTTTATTTTAATTTAAAAAAAATTTTTAATTAATTTATTTATTTTTAGTTTTCAACAATCACTTCCATAGGCTTTTGAGGTGGGGTTTTTGTTTTTGTTTTTTGTTTTTTGGGTTTTTTTTTTTTTGGCTAGGCAATGGGGTTAAGTGACTCGCCCAGGGTCACACAGCTAGTAAGTGTTATGTGTCTAAGGCCAGATTTGAACTCAGGTCCTCCTGAATCCAGGGCCAGTGCTCTGTCCTGCAACACTTAGCTGCCCCTGTTTTTTCTGGGTTTTTTTTTTTTTGGCCTTTGGGTTTTAAATTTTTCTCCCCCTCCCTCCCCAAGATGTCATGCAATCTGATATAGGCTCTACATATACATTCCTACTAAACATATTTTCACATTAGTGATGTTGTAAAGAAGAATTACAACCAATAGGAGGAAGCACAAGAAAGAGGAAACAAAACACAACAGAAGAAAAAAATATCAAATAGTGTCCTTCGATCGACATTCAAACTCCATGGTTCTTTCTTTAGATGTGGATAGCACTTTCCATCATGAGGCGTTTGGAGATGTCTTAGATCCTTGCACTGCTGAGAAGGGCTAACTCTATCAACATCTACCCCTTATTGAAGGAGCACCACTCAGCCCAATGCAGGGTTACACCTGAAGAGACCTGGAGAAGGAGACATAAGCCCAGCCCACAGGGAGGTCAAGGTCATGGTTTGGTTGGGGATAGAGACTCACTCAGACAAAAAGTGAAAGAAAAGCCCAGGGTGATAGGACGGTCCAGTGAGCAATGATTTCAGGACTTTCAACAAGATGGAAAGTCCAAACCTGAGAACAGCAGGCTAAAGGAGGCTTCCCGTTGGGATGGAAGACTGGAGCTCGGTTGGTGCGTGAGTCCCCAAACGCACGCAAGGCTGTGGCCCACGAGGGAGGAATCAGCCTTGCTCTGCTTGGCCTCAGAAGGTAGAACAGGGAGCTGGAGAGGGAACCCCAAAGGGGTAGCTGAAGGCTGAATGGTAGGAAAACCTTCCTCTCAATGAGAGATCCCCTGTGTGGTAGGGGCTGCCTGGGGGGGATGGTGGGTTCTCTTTCCTTCACCCCACCACTCTGCCCCAGGCTGGATGGCTACCAACGGGCTGTAGTGTGGAGAATCTGTTGGACCAGATGGCTTTGGCTATCCCTCTGAGTAGATTCTTTGAAACTCTCTGTGGGTATGAGTGAGTGAATGAGTGTGTGTGTGTGTGCGTGCGCGTGTACTCATGCACGCACAGTGCTATTTCTGGCTTTTCGTGAGAAGACAAAGAAAACTGACTGCTCCATCCCCAGAACCAAAGGGCAGGCATAGAGGCAGAACTGACCAGCCCGAGGCAGGCTCCTGAGGTGTCCCGGGATTAGGAGAGCCCTCGGGAGGAGGCCATGGCATTTGCCACTTGCTCAGAGAGTCTACAGCCACACCAGGTTTTCAATAAGACAAAGGCAGAGTAGGACAGGAAGAGGTGCTGGGTCTGCTGCACTGGCTGGGCCTGGCGCCCGCCCCATTTGTGCTGAGTGGGCACAACAGGGCCATTTCCCAGCTAATCTCTGAGTTTCCATGATGCTGCAGTGGGGAGAGGGAGGAGACGGAAGCCTGGGCCACATTGGGGGGAAAGCATTCCATGGAAAATGGGTTTTTCATGCCTCAGAAGTCAAGCCAGCCAGCAGGAAAGGGTGTGTGCCTCACTGGGGAGGAAGCCAGGACACCTGCCCTGGTACCCTCTTGCTCTGTGAAGCCCCACTTTGCCCATTTCCTGCAGGGCTTGGGATCCCACAAAGCATCCCTTCAGCTGTTTCTTTGAGGAACCTGCCCCACCGTCGGCTGCTTTCCTGATCTCCCAGGGGATGCCCACTCAAGGCTCCTCTTTCCCACCCCACACTCCCCCCTGGAGCTCAGCACTGGCTCCAGGGGCCCTTGGAGCCTATGGACTTGATTATAGAATAGGGGTAAGCTCACTTCCTTTTTTGACACCTAGCTGCCTTTTAAATTTTAAAGTCTGTACTGACATTGCAAACAGAATTCCCATGCTTGTATTCCCAAAGTAGGCTGAGCTGGTAGGGAGAAGGGAAGGTTGGAGGGAGGAAGGGCATGGGGAGCGATTCACACTTTATTTAAACACAGCAGGACCGTAGAGTCACCCAACTCGTTACTCGGCTGGGCAGGGCAGCAAGGATACAGTTCAACTCTGGTTGTGCCATTTACTCCTTGTGTGACCTTGGCAAGTAATTCGCCTCTTTGGGCCTCAGTTTCTTTATGTCTCTAATGGGGGAGAGGTGGGGCAGATGGCTCACAAGCCTTTTCCAATTCTGTGGTGCCACATTCCACACTTCAGAGGGGCTCTTACTGGTCAACGGCTCCTAATGCTTTCACTCTGTTCTCTGCCCTGCTTGATAAAGCTGGTGGGGAGTTCTTTTGCACTGTGAGGGATACCCATGCTCTGTGGACCAGCATCCACTCCGGATGTAACTGGGGTAAGAAAGTGAGCACTGAATTCAGAGTCCAAGGATCAGTGTTCAAATCCTGGCTTGCCCTATGCTACCGGTGGGGCTTTGGGTAAGTCGCTTTCATCTGTGGGGTAGCTAGAGGGTGCAGTGGAGAGAGCAGCCATCCTGGAGTCAGGAGGACCTGAGTTCAAATCTGCCCTGAGACACTTCCTAGCTGTGTGACTCTGGGCAAGTCACTCAACCCTGTCTGCCTTAGTTTCCACATCTGTAAAATGAGCTAGAGAAGGAAATGGCAAACCACTCCAGCATCTTTGCCAAGAAAACCCCAAAAAGGGTCACAAAGGTTTAGATATGACTGAAAATGACTAAATAATAAACATTTTTCTCTGTGGGCCTCAGTTTCCTCCTCTCTAAAATGAAGGAGCTGGCCTAGCCTCCATAACCCTGACCCTCTTGGTCTTGGGAGGCTGTCTTTCCTTGTAAAGTTCAGATGGCATCTGCAGAATTTACTTAAAGAGGGGGCAGGGCAGGGGACCCTACTCCCTCCCCCCATCCCCCACCTTCTGCTCTGAGATCTGCCACAAGGGAGGGAGACCTAGCTTCCCCCATCTGGCTGCGAGGAGGCCTGGGATTAAGGCCAGAGCTAGGGGTGCTGGGAGTTAGCTGGGTCCCCTGGAGAGCCCTGTGATTTCCGGGGCCTAGCTTTTCCCCCAGAGTCAGCAGGGCTCAAGCTGGAGCTGTCTGCAGCCCTGATGGCTTCAGAGATAAGGCTGGTCCTCTGTCTGGACCACCTCTGCCTCTGTGCCCTGGATGGTGGCCTGGGAAAGCTTTCTCAGGCACTGCGTGAGAGGGGGCCACAGGCTGGGGGAGGGTGGCGAGGCGGGCACAGAAAGCTTTGTCTCTCTCAGGGCAGCATGAGCTGCGCTTGGCATTGGCTGGCACTGCCATGGAGGGGAGGAGAGGAGAGGAAGAACACTTGTTCTGTGCCACCGAGGCCGGTGAGTGAGGCAGCACCATGGAAAGCTAAGAAGTCTCTTTGGGAGTTCAGCCACTGGGCTTCACACCCCATCTAAGCCCCTGACTAGCTGTGTGATCCCAGGGTAGTCAGTCAGCCTCTCTGGGCTCCTTCGGCTACCTCCTCTGGAAAATGAGGGTTTGGCCTTAATGGCCTCTAAGGTCCCTTCCAGGCCCAGCTCTGTGGTCCTCTGACCCCAGAGGTCAGCCAGTCTCTGTCCCTTCCCCTGGCGGGCATCTGGGACACAAAAGGCCTGGAGGACCAAGGGTGCACGGAGAAGGGGGCAGAGCTCAGCAGGCCAGAGCCCTCTGTCAGCCCCGGGGCCGAGCTGCTGCAGAAGCTGCATCCCCATAGCTGTGGACTTCAAGCCACAGAGCAGCCATGGGCCAAACGGCACTCGCTCTTTTTAGACTGGGGCTCTGTAGAGCAGCTTTCTTTTGGCAGAGGGGATGAGCTGCTTGGGTGACCATGAGAGAGGTCACCTCTCAGGCACAGAGTGAGCTGCGTCTAGGGAGGCTTGACAAGGTCCTGCCCGCCCCACCCCCACCCAGCTCCTTCCTGCAAGGACCTTAAAAGCCTGCTCACCCCAGAGAGGAGTCACCTTGGCCCTGCCTGCCCAGGCCTGCCCACCCCACCACTATGAACATGGGCCCTGAAATATTCCTCTATTTGTGAAGGTCTGGGGCCTCGCTGGAAGGGCTCCACCCCACTGGATCCTGGGAGACCTAGGGCTGATAGGTGGGCTAGACTCCCAAAGGCAGGGCCCACTTACAACATCTTTACTGAATGAATGAATGAAGACTGGCCAGCCTGAAGTCCCTTTGGCTGGTTCATGACATTAGCTTGGAAGTATGTTCTAGAACAAACTCATTGAAGCAGAAAGCTGGGAAACATTTTTTACAGCCAGTATCTCTGATAAGGGCCTCACTTCTAAAATATAGAGAGAACTGAGTCAAATTTATAAGAACATAAGTCATTCCCCAACTGATAAATGGGCAAAGCATATGAACAGGCAGTTTTCAGATGGAAAAATCAAAGCTACGGTCATATGAAAAAAATACTCTAAATCACTATTGATTAGAGAAATGTAAATTAAAACAACTCTGAGGTACCACCGCACACATATCAGATTGGCTAACATGACAAAACAGGAAAATGATAAATGTTGGAGAAGATGTGGGAAAATTGGAACACTAATGCATTGTTGGTGGAATTGTGAGTTGATCCAACCATTCTGGAGAGCAATTTGGAACTATGCCAAAGGGCTATAAAACTGTGCATACCCTTTGACCCAGCAATACCACTTGTAGGTCTGTATCCCAAGGAGTTCATAAAAATGGGAAAAACACACACATGTACAAAAATATTTGTATCAGCTCTTTTTGTGGTGGTCAAGAATTGGAAATTGTGGGGGTGCCCATCAATTGGGGAATGGCTGAACAAGTTGTGGTATAGGAATGTCATGGAATACTGTTGTTCCATTAGAAATAATGAGCAGGCAGATTTCAGAAAAAACCAGGAAAGACTTCTAGAACTGATGCTGAGTGAAGTGAGCAGAACCAGGAAAACATTGTACACAGTAACAGCAACATTGATTGACTTTGATAGACTTAGCTCTTCTCAGCAATGCAAGGATCTAAGACATCTCCAAAAAGATTCATGATAGAAAATGCTATCCGCATCCAGAGAGAGAACTATGGAATCTGAAGGCACATGGAAGCATACTATTTGTTCTCTCTCTTTTTTTTTTCTTTCTCATGGTTTTCCCCTTTGGTTTTAATTCTTCTTTACAACATAACTAATGTGAAAATATGTTTAATATGATTGTATATGTATAGCCTACCTCAGATTGCACACCGTCTTGGGAAGGGGGGAAGGGAAGGAGGAGGAGAAAATTTAGAATCCAAAATCTTATAAAAGTGAATGTTGAAAACTAAAAATAAATAAATGAATATTTTTTTTTAAAAAAAGAGAATTGCAGCTCAGATTCTTAAAATCTAGCCACTGCTCAGATTCCTAAAATCTAGCCAATAGCTTACTAATGTTCAGACTCCTTAAGAGTCTGCCCAATATGATGGATGTTCTAATAAACTTTGTCTTTGGCTGAAAGAAGGCTTGGGTCAAATTCTTTCAGGCAGGACTTGTGTTGTGATTTTGGGGTCCCAGAACCCCTGAACCTCTAAACCACATCATATGGGAAAACTGCCTAACCCCAAGTTCTTCTCCAGCCAAGATCGGAAGATACGTAAGCCTCCCCCCCACCCCTTCTTGCTCTGCAGTTGGGGTTGCTCTCCAAGCACCAAGTCTTGGAGGTGCTTTTCTGGCAGACAGTTACGAGGCTGTCTCGCACTGGACCTGACGCTCTTAGGCTCTCAGTCCACTGGGTTGATTTGAGGCCATGGACCTGGGTACACCTTCCGCAGCATAGACGACAAGGATGGACGCCCTATCCGGAAGTGTATCTGTTAATTCGCTCGGTGCTAGGGAATTGGCGAAACTGCAGTTGCTTTTTGGTTCCCTGAGGCTTACTTACTTACTCCCTTCCCTCTGCACCTCTGAATCCTCCTTCACGGAGGTGACAGGGAAAGTTAGAACAGCTAAAAATATCTTGGCAGATTCTGGAGGTTTTGTGATTGATCATTACAGAGTTTAGAACTCCTCCTTACAACCCTGGTCACTCTTTTCTCCCACTCCCTTCTCTTGAGTCAAGAGGGTACCTGTTAACCCCTGTCATGGGAGAAGAGAGTTTCACCCTTTACCCCTCACTTTTGATTTCGCCCTCCCCCACCTGGGGAAAAGGAAGGAGGGGGGAGGGACAGCAGCTACAGCATGGGCCTCCCTGGCTTGGGCTCTAGGGCAACCTTTGCCTGGAAGCATCACCCAGGATCAGCACATCCTGCTCAAAGTAATGAAGCTAGCCTCCAAACTTGGGTAAGCACGCTTTTTTAAAATTGTAGTTTTAACTGTTAATGATGAGAGGTTGATTCTCTGTGTAAAGTAATTTGGAAATGCATTTAACGTAATTGAAGTCACCTGATTGGTAATGAGTTTGTTTCAAGTTTCAAATTGGTCAACTTTTTGTATCAGTTATGTCAAGCAACTTTTCATAATTTGGTTACAGTTAAAATAATTTAGCTATTGTTGGTTATTGTTTTAATGTGTAAACTAGTCAAAAAGCTTGTTTGGGTTATGTATGGCTTGCTGAGAATTTGCAAGTGTATAGAAATCTCTAATGATTGGCTTTTTACACTAGGATAAATTTAAGTTTTGAGATATAAATCCTGGAAAAGTTTTTCCTAAGCTGTGATTAGTAAATTTTGCTGTTTGACGTAAAAGCTCATAGAATTTTATTTTGAGTTGTCTGATGGATCATAATCCATTGATAATCAATAATCCCCCATCTGAAGGAAATGCCACAAGCTACTCAAAGAATGTGATACTGGTGGGAAGTCAGCATTGGGAAAAGCTGAGAGGACAACTTTAGCCTCAGTCTAAGATGGGATCCTCCTGGCTCAGTTTCCCCATTATGTTCCTTTGAAAGGGAACGTTACCCACCTGGCTATTCCCGAGTCTGGCTATGAGATGGATTTGATACTGTATGGTTGGAAAACTGAATTATCTGAATCCAAACAGAGCTAAGGGTGTATTATCCTCTCAAAGTTGGCCCTAAATCTCATCCCTGCTTTATATCTGGGCCCTGCAGTCTTTGTGTCTTCCAGACTACGGGCCATTCACCTACAGTTGGTAGCAAACAGCGAGTACCAGCCAACATCCCCACATCGTTCCCTGCATGCAGCCTGTGCTCAGTTCCAGTCAGCCTCCTCTTTGGGACCCCCTCGAGGCAGGGACAGCTCTACACCCCTTGCCAGCAGGAAGCAGTTCCAGAAGCCGAGACCTTCACCCCTTACTCCAAAAGAATTTGGGTTCCTATTTGTTTGAGGGTGGAATGATGGGGTTGGGATCTGGGCCCCAGAAAGGAAAAACCATTGCCCTGAGACTATGATCCCATCAACTGACCTTTCATTGTGGACCTCCCTACGACCCCAGGCCACTTCTCCATTCTCCCTTGGCCCTGTGGTCCAGGTCCCTGGAATTCTATTACCTCACAGACTACTTGGCCACTCTTAGATCCCTCCCACAGTCTTTCTGTATATAAGGTCCATCTTGTCTCCATTAAGATGCTTAGATACTTATAATCGAGCCAATAGGTTACTAATGTTCAGATTCCTTAAGAGTCTGCCCGATATGACGGATGTTCTAATAAACCTTGTCTTTGGCTGAAAAAAAAAAAGGTGTAGTAGGAGTTAACTTTGACAAGGAGGATTATGCCATCTTCTGAAACTAGAGGGGGAAAAGGGAGTTGAGATATTGAGAAGTTAAAAGGAGTAGAGAAAAGGGAGCTGAAAGTGATCCCATCAGATGGTGTCAGGATCTGTGAAGCAGAAGGTGAAGTCATCTGTTGGGAGACAAGACAGTGGAACCAGGAGCCTGAGTAGAAGAGAGGTTTAGAATAGACATTGGGGTAAAGGTGACAAAAATTAGAGTTGGGGCACTTCCATCTCTAGACCCTCTAAGATCAAAGTAGAAAGAAGAAATGCTCTGTTCATGACCATAAGAATACAGTAACAAGTTAGAAGACGTAAAGTTGCCAAATAGTGGAGGACTCTGTGGTATAGCTACTAAGGCATATATTCCAAGGAGGTCAGAGGACGAAAGGTTGCATATACACAAAATTATGTATAGTAGCATTTTATGTGGTAGCAAAGAACTAGAAACAAGGTGGGTGCCCATCGATTGAGGCATGGTTGAACAAACTATGGTATATAGATAACTAAATATATGAAGAATTCTGAGAAACTCAGGAGGACTTATATGAACTGATGCAAATCAAACTAAGCAGAACCAGGATAACAACTTACACAGCAATGTACAGGAAAATAATGAAAGACTTAGGAACTCTGATCAGTGCATTGACAATAGTGAAGTATGCCTCCTGACTGGCACTAGAAAGATGATGGAACACAAGTTAACTACATATACACTGTCAGAAACAGCCAATGCATTGATCTATTTTGCATAATTGTGTTTCTTTATTAATAAGGAAGAATTCTATTGGGAGAAGGGAGGATTATTGGGAAATGGCTGTAATTTTTTAAGAAAGCATGAATAAAAAATTTTTTTTAACTCACTTGTCAAGTCAACAAGCATTTATTAAGTGTCTACCATGGCCAGGCACTATATTGGATTACAAATCTGTGACAAAAAGTTGTAAAACCCAATTTGTCTCATGAGACTTGTGCAAGGTTTTGTTCCCAGGTCTGCTTCTTACTAGTTTCTGGTGAAGAGGATATCAAGACTTTTGAGTTTCATCAGAGGATGTCCTATGTGTTTCTACCAAGGGCTTTGCAATCTATTAAAGAGTAACTGAATGCCGTGGTACACGCTTCACCCCTACTCTGTATAAGTAGTAGAGGGAAAATTAAGGAGAAGGGAAAACATGAGAAAGACTCTTTGGTAATGGTGGAATGAGTAGCAGGAGGAACGGACAGGCCGGTTAGAGGTCTCTCGAAAAACCATAGACAAGGAAGCCAAAGAAAGTCTCTGTCCCAGAGAGATCCTTGCACAACTACTTTCTATTCCTAGCCGAAAACAACACCCACTCCTTTTCTCACCTGGTTGCAAGTGTTTCCTGTTTAGGAAGCACCCCAAAGCAATAGCTAACACACAGCAGCCAGGCTGCCAGTCTCAGTGCCAGTGTTTCCCATTAGTTTGAAGGTGTTTCTACCCAGAATTGCCAACGTTAAAGGGGAAGCAATGTCAAAAAGTGACCACTGCGGCTTGCCTGCTGAAGACAACAAAACAATGCTAGGTCATTTGCAGTAGCTATTCAGAAAATGTTGTCCCTTGAGAAGTGTCTTTAGAAGTTTCTGTCACTGGAATGTTATTGTAATCGTAAGAGAAGATCAACATGAGGAATCCAGAGAAATATGGCAAGGTTTTTATCATCTTATGCAGAATGAAGAAAGTAGAACCGAGAGAATACACACAATAATGTAACACTCCAAAAGCGACTGAGTTTCTAATGAATTGGGTTTTTTTTAAAAATGCTATTGACTTTTTTTTTTGTTTTAGCATCACCTTCATTTCCAGATATAATCCTTTACTCCCCAGATAGATTATCCCATGGAACAAAGAGTAAAAGGGAGAAAGAAAAAACCAGTTCGGCAGAATTAATTAATAGATCAATTGAGTCCAACAGTATAGCCGATGATTCACCCAGGGCTTCCTACTTCTGCAAAGGGAGGGGAGGGTGCATGTTCTCTTCCTGCCTTCAAGTTTGGTCATTAAATTATACAGTTTTTGTGGATTTTTATTATTCCTTCCATTTACACCACTGTAGTCATTGTGTGGGTAGATTTCTGGGTTCTACTTATGTGGCTCTGCATCAGTTCATGAGAGTCTTTGCATGTTTCTCCTTATTAATTGTATTCATAGTTTCTTTCAGCATAATAATATTCCATTACCCCTGCCTTGGAACATCCTACCAACACTGCTTCCCCGCCAAGGTCTGCCCCTCTTCTTCCAGGAACTCCAAGTGAGCTCCTCCTGGACTGTGAAGGGACCGGGCCGGGCCATTTGTTTGAGTGGGGAATGACAGGGTTGGAATCTGGACCCCAGAAGGGAAAAACCCTGGACTTTCCCACATAGCCAGATCTCTGGTGTTCCCCTGAGGCTATGGTCCCATCAACTGCTCTGTCATTGTGGCTACATCCAATCTCCCCTCCATTGTCTTACCTCCCTATGGCCCCCTGCCATTTCCCACCCTTGGTCCCACCTAGGCTCCATTTACCACCCTTGGTCATTCTATTACCTCATGGACTACTTGGCCACTCCTAGGTCCCTTCCACAGTCTTTCTTACTAGCCACTCCCACCCAGATCTCCTTAGGCCCTTCCTACCATCACCCCAAACTACTTGGCCACTACCAGATCCCTCCCACAGTCTTTCTGTATATAAGGTCCATCTTGTCTCCATTAAGATGCTCTGATTCTTAGAATCTAGCCAATAGCCCATAGATGCTCAGATTCCTTAAGAGTCTAGCTAATATAGCAAATCTTCAATAAACCTTGTTTTTGGCTGCAAAAAAAAAGAGAGAGAGAGAGAGAATTGCAGACAAAAACTTCAAAAAAAGAACAACCCCTTGGGTCATCTCTGTGACCTATTAACACTACCTATAAGGAGCTGACTTAATTGACATGAGGAAGTGGGTGAAGGACCAGACAGAGATGAAGAAAGAAGGTTGGACATCCATGATTGCAGTGAAGGAGTCCCAGTTTGGGGGCTCCCCAAGGAGATACAGGGGGTGGCCTCAGGAAAGCAAGAAACAAAGTCCAGTCTCTCAGACTCATATGAGGTGCTCCTTCCTTGAACCAATGGCTCTTTATGGTTCCCCTGGATCACGGCCATCAGATGACCCCATTGCCAAAGAGTTTCAGTGATGGTAGAAGGTTGTCCAATCCCTGCCAGGGACAGATGGATAAGGGGCATCTCATTCATAGAATGTTTGATCTGGAAAATACCTTTGAGAGCCCAGTGTCCCATCTCTCTGGACAAACTTCTACCCTAGCAGGAAATGTGGAAGAGACTTCCTGCCTGAGGCTGAAGTTGCATCAATTTTGGGGTCTCCAGGTGGGCCATCCTGACTGCGCATGGGGCTTCTGACTCCCTGCTCTCTCCAGACCACCAAGTCTGCCAGCCTGCTCCTGAGCCTAGCCCCTAACCCATTCTCAGTCTTGTTTGGGCCCTTGTTCGTTCCCCCTTCTCACTTTCCCCCCTCTATTCACCATGGTCTTCCCTAGCTTGGAATGGAACATCTCTCATTAACTCAGAATCCTCTCAGTTTATATACCTTTGGTTGGTTGGTTTGGTTAGATTCAATTCATTTAAGTAAATGTTTATTATAAAAATAATTATTATGAAATGACAACATGAAAAGCACTTTGCAAACTTGAAAACAATGCATACATGCTAGCTATTATTATTTATTAATATCAAACGCCTACTGTGCAAGGAGCTGTACCAGTCCCTGGAGATGTGAAAATAACAGAGAAACAACCTTTGACTTCAAAGAGGGTAGCACTCATGGGTTTAACTGGAATTTCTATGCTGATGATTCCTAGATCTATCTATCTATCTATGTATCTATGTATCTATGTATCTATCTATCTACAGCAAGAAACAAAGAGAAAGAAAAGCATAAGAGACTATGGTAAAGAGAAATAAACAATTAACAATCATTACTGTGAATGGATTGATCTCATGTATAAAATGGAAGAATATAACAGAATGGATTAGAAATACACTTGAAACATAAAGATATAAACAGAGAAAAAAATAAGAGGCTAGTCCAGAATCTACCACACTTCAGTAAAAAAAAAAAAAAAAAGGCAGGAGTAGCAATCATGATCCCAGACAAAGCAACAGTAAAAATAGACCTAATTAAATGAGATAAACGGGGAAACTATGTTTTGCTGAAAGGTAGCACAGATACTAAATTAATATCAATATTAAACATATATGTACCAAATGGTATAACATCTAAATTCTTACAGAAAAGCTAAATGAATTACAGGAAGAAAGAGTAAAATAATAGAGGAGAACCTCAATTTATCCCTCTCAGACTTAGATAAACCTATCCCAAAATTAAAAAAAAAAGAAATCAAAAAACCTTAATAGAATTTTAGAAAAGTTAGATGTGATAAAACTGTAGAATATTAAATGGGAATAGAAAAGAGTACACCTATGTCTTAGCTGTTCATGACACCTTCACAAAAATTGCACTAGGGCATAAAAACCTCATAAACAAATGCAGAAATATTACACGCATCTTTTGCCAACCAAAATGCAATAAAATTATGTGCAGTAAAGGACCTTTGAGGCAAAGATTAAAAATTAAGTGGCAAACAAAATAACCTAAGCCTGAATGTGTGGGTCAAAGAACAAATCAGAAATAATTTCATTAAAAATAATGACAACACTGAGACAATACTGCAAATTTTTTGGGATGTAGCCAAAATGGGACTTAAGAAAAATTTGTATCTCTAGGAATTATCATCAATAAAAGAAAGAGCAGACTAATAAATTGGGTTTACAACTAAAAAAATCCGAGAAAGCCAACAAATTAAAAAACTCCAAATAAACATCAAAATAGAAAGCCTAAAAATAAAAGGATAGATTAATAAAATTCAAACAAAAAAAATCTCTGAATTAAAAAAATTAGATTTTTTGGAAAAAAAAAAAGATAAGCCATTAGCTAATTTAGTTTTTGTTTTAAGAAAGGGGAAAGCAATTATTAGTATAAAAAAAGATAAATTCCCAGGATCGGATGTAATGATATAAGTAAATTGTATCAAACATTTAAAGAACAACACTATATAACACAACATATACAATAATTCTAGATAGGCTGTTTGAAAAAGTTAGGGGGAAAAGGGATGCTACCAAACTTCTTCTATGACACAAATATGGCCTTGATACCTAAACCAGGGAGAGTAAAATAGAGAAAGAAAACTAACGGTCCATGTCCCTAATGAATATTGAAGAAAAAATTTAGATAAAATATTTGAAAAGAGACTATGGCAACGTATCACGAAGAATACACTATAACCAGGCTAGATTTATTTTAGTAAGAATGGCAAAATGACCAGGAATGCAGGTATTATTTGATATTGAGAAAACTATAAATGTCATTGATCATATGAGTAACAAAAAACACAAAAATATTTTTCTACCTATAGATGCAGAAAATGCTTTTGAAAAGATACGATACCCATTTCTGATTAAAAAAAAAACACCAGAAAGGATAGGAATAAATGAGGTTTTCCTTAAAATGATATAGTGTCTATCTAAAAATAAGAACCATCAATAATCTGTAATGATGATAAATTTGAAGCCATTCCAGTAAGATTGGGGATAAAGCAAAGGTGTCCATTATCAACATTACTATTATATATAGTACTAAAATGCCAGCTACAGCACTAAGACAAGAAAAGGAAATTGAAGGAATATGCATAGACAAAGACGAAATGAAATTATCACTTCTTACAGGTGATATGATATTTTATTTAGAAAATCCTAGTGAAATAAAAAAACTAATTCAAACAATTAACAACTTCAACAAAGTTGCAGAATGTAAAATAAACTGACACTAATCATCTGCATTTCTATATATTATCAACAAAATACAGCAGGAAGAGACAGAGAAATTCCATTTAGAATAACTACAGAAAATATAAAATATTTGGAGGTAGGTTTACCTGTCAAGACATATGCAGGGACTATGTAAACACAATTACAAACCACTTTATACAAATAAAGACATCTAAATAATTAGAGAAATAATAATTATTCATCAGTGGGCCAAGACAATATAATAAAAATTGCAATGCTACCTAAATTATTTTACTTATTCAGTGACATACCAATCAAACCACCAAATAATTGCTTTATAGAGCTAGAAAAAATAACAACAAAATTCATCTGGACGACAGAGAATATGAAGGAAATAAGTTTTAGAAAGTTGAAAGGAAGGGGTCCTAGCAGTATCAGATCTTCAACTATACTACCAAATTATAGTTGCCAAAATATATTAGTACTGGGTAAGAAACAGGGAGATTGATCCACAGATCAGGCACACAATATACAGAAGCAAATGAATACAATGGACTAGCATGAGAGGAACCTGAAGGTTCCAGTGTCGCGGCAAGAACTCACTATTTCACAAAAGCTATTGGGAAAACTGGAAAGCAGACTGGCAGAAACGAGGTACAGACCAACATTTCACACCATCAATCGGGATAAGCTCCAAATGAGGAAGTGATTTAGACGTCAAGCGTAATACCATAAACAATTAGGGAAGCATGCAAGAAATTACCTCTAGATCTGTGATAAGGGCAGAGTTCACGACTAGAGAGATAGAGAAGCTCATGGCGTAAAATAGACAATTTTGATTATATAAAATTTAAAACTTTTTGCACAAATAAAATCAATGTTTCTAAAATTAGAAGAAAATCAGAAATTTGGGGGCGGGGAAATATCTTTGTAGCAAGTTTCTCTGAAAAAAGGTCTCATTGCCTGTATAGGGAACTGATTTGAATTTATAAGAATAAGAGCCATTGCCCAATTGATAAATGATCAAAGAATATGAATGGGTAATTTTCAGAGGAAGAAATCCAAGCTACCAATAGCCATATTAAAAAATGTTTGAAATTGCTATTAGAAAAATGCAAATTAAAAGAAATCAAGATACTACCTCACACCATCAGACAAAGTTGACCAAAAAAAAAAAAAAAGAAAGAAAGAAAGAAAGAAAGAAAAGAAAATGACATGCTAGAGGATGTTGGGAAATAGGCACACTAATACATTGTTGTTGGAGCTGTGAACTGGTCTAGCCATTCTGGAAAGCAATTTGGAACTATGCCCCCAAAACTATTAAACTGTGCATACCCTTTGACCCAGCGATACTATTACTAAATATAGAAAGAGATCAAAGAAAGAGGTAAAGGATTCATATGTACAAAAATATTTATAATAGCTCTTTTAGTGGTGACAAAGAAACTGAGGGGATATCTATCAGTTGAGGAATGACTGAATAAGTTATGACAGATGAATGTGATGGAACACTATTGTGCTATAAGAAATGATGAAGGGATGGTTTCAGAGAAGCCTGGGAAGATTTGTAGAACTGATACAGAGTGAAGTGAGTGGAACCAGGGGACAATTTTTACAATAAAAATGATATTGTAAGGACAAACAACTTTGAAAGACTTGGGAACTCTGACCAACACAATGACCAATCACAGATCTGGACTAATTATCACGAAACATACTACACACCTCTGGATGGAGAGCTGTTCGCTCAGGTTGCAGGCTGAGGCATACATCCTTTTGTACGTCACTAATGAAATAATTACATGCCCCCAGGATGGCCTGCCCTTTGTCAGACCAAGCCCAGGGCTAGGCTGCAGACACACATTCAAGCTTAACCATGGTCTTTCCAGGTTTTGATAGCAGGGAATAGATGTCACATTTGAAGAGATGCTATTGGTCAGAGCTGGCTATGCTTCTGAGGTGATGACCTCTTACTATAAGGATTAGACACCTAATCAATGCTCAGGTGCTTGAGGGCAGGGTTAGGGGTCAGCTTCAGGGATCCTTTACATGCATTGAGCACAGCCCAACCAATCACTGAGATGAACGAGTAGCCTCATCCTTCTCCCATCCAGGCCTCCTCTTCTGCCCGATGGCCACCTTAGCTCTTCTGTGACTGCCTCTGCTCTTCCCTGCAAGGATGTCCCTGGCATTCCCATTAACTTGTTCTGACTTGGACAAAAATGCATGTGTACATGCATGTGTGTGAGTGTGTGCTGACTTTCCTTCTTCTCATACCCCCTAAAGAAAGCCCTGGGCCTCCCCACCTCAGATCACACTCCAGGGACGGTGCTGAAGCCCACCTCCCATGGGGCTACCCTGGCACCCCTCCCCAGGAGGCTAGCCCTACCTGCTCAAGGGTCAGCCTGGGCCCCATAATGAGGTAAGGAGGACCCAAGTTGTCTTGGGTAGGGCAGTGTCTACCCTAAGAGTCTGGAGTCAGAGTAAACAAGATTCCATGGCTCTCACTAATTCTAGATACAAGGGGTGGCACTGAGTCCTCAGAGTCATTGTGGCTGGCCCCATGGTCTGTGGACAGCAGACCTCCCCTCTGGGTCATCAGCCACAGGCCAACACACACACACACACACACACACAGACACTGTCCCACTACAGATGACAACCAGGTCAAGCAGGATAGAGCATATTGTGGATCTGAGAAATTTTCCCTTGTAACTGTCCCTGGAAAATTCAGCCATGGCCCTGGCCTGTACTAGCATACTACAAAGATGGCTCCGGCAGAAATGCCCACTGCCTCTACCAACGAGCACCCTGCCCTGAACCAGGGAGAGTGGTGCTGTGACCCCTGGCTGCCTGCCTCTTGCAAGGAAAGGTTTCCTTGTTCATAAATAAAACGCAGGTAAGCTCCTGTCCCAGGCTTCCCTTGGCCTAGGAGAGGGAGTGAGATGCCATGGGGGAGGTCCAAAGGAAAGCTCAGGGCAGTAATGGAGAAGGGCACTCCAGGCACACAGACCCTCGGCTAGGACGCAGGAAGCACGCAGACCACCAAGACGCATCATTTATACTATGCAGAAACATGCCAGGCGGGACCTCGAGACACGCTGGATGTCTGCTCTCTCACCGTGCTGGGGAAAACAGCCATAACAAGATGGGAAATCTCAATTCCCCCGCGGTGCTCAATCTGAGAAACAGAGTCCTCCCAGCTTCTGGAGAGCCGCACTCGGCACGCGGCCATGGAAAACGAACTGAGACAACAGGAGACACTGAGCCTCGCTCCTACCTTGTCTTCCACCCTGTTCAGTCGGGCTCCAATCGTGTTATTCCCTCGGTCTTTATTCTTCTCTGGAGAAAGAAAGAGACATGATGATCCGGGTGAACAGCAGAGGCGGATCCAAGCACAGTTTGGCACTGAACTGACGTCCCCTGGGGACGAAAAGGGGGTCTAGGCCTGGCTCTCCTACAGCCCTCAGGCAACTTTGCCCTCTATGGATCTCAGTTTCCCAACGTGTAGAACAATGGGGTCAGTCTAGATGTTCTCTAAGATTCTCCAAGAGCCTCAAGTGGAATGCTCCGCTCTGGGATACTAGTCATTAAAGTCAATGAGTTCTTGCTCCTCTTATAAACCCCCCACGTATACAATGTGACTCAGAGAAACAATGTTACCATTTTAAAGTCATTTTGTTTCTCCATGACTCATGGTCTATTTTCTTTGTAAGCATCTCTCTATCAAACACATTTACTTCCCTACAATTTCCTCTATGCCCACACTGCACATTGTATTACTAAAAAACTGGGACTAAATAAAAATTTAGTAACTAGATCTCATTTCAAAGATACTAGGGGAGACTTACTACCTAAAATTGGGGTCCTTAATCTTTTGTGTGTGTCCTTGGCCTTCTGGGCAGCCTGGTGAAGCCCATGGACCCCTTCTCAGAAAGGTATTTTTAACTTACTGTATAAAATGGAGCAGTTACAACTTGTTAAAAACAAAACAAAACAAAAACAAAAACAACCGAATTCACTGACTGCAGATTAAGAGCCTCTGATTTAAAGGAACTCCATAATGAAAGCCTTCTTTTGTAAAATGATTATCCCCTACCCTCTAATTCATCATTTCTTTCAATCTTGAGTTTGGTTTTACTTAAATAGGAGTCCTCCTTTATAGGCTTCCTTTTTCACTTCCTGCCCCAATTTAACAGGACTTGTCATGAGTACAGCAATGAGGAGCGCAGCAGCATTGGAGAGGTTGCTCCCCACACTAGAACATCCCCTAAGGTTGCGGCCACATCTGTGACCCAGCTGGACCTCTGGTCTCCAATCCGCTGGAGGTGAGTAGAAGGTACAGAACTTTACCTGAGACTGAGATGAAAAGAGAAGGCTTCCCTATTGACTGGTCCAGCCTGTAAAGAAAAAGACAGAGTCTGTCAGGAGCAGCTGAGTCACCCCAAGGGTCAGAGCTAAGCCCAGGGCAAGGTGCACACTTGAAATGCTCAGAAGCTTCCAAAGTGCTGACATCACTCCCTGAAATAAAGCATCAGAATACCCTTGTATTTGGGCCTCAGCGTGTGGTGAGCTCTCAGAAGAGGACTACCGGCCCTGGGCCTACGGGAAAGGGAGATCCCAGCCCAGTCAGAGGCAAGTTCCAGGCGTCTCCAAGAAGTATCAGAGAAGCCTCCACCAACAGGAGGCTCAGCCTGGGAGTCTGAACTTCAGAGTAACTCCTTCCTCGTGCCCTTCCCAGCTTGACTCTCAGAGGATGCTTCCGTCCCAATTGGGACTGAGTCTAATGCGGGTATGTCTTTAAAAACATCCCCGATCACAAACCCAGATTTGACGGCGACCAGCTTTGGGAAAAAGGTGTTCTACGTTTGGGCCAATGCAGGTCTACCCTTGCTTTTAAGGGGACTAAGACCCAGTCAGCAGGTTGGCGCTCTTGCTTCGGGGAGCAGGGAAGATGCTGCTGGAGGCAATGAGGAGCTCTGGGTAACTGCACCCAGTAAGCAGTCAGGACTTGTCTTGGGAGTGGTTCCTTAACCTTTTCATCAGTGAGGCCTGGCCCAGCTGCTGCTGCTGGCCTTGTCCTGTCTGCCTGCTCTAATTGGGGTTGCAGAAGTTAGGAGCCGTTGGAGATTTGCTGATAATCTATACCCTTGTCCTCCATCCAGCTGCCGTGTCTTTGCTAACATGCCCCCAGCTAGAGAGGGACTGATCAATGACATATATTATACATTTACCACGTCCCAGGAGGAGGCAGAGGAGGTCGGATTCTGCAGGAAAGCTTCCCACTTGGGGGAGAGCAGCTTCCCTGCCCGGCATCAACATTACTGCATCACCGAATGAGCGTCCCATGTGGGATTAGTAAATGTTAACCAATAAACATTTATTAGGTGTCTACTATGTGCCAGGCACTCTGCTAAATTCTGGGGATGCACAAAGAGGCAAAAGACAGTCCCTTTCCTCAAGGAGCTCACAATTCAATAAGGGAGACATGTTTAGGGATTTGGAAACAAAACATGTCCAGTGGCTTCCCTCAGGAGCTCAGACTGAATGGGGGCCCAGAGCTAAGCAGTGTGCAGACAGCGTGGGTGAGTGTGCTCTCATGGGTGTGGTGGAGGGGCCCATCTGGGCATCAGGAGCCCCTGCTCCCACAGCTCTGAAACACACCCAAGACAGGTTTGCTTTCTCCTCTGCTTTGAATAAACCCCAGCAAAGTCCAGGTACTTCTGCATCTGAGCAGAGTCCATATGGCCCTAGAGGACAGGCCGGCAGGGACTGGTTCATTTCTGCTCATTTGTGTCCCCCACACCCAGCACTGTTGCCTGGGACATAGGTCCCACTTGATACATTTGTTGAATGAATGGATAAATGAATGGGATGGATGAATGGATGGACAGGATGGATGGATGAATGGACGGATGGATGGACAGACGGATGGACAGATGGACAGATGGATGGATGGATGGATGGATGGACAGACAGATGGATGGATGGATGGATGGATGGATGGACGGATGGATGGATGGATGGA
>NW_020954568.1:956191-965604 GCF_900497805.2 Vombatus ursinus | reverse complement strand
GATGGATGGATGGATGGATGGATGGATGGATGGATGGATGGATGGATGGAGGGGATGGCTGGACCAGCCCTAACTGCCTCAGAACTCTCGTGGGTGAGGAGAGGCTGGGCAGGGAGACCTCACTGGGTTAAATGACACCAGGTGTGGGTAGAAGGAGAAGTTTAGCTGGGCAGCAGACCCTGTGTGGATTGTGGGTGGGATTACTGGGGAGCAGGAGAAGGGGCAGCCTGAGCCAGAGACCTTGATGTCTGTAATGAGAAGATGAGGTTAACCTCTTAGAGGGAAGTCAGGGCCAGGGGGCCATTGCCTCAGACCCCTTTGACTAGCAGCCCACAGTGATGGCACAGGTGGAGAAGAGCTTGCTGTGGAATACGCAGCACCTTGAGCTTGGCTCCAAGGCAGGTTTCTGGATCCTGGCCACGTAGGGACCCCCAGTCGAGGGTCTGTAATCCATCCTGAAGAAGGTGCTCAGCCCTCAGTCCCTTTGCACAGCCTGGCTACCCCATCCTGGGCCCCTGCAGGTGACTGGGCAAGGGGGCTGTCTTCCTAGGCTCCTGCTGCCCCCCGGGAGTGACCAGGCCCAGCCCAAGGTGCCCACTTGGCTGGGTACCTTCTCTGGAGTTCCTTGATGCGCACCATCAGGTTGAGATGACCCTGAGAGTACTGCTCAATGACATCGCGGACATCATAAGGCTTCCTTGCTTGCTGTAGGACAACAGGAAGGAAAAATGTATGAGATCACTGAGCCGCGTCCCCCATTATCTTTTTTGTTTGTTTGTTTTTTGGTGAGGCAATCAGGGTTAAGTGACTTGCCCAGGGTCACACAGCTAGTAAGTGTCAAGTATATGAGGCTGGATTTGAACTCAGGTCCTCCTGACTCCAAGGCTGGCGCTCTATCCACAGCACCACCTAGCTGCCCCGCCTCCATTATCTTTGTAACAAGTCAGCCCAATAGGTGTGTGAATATATATATTTGTGTTTGTTTGCGTGGACCTGTGCAGGTGTGTGGCTATGTGTGTATGCATCCACCTGTGTGACTGTATATGGCTGGGTATGCACACACATCTGTGAGTGTGCACGGCTGGGTGTGCAGCTGATCGCACAGGGCACATCCTATGGAATCTCAGCCCGGGAAGGGACTTTGGGATCCAGTAAATCCCACCTTCTCCTTTTATGGTGGAGGGAACTGAACCCCAGAGAAGCGAAGGAACCTGGCTAAGGTCACACAGCTTGTGAGTGATGAGCCGGTCTGGAGCCCAGGGCTACTGACCAGTGCATTTCCATTAGTCCTGGCCCGGTCACCAGCATTCTCCTATCCAGAGATTCTATCTTGTACCCATTGGATTCGCAGGCTGCTCACTATCTCGTTGGAGGGACCTTTGGGCCCATTGTGCCCAGGGCCCCTCATGGCACAAGGGAGGAGCCCAGAGGGGCAGGGACTTGTCCAAGGTCATGGGAGGAGTAGATGCAGGGCGATGTGAGAAGAGGCCTCAACTTCCAAGCCTTTTTCTCATCAGTAGAATGGGTATAATCTCTGTGTCCCCTGCCTCGGAGGATCATTGTGAGGGTCCAATAAACTCACAGGGTCACGTTAGGTAAGTCTGAAATTGTGGAGAAACGCCAGCTCCTCTGACTCCCTGGAGCCGGGTGGCCTGTGTTCTTGCCCTGGGGCTTGTGAAGGGGCTGGACTTTTCTTCCTAAAGGTTTTGGCCTCCACCCCCTGCTTCTCAGTATTGTTGTCCATTTCTATGGAGCTTCAAGAGCATCCCAAAGCATCCCAATCCTACTACCTTGGGAAGTAGGCAGGCCAGGGACCACCCCATTTTAGAGCTAGGGAAACTGAGTCCCTGAGAGGGCTGCGTGGCCAGGATCCAGGCCTTCCTACTCCTCGTCCTGTGGTTCCACTCCTCGAAGCTGTCCCCATGGGCCCATTTAGGCCAAAGCTTTCTGTCTCTAGCTAGTCCGGGCGGGACCCTTACGCTTACTTACTTTACTGCAGGATTCAGTTTGAGCCATAACCAAGGGGAGCCTTGGTTGGAGGGGAGTGGAGAGACTGACTTGAAGCCAGGAAGACCTGAATTCAAATCCTGCCTGAGTGACTCGGGGTGGATCAGAGCTTCTCTGAGCCTCAGTTTCCCCCTCTGCAACTGAGGGAGCTGGCCCCTGGAGCTCTCACCTGAGACCCTGTGTCCCTCTCTGGAGATTTGAGGGGAGGGGGCTGGGGATGCTGGGATGGCTTGTCTGGGACGTCTTTGAGATCTCTTCCATCCTGGGGACCCTGGGGTTCTATGCCTGGAACTTCCCTTCTCTTGATTCTATTCCTGTTCTAGAGGATTCTACACAAGTCAGAAGACACTTGGTACGGTCTGGGCTCAGATGGGGGTGGGGGCCAGGAAAGGGAGGGCTTTGCTTGGAGTCCACACGACGAAGGTCTGCGTGATGAGGGAGGGGGGCCACACAGCTCTGCCCCTGCAGCCACCCCCACCCCCCATTCCTCCCTCCCAAGCCCCCGATGCCCTTCTCAGCTTGCTCTCAGGGTCAAGACTTCTCTGAGATGCTGCCCTCAGGCCAGGGGAGGGGGAAGCTCATGCCGTCAAGGGGCTCATCACTGCAGGGAGCCAGGCTGGGAGTTGCAGACCTAGATGACATTCCATTTTCCAGCCCTCAGTTCTCTCCCCTGAAGCTGTCCTGGCCTTAGAGTGAGGTGAACTCGGGAAGGTGCCCAGTGGGTCCTGGGGTTACTGTGGCTGGTTTGCACAGCCTCCTCTCCCTGGGAATTTCAAAGGTCTTCAGAGGCATTCGGTCATTGGCCCATCTGACCTCTCTGGGCCATCACTGGAGCCGATGGAACTCTGCTCAGCTGGGGGGCTCCTGCCCAGGGACAGAAGCCACATGCTTGCTGACCTTGCCAAGGCCGGACTTGGGCAGAGCCCCTCCTTTCCTGGGAAGCCTTCCCTTCCTGCACCCCTGACCAGAGCAGCCCCAGAGGCTGGGGTTCTGCATGAGCAGCCAGGAGATCCTGGGTTCAGATCCCACCTCAGCCCTTTCTAACCATGTGACCTTGGGCTAGTCACTTCCCTTTCCTTGCTTCAGAATTGCTCCAGGGATGCCCTGAGACTCCAGTGAGATGTGCAGAACGCCCCAGACACAGATGGGCACAGGCTGTCACCGGCTGGGCCCAGAGCCCTCTCTGGTTTTTATGTCCAATGTCTCTTCCTCCCTCCTGGTGGGCTCTGTGCAGGCTGGAGCCTTGCTGTCTGAATGGCCTAAGTTCCCAGCACAGGGCCTGGGCGGGACTCAGGCTGGCCACATCCTGCAGCACAAGGGGGCCCCCCTGGGCCATAGCCACGAAAACCCTGAGGCCCTTTCCAGAAGCATTGCAACTGGCCTTAGTCTGGTGCCTTTTAAAATACCCCTCACCCATGGGAAAGGCTCAGAGGCTTGTCAGCCTTCTGGGGCAGGCAGTGCAAGGCAAGGGACGTCATCCCCCTTTTATAGATGGGAAAACTGAGGCACCCAGCAGGAAGCGACTTGCTGAGGTTCCCACAGCTAGGATGCCAAGCTGAACAGCCCGGAGCAGCCGTGGGTTTCTGCCTGATGACCACTATGAGGTGGGAGATAAAGATGGCAGACATCTAGCCGAGGGATACACACAGAGAGACAGAGAGACAGAGAGACAGAGAGACAGAGAGACAGAGACAGAGAGCCGAGATGGAGCATCCACAGGGCATTCCAGGAAATCTGGGGGGAGTTGATGCCAGTCAAAGAAGGCAGAGGAACACGGGCCCCTGCAGACAGCCCCAGGCAGCCTGGCAGCTCCCCCATCAGAGGCCCTGCAAGCTTGCTCAGCCTGCCCCAGGTTTGGGAGGGGGGTGCTTTTGCTGCAGAGGCGCCATGGCAGGCAGGCAGGCGGGGGTCTCTGTTTCCTCCCAGGCCTCATCAGATGCTTCCTCAGATAAGGACATCCCCTCCAGCAGACACCAAAGCACAAGCGAAGTTCAAGGCCACAACCCTTCCCCCTCATCAGAGTTTCTCTGGTCTTCCAGGGTGGGCATCATCCACAAAGGAAGGAAGTGGCAGAAAAGGCCTTAAGGTCAGTTGGCTGGCCTTCTTCATTGGACAAAGAGGGAAACTGAGTCAAGCAAAAGGAAGGGACTGATCCAAGGTTGTCTTTAAGTAAGTCTGGGCAGGGCGAATGACGATCTTGCTCTCTGATTCCTTTGTCAGAGGCCTGGGAAGAGCCCTTAGAAGTAATCAGACCCATCCCTCCTTCTACACAGGAGAAACTGAGTCTCAGAAAAGGGATGAGGCTTGCTTAAAATCACAGGTGCCCTAGGAACAGAAGGCCTGGCATGGAGTCTTGACTTCTTATCCCTGGATCCTTAGGCAAAGACATGATGCCCACCCTTTGGAGTCTCAGTTTCCTCATCTGTAAAATGGGGCCTAGAATGACTACCACCAAAGCAGTTTTGGGGATACCTTCGAGGGCAGGAAGTCAGAACTTTGCTGACAAGTGGAGGCAGGAGGGCAACCCAGGCCTCCAGATTCCCAGCCAGAGCCAGTCCACGTCCACCTTGCTGCCTGACTCCTCAGTGCCCCCTCGCCCTGCCCATGTCCCCTGGTCCTTTCCTAATCACAGTGAGATGTCAGTGGCAGACAGCACTAAGGGAGGAGTCCAAGGACCCGTAGGACCTCAGGCCGGTTCCTCCCTTCCCTGGGCCCCAGTCAGTCTCCTCCTTTGGTCTCTAAGCTATGCAACCCTTCAGACTCTCAATGTCCCAAGGCAGGACTTTAAAATTGGAAAATGGGGGGCTTCCTTCCAGTGAAAGGAAATATCTGTGGACCAGCCCCCTCCCCTGGGAAATGTGGGGACTTGTTCCATGTGGGTCAGACTGGGGAATAAGGAGGTAGGAGCCAGCCTAATTCTGGACTCCCACTGGCCTCCTCCCTAACATTTGGGCAAGGCCTTGCATGTTGGCCATGGTGGGCCCTTGACAAGTCACTCAGCCTCCTCGTCTTCTCATCTGTCCAGAGAGGGGCCTGCATTCGGTGGTCCCTGCGGCTGGCCATGCCTCCAGCTCCAAAGCCCTCTTGGGCTCTGAATGCCCCAAGAGGAGATGCGTGCTCTTCGGAGAGGCCCCGGACTGGATGCGGGTGGACCGGGAAGGAGCACCTGCATTCTCACAGGGTGGGGCTGACCTTCATTTGGTGACTGGCCATCAAAGCCCTCTGTGGCTTCCTCCCTGCCAGGAGACATTCCTGCATGTTCCTGAGAAAGTCCAGAAAGTGGTCAGGGCAGGAAGGTTGGAGGTCAGCGACTGACAGCTTCCCTACCATCAGTAGAGGCTCACTTTGTACAGAAAAGAAAACAGGAAGCCTGAAGATAGCGAGGCATGTGTCCAAAGTCACACAGGGAAAATTGGAACCCAGAGCCACTGCCCCCAAATCTCCTGCTCTCTCCATCACAGGATGCCTTCTCATCCTCCGAAGAGAAGTAAGAAGACAGGAAGGCGTCCACTCCACCAAACGAGTCCTGAGGTGCTGTTTCTGCCACCGGGCAGTGCCCCAGGCTGGAGTCACCCGCTAGCTGTGTAGGCATAAATAAGTCACTTCTCCTCTGGAGCCTCAGTTTCCTTATCTGTAAAATGGGGATGCCAGGCCTTGTCGGGGCCAGGTCCTTGTGGGAAAAGTCCTTGCTTCCCTCCTGATGTACATGAGGCTGGAGGGGGCGACCCTCGCTGTATTACCAGGCCTGGTGGATTGCAGCTTGCTGCAGCCCACCCTCTGGCAGACAGGCAGAGCCCCATAGCCCGGAATTAATGAAGCCACATGGAAAGGTTGGCCTCGCGGGTAGCCTGCGCAGATAGCAGGGGCCAAGGGTCAAGTCCATTAGCAGAAAATAACATTGTAACTGAGGCCAGCTGGCCGTGGACGGTGGGGGTGGGGGTGGGGGGAAGGAGTGCTGCCTGCCGACTGAGTGCGGCTCCCTCCCCACCACAGAAGGAGGGTCCCTAGTGGCCCAAGGAGTGAACCCAGGGACTCCCTTTGCAGAGGCGGGGGGAATCCTCGGGCGCCCAGAGCAAGCTGCAGGGGAGGGGCAGAGAGGGAGGGGAGGGGCCCCACCTATCCCATCCTCACAGGTCTCACTCACCTGGAATTTCTTCTTGGCCACAAAATACTGCATGCGACGGAGAACCTTAATGGTGGCCCGGTGATGTTCCCGCAGCCTGGGGAGGAGGGAAAGGAGAGACCCGTGAGGCTGGTGAAGGAGGTGTCCCCCTCCCTCTTTAAGGAGGGCAGCGGACAAGCCAGGTGGGAGGTGGCTGAGGGGTCCTCATCGGCATTTCCCAAAGGTCAAGGGCAGGGTCCTGCCGGGAAGGAGGAGGCCTCACCCTGTTACCTGTGTGTGACTTTAGGTGAGGTGCATGGGACCTCTGCCCCCAAGGCTCTCACACACACTGTTGGCCCAGGCTGAGTGCCTATAATCCTAGGGGCACCACCCCCCCAAGCCCGAGATCTCTCCCCATCCACGGAGGAAGCCTGGCCCAGACAACAAGAGCCATTCCCTGGAGCATGGTGAAGGGACAAGGAAGGCCGAGCTAGTGGTGTGAGGGAGGGGGAGGATCCCAGCTCCTGGGTGTAAGCCCCTCAGCACCTGACCTTTCCCGTCCAGCTCCCAAAACAGCTCAGTACCAAACCACTGGGCCCCGCTTGTCTCCTTTAGCAGGAGACTCTGGTAGGAAATGAGAGCAAAGCTACTGATGCCTGACCCATGCTACAGACTCAAAAACTGAGGCACTGGGAGGGAAGAGAGGGGGAGACCACAACCAGGAGTAAACAAACCAGGAGTAAAACCTGGTCTGATCTAGAGGGAGACGCGAAGCCTAGAGGAGATGATTTTCACCCATCGATTTAGCCCTAGAAGCAGCTTTGCCCGTCATCTGGCCCGACCCCTCTTGGCAGATGAGGAAACTGAGGCAGAGGGAGTAAGAGACAGAGCCGGGATTCAAACCACCATCTCCCACCTCCATGCCTTTGTACTGGCTGTTTCTCCCCTTCCTGGAACGTTGCTCTTTCATCCATGACTCTGAGGATCCCTGACTTGCTTCTTAGCAAGAGGCTCCCGTAGGCGACCTCACCTGGCCCCCTCTCTCTCCAGTTCTCCTCCCACTGCAGGTGCTAGAGCCTCCCTGTCGAGCTGGTACGTGTACACACGTCTCCCCCCAAAGACTGGCAGAGTTTTAAAGGCAAGGACCCAATATTCCACCTTTCTTTGGGTCCCCAGGGCTTAGATAGCACTGTGTCTGGTACACAGCAGACTCAGCAAATGCTTACTGGGAGATTGAATTTCCATAGCTGGGAGCAACCTTCAAGGTCCTCTAGTTCAAGCCCCCATTTTACAGATGAGGAAACGAAGTCAAACAGGGTTAAGTGACTTGCCCAGGGCCACACAGTTAGGAAGTGTCCGAGGCCACACTTGAACTCAGGTCTTCCTGACTCAGGTCCAGCTCTCTGTTGGCCCACCTAGCTGCTCTCCCCTACTTTTTCTCCCCTCTCTCTCTTTCTCTCTGTCTTCTCTCCTCTCTTCCTGTCTTATCTTCCTTCTCTTTCTTTCTCTCTCTTTTTCATCTCTCTTTCTCACTCTCTGTTTTTTTCTCTCTCTCTTTCTGTCTCTTCTCTCCCCCTCTTCCTCTCGCTCTTCTCCCTCCCTCTCTTCCTCTTTCTTCTCTCTCTTTCTTCCTCTCTCTTTTTTCTCTCTCTTCCTCCCTCTCTCTTCCTCTCTTTCTCCCTCTCTGTTTCTCTCTCCCTCCCTCTCTATTTCTCTCTTCCTTTCTCTTTTTTATCTCTCCCTCTCCGTTTTTTCTCCCTTTCTGTTTCTGTCTCCTCTCTCCCCCTCTTCCTCTCTCTCCCTCTTTCTCTCTTCCTCTCTTTTCTTCTCTCTCTTCCTCTCTCTCCCTCTCTGTTTCTCTCTCCCTCCCTTTCTATTTCTCTCTTCCTTTCTCTCTTTTTTATCTCTTTCTCTGTTTTGTCTTTCTCTATCTCCTCTCTCCCCCTCTTCCTCTCTCTCTTCCTCTCTCCCTCTTTTTCTCTCTTTTTTTCTCTCTGTCTCCCTCTCTGTTTTTTCTCCCTGTTTGTCTCCTCTCTCCCCCTCTTCCTCTCTCCCTCTCTTTCTCTCTTCCTCTTTTTTTATCTCTCTCTTTCTCCGTCTCTCCGTTTTTTCCCCGCTCTTTCTCCCTCTGTCTCTGTCTCTCCCACCCTTCCTCCCTCCACACATACATATTCATGTTATGTCTCCCCCAATAGAGTGTAAGCTCCCTGAGGGCAGGAAGTTTCTTGTCTTTGCATCTGCAATGCCTGGCATAGGACCCGGAACACAGCCGGTGCTCAGTACGTGCCTATCCATTGGCAGATGATTTAGTCTCAGCTGTGAGTGACAGCTCCAGGATCTGAGTTCAGGTCGCGTGACACTGGGTCCCTGTCCTTGGCGCGCGCACGTCCCCAACAGAGATGGCCCTAGTCGATGTCACTGAATGACGCGCATCTTGTGGAGGGAGAGCCGCTGCGCGGGGTCTGGGGGGAGGGGCACACAAGCGTTCCCGTTTCTCGGCTTTTGAGGCCCAGAAGGGAGCCTGTGGAGGGGGCGACGTCGGGACGGACCGGTTCCCACCGCCAACCAAGGCATTCTTCCCAAAGGGCGGCCCTCTGACGTTCCCCCAGTGAGAACGTCTATTACCCTCCTCCCCTCGGTGGCCCTCAAAAAGCCACAACCAACAAGCACTTACGAAGAGCCAAGCCTGAGCCCTGCCCTCAAGGAGCTTACCCTCCAGGAGGATGGAGGAGACAGGACGTGGACATCAGAACACACAAGACGGATGCGGAGGAGAGGAAGGCTCCCGCAGAGGCGTTGGCCCAAGCAGCCGGGGCGGGGGGTGGGGGTGCAGGAAAGGAGGAATCCTGGGATTCTAGAAGTGGGTGAGGAGGGAGGGCATTCCAGACATGGGGCACAGTCAGGGCAAAGGCACAGAGGCTGGACCACAGAGCTTGGGGAGGAAAATAGGTTGGAGGAAGATTGGTGAGATGGGAGGGGTCCAAGCTGTGAATAAAGAATTTGATATTTAATCCTGGACGTGATAGGGAGCCAAGAAAGCTCCCTGAGCTAGGGGGAGGGGTCAGCTGTACATGAACTCCCCCAATCATTCAGCTCCTAACCCCAGGCTGAGCCCCCTGGTCCCTGAGCCAGGCAGGCCCATACCTGGGAAACCAGGACACAGGACCACCTTGCTAAGGGGCAGCCTGGGCTACTCCTTCCTTCCTCTGTTAGAAAAACTCCGAGGAGAGCAGAGCTGCAGACCTCCAGAGCACCCTCCCTCCAGAGCCCCCAGGCCCCTGAGAGTCCCTCCTCCACCCTCCAG
>NW_020954568.1:947102-956181 GCF_900497805.2 Vombatus ursinus | reverse complement strand
AGAGCCCCCAGGCCCCTGAGAGTCCCTCCTCCACCCTCCAGAGCCCCGGGCCCCCACAGAGCCCCCAGGCCCCCACAGAGCCCCCAGGCCCCTGAGAGTCCCTCCCCCACCCTCCAGAGCCCCCAGGCTCCTAAGCAGCCGTCCCACCAGGGAGTCCGGATATAGGAACTTAGCCGGTCTGATAAACACCGGCACGCAGCCCTCGCAGCTGAGATTCCGTGCTGGGCTCCGTTATTTATACAATGACTGGGTAAGTGAGCCCCAAATCCATTAGATCTTTTCAAGAAACACCCCGAAGCTTAAGTATGTGTTAGCATGGCATAGAACAGATGTTCCCCATCCCCTGACAGGCCGTCTGCCTCTCCTTGTTTATAGGAGTGCTAACTCCGCCATCCCCAGCCGGGCACGGGGCTGGGGGAGCACAGAGACCTCGGGCTGTTCCAGATCCCTCCCCTCCCTTGCCTGGCTGGCTCCTGCCTTCCTCAGCTCACCCGGCGTGGCCTCCCCGCCTGCCCCAACAAAAGCGGCCCCTTGTCGGGGGCAGATTCAGGTGCTGGTGCTAAGTAGGCTGCCCCATGACTGAGAACCGCCTGGGGTCAGAGCAATGCCACAGGAGGCTGGTGGCCATACGAGAAAGGGGCCATGTACTCAGGGCTCTAAGTCCCGAACGCTGACTCCCCCCGGGTTAGGCCATCTGCACTGACCTCACCTTCCTAAGGGACTCAGAGGGGAGGGTGTCTCCTCTGGAAAGGGAGCTTGGGTCAGCAGGCCTTCTGTGGGCAAAGCTGAACCCAAACCTAACCGACTTCCTATGGGAAATGCAAAGGTCACATGATGCCTGTGATCTCTAGCCCTGTGGGCATTCTCGTCCCCATTTTACAGATGAGGATACTGATCCTTGGAGGTGAAGTAATTTATCTCTGGTCAAGTAGCTTGTCAGGGTCAGAGGCAGGATTCGAACCCAGGTTTTCCTGACTCCAAGCCCAGAACTTATTCCACTTCCCCACTCTATAGACTAGCCTGTGTCCCCTGAGCAGAGCTACCCCCTCCCTCTTCCTTACCAGGTAGCTGTTTCTGCTTGGCTCTGTGTGTGCCCGTTTTAAAGATGAGAACATTTTCTAGTGCCGTAAGTTAGAAATGAGCTGTTGGGCTGGCAAGGGAAGACATCAGGAAGCTAATGCCTCAGAAAGAGACAACATGGTCCCCAAAGTGGGAGGAGGTTTTACCAGTCCAGGGCAAAGGAGAGAGTCCAAGAGCAGGGAGGCGGGCTCCCTCACTGGGTGCTAAACCTTTGCCTCCTGCCCCAAGGCTGCCTGGGTCAACCTGAGCTGGGCCCTGGATTCTGGGCCTCACCATCCTCATGTGTAAAGTAGAGACCCGAAGCCCTGCCCTGCGGGCCCACCTCCTGGGTCACTAAGACAACGGACAGAGAGAAGTCTGCTAGGCGCTTTGGAAAGTGTCGGGCAGCCAGCGGGACAAGGGGGGCAAAGCCGGGCGGTGAGACGGCGCCAATGCTGCAGGTCAGCTTGGCACAAAGAGTCCCCTGGCAGAGGAGGGGACAAGGCAGGCAGACTTCCCTCACCCAGAGCCTCAGAGGCCAGAGACCCATCAGGAGTAAAGCTCCAGAGGCGCCATGGATGCCCTCTGCTCCAATCCCCTTGTTTTACACAGGGGGAAACTGAGGAAGCTCTGAGTGAGGAAGGGCCTTGCCAAAGCCAGAGTTAATACACGAGACCTGACTTCAAATTCAGGGCCCTTTCTCCCGCCATGGGAGGGGCCGATCCCCAGAGGGATGTGGCCAAGGTCAGCTACTGTGTTGGGGGCCCTGGTCCTGGAGAACCTGAGAACCCAGGATCTGCGTCTCTCCCCTCCTGGTTGTTGAAGGAGCATTTGAGTCTGCTGGAAATGACCCTTTCCAGGAAAAGCCCGCTTCGCACTCTGGTTGTTGTGCAGTCGTGGGGAGGGGGCGTTTCTTGGCACAGATACTGGAGGGGTTTGCTATTTCCTTCTCCAGCTCATTTTACAGATGAGGAAACTGAGGCACAAAGTGACTTGCTCAGGGTCACACAGCCGGGAACTGTCTGAGGCCAAATTGGAACTCAGGAAGCCGAGCTTCACCCAGCTGCCCAGTTTACCTGCACTGTTTGCTTCACCCACAAGGACACACTCCTCTGGGGTTGGGGGGAGCTCTGGCTGCCAACCCCCATCCTGCCTCTGAGTGCCAGTCCTGGCCCTGCCGGCCTCCGAGGGCTGTCCCAGGGTAGAACAAACTAGTGACAGCCACTGAGAAGAGTGCCCAGCTGCCCCTTACACAGGGATTTCTCCCCCCACCGCCCAAAGATCAGTCACCGATGATGTGCAGTGGATATAGAGCTGGGTAGCTCAGCTTTCTGGGCAGAGACCTTTGGGGAAGGGGAGGGGAGGGTAGCTGAGGGGAGGGCAGCTGGGGGCAGGGAGAAGGCCACCTGGGCCACACACCAGTGAGGGACCTGCCCCCCATGGCCCCCACCAGGGGATTTGGGGACCAGGCAGAGGAGCCAGGGGCCTAACTTAGAACACCTGCCCTGGCCTGCCCCCTCATCCCCAGGATGGATTTACTGAAGAACATATGGGCTGGAACTCAGCACCTCAGCCTTCTCCATAAATCCCGGGCAGTAACCAGACGCCCTGAGCCAGTTTAGGGGCTTAAACCACGTGAATCTCCCCACCTGTTCTAACCCTTCGGGCAATGCCCAAAGGCAAGGCTGTGGTTCAGTTCCAGGACAGAGGCCCAAGGCCCAAGCTCAGTGGGAGGCTTATGAAAAGGGGGGTCTGGGCTAAGGCCAGGTGTAACACCCTTGCCCCTGTCCCCCTCCTGCCCCCATGGTCCAACTGCAGCTGTCTGCCCAGTGCTCCTGGAGGGGGAGGAAAAGGGTTCAGCCCGACCCCAGATCACTGCTCCTGACCATTCCCAGGGCCTTCCTCCTTGAGCCATAGTAGGTCTCTACTCTGTGCCAGGGCCAGGGCCACATGCGTGTCTCTGGAAATGCCCTTTGGCTGAGAAGCAGAATGCCCCTCTCAAGGGGTCCTGGGGCAGCCGGGGGGAGGGGGAGTCTGGAGGGAAGGAACACATGCTCGTGGCCTCCGAACCTACAATCCTTCCATCCCTGAAGGAGAGCCGGCCCGGCTGTTACAGTGCCCAGGCGGCTGCCAACCCCAAGCCTTGGGCACATGAGGAGGAAGGCAGGGGGCAGCAACCTGGGGGCAGCAAGGACCTGCAGCTCTGCCCCATCACTTACAGCTGTATTCATTGCTATCTTCTGTTTTTCCAGCTGTGTTTGCCCTCCCCAGCCAGTGAGCCGTCTCTCGTCACAAAGAGGAAGGTTCAGCAAGATTCACAGACCCATCGACCCGATCTGCCGCCCCTGAACCCCTGCCTCTGCAAAGATCTCTTCACTCCTAGGAAAGATACGAGCCACCCAGGCCCACAGAGCTGGCCTTCCTGACAGCCCCTGCCACCTGAGACCGAGGGTGGGTGAGATTCAGAGGATGGGGAAGGGAAAGATCTTACAGCCGGCCACTGAGTCCATTTTGCAGACAGAGTCACTGAGCCTTGACTCATCTGAGATCACATGGCTAGGATGTGACTGAGGAAAAATTTGAACCCAGATCCTCATGACTGACTCCAGAGTGCTGGAATCTAAGCCTCTCAAATGACCTGCATCTCATCAGAGACCTCAGGCCTGGACCCTCAGATTAAAGGCTGAACATTCTGCCAAGGAGTCTGGTGGGAGACCCGGCCCTGTCCCAGAGGCCTCCCTGCACTGTGCAGGACCCAGGAGTTGTGGAACGGACCGTCCCCCTTGTGGCTCAGAACACAGACCAAGAAAGCCCCTGACCTGGGCTGGGCAAAGCCAAGCGGGGCAGATTGGCCAGTGGAGGGGGATGGGCAGAGGGCCCTGAGCCAAGAGTGGTAAGGCTGACCCAGAAGAAGACTGACAGGTGGCTGCAGACAACAGCCTGGGCCCCTCCCCCCAGCTGGAGCCCAGAGGACCAGGGGCTCAGGTGAGGAAACTGAGGCTAGAGGGAAAGCAGAAGTGATTTAGCCCGGGCTGCCCAGAGATGCTGGTACCCGTTCTGTCCCCCTGCACAAGCTGCCAGATGACCTTCCTAAAATGCAGCTCTGAGCCTGTCCCTCCCCTGCTCAGCAAGGCCCGGTGGCTCCCTATCACCCCGGGCTGACAAAGCCCGCCCCAGTGTGGGTCCCAGCGGCTTTTCTCCCCTCCAGCCAGAGCGGATGGCCGCCGCTCTGAGGACGAGCCTTGCAGGGGCTCTCTGGGCCTTTGTCCTTCTTCTTACATTAGGTGATACTGTGCCGATACCAAATGGATACAAGCAAGCTCACACTGAAGGCTTATGTAGCAGGCGGTGCTTTTGCTGAGACTCCCAGAGGCAGAGGAAAGGAGAGAGGGACAGCCAGGCACGGGGCACAGCCAGTGCAAAGGCATGACAAGGGGAGGTAGAGGGAGCCAGCATAGGTGGGATTGGACAAAGGCGAGACTTGGGGGCGGCAATGAGGGGGTTATTATGACAATCCAAGGGAGGGGGATGAGGGCCTGGCCGGGGTGGCGTCTGCATCAGTGGAGAGAGAAGGATGGAGGCTGGATTCCATGGGTAGAGGAGACCCAGGTGAGGAAACTCTCCACCACTGCTCTGCCTCTTGGAGGGTAAAGAGTAGACAAAAACAAGAGGCAGCGCCTGATTGGCCTCGGGGGAGGAGGGAGTCGAGGAGGACGCCGGGTGCCTCCGGGATGCCGGTGTGAGATGTCCAGATGTCTGGTGATGCCAGCTGAGAGCTAGCTCCAGAGAGAGGGCAAGGCTGCACAGAGAGGACCACAGGACCCAAAGGCTGCCCAGGCTGAGTCCTGGGAGGCGCCAGGGTGAGGGGGCTGGATACGGCTGAAGGTCCCCAGATGGAGGCTGAGGAGGAGCCCTTGGATGGGCAGGAGAACCAGGAGGGAGCAGTTCCCAGCAAAGCCCCCAAGGAGAGAGAACTCGGGAGAAGGTGATGGACAATGTCCAGGGCTGCTGAGGGCAAGAAAGGTGGTTCCGGACAGCCATTCAGAGGTCATGGGCAATCTGGAGAGAGCCCCTTCTGCGGAAGCCAGGTCACAGAGGGTTAAAGACTGGGGAAAGGAGGAGGAGGAAGCCTAGAGAAGGACCCAGGGTCCCAGAGCGGGGTGGAAGGTGCTCTAGGGGCATCTCCAGGTGGGGAGGGGCCAGGCTCCGGGCAGCTGGACTTGCACGGGTCCCTTGGGGCTTCCTGCCTGCGCTTCCACACACTGACTGGAGAGGAGCTCGGGGGTGGGGTGAGGGGCCACAGCCCACATTACCTCACTGCCCGAGTTCTGGCCCTTGCACAGATGCAGGGGAGAAAGCAGGTGACTGAGGAGGCAAGAAACACTTACGTCAGCCCCTGGAGGCAGGCGGCAGAGCCCTGAGTCACGTCTGGCTGGCCTCCTCCCCTGCGTTCCTATACCATATCCTCAGCCCGTGCATTATCTCAGCAGATTCTCACAATGACGTGATGTGTGAGGAAGGCCAGGCTGACGTGATCTCTGCCCACTGAACAGATGGGGAAACTGAGGCCTCGGGAAGGGAATGGGACCAAGGGTCCCCCCATCAGTTAGAGGTGCAGCTCAGCTTGGGACCCAAATCCCTCTGGCTCCTAGCTCCCCCCAGACTACGGGTTGTCACCAATCCCTGGGTTCTCCTCCCTGGCATCTCCAGCCTGGGCAGATGCCTCCACCGGAACTTCAGGGCTCCTGCTGCCCATCCCCCCCTCCCCAGATTAAGGATGCTCAAATCTTCTGGACAGGACTGCAGGCTGGCTCTCCCCTTCCCTCTAGGATTCATCACAGACTTACAGTGTGAAAGCTGGGAGAAACCTGACTGACCACTAGGTCCCATCGATGCCTGGAAGAATCCTTATCTCTTATGGAGGAGGAAGTCTCTCTCTGTCTCTCTGTCTCTCTCTCTGTCTCTGTCTCTGTGTCTCTCTCTGTGTGTCTCTCTGTGTCTCTGTCTGTCTCTCTGTCTCTGTCTCTCTTTGTCTCTCTGTCTCTCTGTCTCTCTCTCTGTCTCTCTCTGTCCCTGTGTCTCTCTCTGTGTGTCTCTCTGTGTCTCTGTCTGTCTCTCTGTCTCTGTCTCTCTCTCTGTCTCTCTCTCTGTCTCTGTCTTTCTCTCTGTCTCTGTCTTTCTCCGTCTATCTGTCTCTCTCTCTGTCTCTCTCTCTCTCCCATGTAGTGGGCCCAGTTCCATGCTGGACACCACAGGGAGGGGCCCCCAGGCTTTTCAGGAAAACAATTCCCACTCAGGACCAATGACAACTTCTAGGAGGGGACAGACCTAATATGAGTAATGAGTTCCCAGAGTGACCACCTGTATAAGACGTGGGTAGTTACTCATCCCTGACATGAGGGCAAGTTTGGGGGAGTGGGGGAAGGAGAAGTGTTCATGGAGGATTCAAAAGTTGGTGCCTGGAGGGTGGCCAGGCTGGCAGCACCACCACAGGGCCAGCCAGACTGGAGAAGGTGGCTAGGCCACACCTGAACCCAGTACCAAGTCAGGGAGAAGTAGAAGGAAAATCCCAGCTCTGAAAGAAATATAGGGCGAAAAAACAACAAAAGCTAAAAATTGTTTTTACATGTAATTGGGAAAAAATAAAATCTTATTAAAAATAAAATGTTTTCAAAGCCTGTAGGCCACTTTGTGGGTGTTGCCAGGAGTGACCATGTGCTCCGCCCTTGGTCAGACTCTCTCCAGGTGTTGGCTTGGCTTTCCCAAAGACAGCGCGCCCCACCTGCCCCAGCTCTGGCACCCACCAGAGGCCAAATGAACATGTCATCTCTCCTTGATGTCACACCCTGGCACATGGCCATTCAGCAGCCAAGAAGAAGAATTTCTATCCCCTTGTGAAACTGAACTTATGAGCCCGAGATACACTCCAGGAGAAAGGGGCCTGGAAAGCCTGCACCACTGAGAATTCAAGGTTTCTGGGATGGGCAGTCCAGGCCACCAAAGGGGAGGTGGGTGTGTGCCTCAGGGCACATGAAGGGAAGGAAGAAGGGCATCAGTGAGGATAGGAATGGGGAGGGGGCAGGGGACCCTGAGACCCCCCTCAGGAATGCTCTCTGCTCCTGGGTTTTTTACTACCGACAATTTACAACTCAGATGCTTTTAGAAGTCATCTGTTTTCAGTCCCATATTAATTTTATTTAAAAAAAGAAGAGGAGGAAAAGTGTTTTAGAAGACTGAGTAATTCTTAGAGGAAAAGCAGTGTTTGGGGCAAGGTACCCACTTCGAAGGAAGGTGGTGAGTGTTGCTGGGCCAGCAGTAGTGACAGAACCCACTGGGGTGTGAGAACACTAACTGGTGGGCTCAAGCCCCCCAGTCTGACAAACACTGTGGGGGACACTGGGCAGCAATCTGGCAGAAATTAGGGGCAGACGAACATCTGATACCACATACCATGCAAGTACAAGCGAATACAGGGCATCAAAACCAACAACTAACTGGCAAAGGAAGGAGTTAGCTTTCACAAGTGTGTCCGAAGGAAATCCTTTTTACCTAAACAGGGGACAGAGATGCTCAGAAATGATGAAATGAATAGTTTTGATGAAATAAAATGGAAAAGCAGACACCCCTCCTAAGGTTCGTCCATTGTAAGCATTGCCAAAATGTCCTGACTCTGAGATACAGAAACTGTTGGAGACCAACTCACCCCCATCCAAGGCAGCTCAGACACACCACACACATACACACACACACACACACACACATACACACAGTGGGGGGTATGTGTATACGGTGATGGTCAGATCATGTCCCATTGTGTCCGTCCCCCATGACAAAAAGCTGCCATTGACCCTGCTCCTGAACACAGACTTCCTCCCTTGTCCTTTCCCAAAGGCACCCCCCTGCTCCAGACACACAGCTGGGCCTCTCTTTCCACCTAGGGGGCTACTGAATGAGGCATCTCACTCCTCGGTCCCTTTAGGCCCGGTGCTCCCTGCAGGGACCCAAGAGAGGGAGGAGGGGGCTTGAAGGGGAATAGGGATGCTCAATGCCTCTTCCATGGTCTATGTCCTAAGAGGAATACCTGAGATCTGGCGCCAGGCGGCACGTGGGCCAGGCAGCAGTCAGGACACCTGGGACAGCTAGGGTTCAGGCCTTGCCAACTTGTATTGTTTGGGAGCGTTACAGAACGTGCCAGCTGACTAGGCGTTAACTGTTTACATCCCATCAGGTTCTCTTCCAGTCATGTCATACTGAGTTCTAGGCTTGGTGTCAGGAAGGCCTGGGTTCAAATCCAACCTTAGACACTTACTAACAGTGTAGCTCTGGGCAAGTCACTTTACCCTTGTCTGCCTCAGTTTCCTTCTCTATAAGGAGATGAGGCTGGACCATTTGGCCTCGAAGGGACATACTAGCTTCAAATCCTGTGCTCTGAGGACCTAGGTAGGATCAGAAGTGGGCAGCACTGGGGCCTTTCTTTACACATATGTGGATGTTATATATGTGTGTGCTCAGACTCCAAGGGCACAGGAGTCTTTCCCTTCCTGGCGATACCCAGGGAGAGGGAAGGAGGAATAGGGATCTTCTCCAGCTAAGTGACTGCTTCAGCTTGCCTCATTTCTCCCATTGTATGAGTCATGTTGAGCGAGTACAAGCTGAGGCTGAGTCCAACGGTTCGTTAAGGTGCCCAGAATGTTATGATGTGGGGCATGGCTACACCACGGTAGTGACGTCTCTCAAAGCTTCAGTGCCTGGGTCAGAGCCAACAGCATCCTGTAAACTGGGGCTCTAGAGAACAGGGCTCTGCCATGAGACGGATCAAGTCTGGTATATATCCCCCATTCTCCCACTGCCCTGCCAATAAAGGGGCAGAAGCTGCCACCCGAGGCAGCGGAAGACTCATTCAGTGACAGGACACCATATTTTATTCTGTGTTTCCTGTTGGCACAAAGCAAGACCCTATTGCTTCACACCCTGCAGACCCTCAGGCTCTCAGACCATCCATTTCTAAGCTTCCTTCTTC
>NW_020954568.1:933340-947092 GCF_900497805.2 Vombatus ursinus | reverse complement strand
CCTTCCCAGCCTGATGGGGCGCATTTGTGGCTTCAGGCCAGCTGTGGCTGGAGAGCGCAGGCCTGGAATTAAGTGTGGGTATGCTTGGAGGCATTAGTGAAGAGCTGGCCTAATTCATATTGGACCCAGAGAAGCTATCTTCCTCCCATCATCGGCAAACCCCAGGAGCCAGATGCCTGGACGAGGCCTGCATCTGCCTTCATCTTCCTCTTGCCGTAGGTGAGGATGCTGGCAATTCCTCCTAAGGAGGAAGGGGCCCAGAGTCATGCCCCTGACACACACTGGACTAGGTGACCCTGGGCAGAGACCCTTGACCTCACACTGCCCCAGCTCTCTCTCCGGACCATGAGTTCCAGAGAAGCTGTTGGTCTACATTGGTACAGGAAGCTTCCTCATCCCAGAGTGCCCCAGGCCAATGAAATCTCGATCTGATGCCTCCCCCTCTCACATCCAACAAGAAAGGCAATTCCCCTAGTTCTTCATGAGACCACCATCCCAAATGGCCCCTTCTCCACTTTTGCGCTTCCAGGGCCAGTAACACGTCCCTAGAGGCAGGAGGGGAGGCAGAGGCCTTTCATGGAGGGAGGGAGGAAGGGGCATCTGCCCCACTTGGTGTGGTCAGCCAATCAGGGATTATCTCATGGCAAGAAGATGCCTTAGGAAAACTACTGATACTAGCCAAAAACAGCCCCTGTCACCTACATCCCATCTGAGGGACAGCTGGCCTGCCCCCACAACTGGGCTCGGCCAAGAGGAGGCTGAGATGAGGCCCTTTCTCGGGAGCCCTCTGCCCAGCTGGGGAACAAGGCTGGCCACGGACAAAGGGCTGGGCTAGAGGACAAGGAAGACCGGGCACCAGGGCAAGGGCGGGGGCCAGAGAAGCGGAGGACCTGGCGGGGACGGCGGCCTCAGTCTACATGCTGTTCAACCGAGGCTGACTGAAAGCCCAGCACCAAGAAGTCTCCAGGGAGGAAAGTGAAGAGCAGGAGAAGTCACAGGATCTGAGATTTCTCGCTGAGACATTCAAGACCGTGAGGTCTAGCCATAGACCATGAAACAGAAACACAGAGAGGGCGAGTCACGCAGCTGGCAAGTGCTAAGGCAGGATTTGAACCAAGGCCCTCCCAGCACCTCTTAGGCTATGCTCTATTGTCTGTCTGTCCCCTCCCTGGTTTCCTCCCGAGTCTGCCTAGAGACGCGTCTTCTGGGTCAAGGCGGTATTTAGCGCTGAAAGCCACGATTCCCTGGAACCCGGGCCTCCCGCTTGAGACCCCGAGGAGGCAGGGGAAGGGTAAGGCAGGGTGGGCAGAGGGAGGGCTGGGGAAGGGCTGAGCCCCTTTACTGAGTCCAGGGGTGGAGCCAGGCAGGAGACAAATCCTCGGAGAGAACGAGCCTTCACCTCCACCTTCCTACTTCAGGGGAGAATCGAGGTGGGAATGAGGAAGGAAGACGGGGGACACAGTGGAAAGAAGACTGAATTGAGAGTCAACGGGCAGGAGTTTGGATCCTGTTGCTCTTACTACAGGCATGACCTCGGGTGACTCAGTTTCCCTCTTTTGCTCTCAGTTTTCTCTTCACCAAAATGGGGGCTTAGACTCAGGGCCCATCCATCTCCTGACTAGGGAGGTTCTGCATGTCCCCCCAGGGCATTCCAAACCCGAAGAGTGGTCTTACCTCCCCCCTTTATGTGACCCCTGGTCAGGCTGAATTTTACCATTCTGTACATGGAGACGAGGTCCCTATGGCCCCGATCCGGATCAGTTCTCCCTGTCTGCCCTTTGTGGGCAGGGACGTGAGGGACCCAGAACCGGAGGAATCAGTGTGGGGGCTACTTGTTCTAACCCCTCACTCAGACCCGAGGGTCAGAGCGCTTTTCTGCAGGCAGCCTGTGGACTGGGGAGAAGTCTGGCGGGAGGGGAGAGGGGAGAGGGCAGAGGCCCCCTCCCCTTCAACGCGCCACTTGCTCCCCATGACAGACTAGGAAATTCTGTGCTCTGGCAGACAGCAATCCCTGAGCCCCACGTAAAAGACCCAAATCAAGGGCGAGGATTAAGTTATCATTATAGCAACACTACGACCTCGGGAGAGCGGTTATTTATAGTCAAGGAAACTCCCATCATAAGCTCACAGCTCATATATTCCGGTTTTACTAGCGGCCCTGAAAGTCACCAGGACGTCACCGTGCTCCCATTTCGGGGGCCAGGGGACGATACTCTGGCAGCGGCGGCTCTCCCGCCTCCTGCCTGGGGCCCCAGGAGCCTCCCTGACCCAAGTCCTCCTGAGAAAACCAGAACGGGCCACGCCCATGCTGGTCTGCAGCCTCCCTCCGTGGGGGCTCCGAGCATTCAGAGGTGGGGGGGCCAAGCTCTGCGACCTTTTCAGATGAGGGGGAGAAGCGCATGTAAATCCCGGGAGATGACCAGAAAGGTTGCTGCTGCGGCCTGTCAGGGCTCGTTAAGTTAATGGAACTGGTAAATTGGCCTGTGGCCAGCCCAGCATCGAAGAAAAATGGGGGGGGGGGCGGTAAAGATCCAGTTTCAGGCTGGCCAACACAAGGAGGTGATTAACTACACGTAGCGGCCGGCGTGCAGCGACTCCTTGGGAACTCACTCCTGATGAAAACAAGAGAAAGAAAAATCCCCAAGTTTAAGGATTCTCTCGGCCCCTGATGGGGGCTGGGGAGGTTACTTGGGTCCCCGCCCCATAAAAGCCTCGATCGGCGTCTGCAGCAAAGCTTCTCTTGCCACTTCGAGGGACCCAAGCAAAGGTGGGAGCTTGGGAGGGTGGGAGAAGCGTTGAAAAGCAGGGGGAGGGTCAGGAATAAAAAGTGGTCATCTCTGGCCGACGAAAAGAGGCCACGGGCCGGCCAGTCTGGAGATAGGCCACATGTGGCCTCTGTCCATTCTGCTGTGCTGGGAAGGAGGGGAGTGGAGAGCTGCCTCCGTCCAGGTCTGCACACTGCTCAGCAAGGCAACAACCCGGGAAAGTGAGCCCAGGATGTGGAAACAGCCCGAGAACCTCGTCCGGGCCTGGCCAGGACTGGGCAAGCTTGTGGTCAGGATCCCCTGCTCCCCTCTGGGGGCTGTCCTTCCACTCAGAAGCCCCAGATGCCGGACCCACAAGGGCCAAACTGCAGCCTGGGATCCACCCCTTTGGGACCTTGCCTGGGACTGGGAGGTTGCAGGTTCTCCCCTTGTAAAATGAAGGCACTGGGGCCACAGAATCATGACCAAAGACATCTGGTCCAATGCTGCCATTTTACAGATGAGAAAACTGAGGCCAAGAAAAGAGAAATGAGATGAGGTTCAAACTCACACCCCCTGACTTCCGCTCTAATCCCAGGAAAGAAAGCTATGGGCGCAGCTAGGTGGCGCAGTGGATAGAGCAACGGCCCTGGATTCAGGAGGACCTGAATTCAAATCTGGCCTCAGACACATAACACTTACTAGCTGTGTGACCTTGGGCAAGTCACTTAACCCCATTGCCTAGCAAAAAAAAAAAAGAAAAGAAAAGAAAAAAAAGAAAAAAGAAAGAAAGAAACCTATGCAATCAATGCCTCTGAGCTCTGATCTTCTGTGGGTCTGTGGGTCTCATAGTCATACAATATTCCAATCCATCCGTCAATCAATGAGACTTTATCACAGGTCTATGGTGAGCTAAGCCAGGCACTATGCTGGGCACGGAGGATCCAGAGACTCCCCCCGATGAAGCACACCCTCAGCCGCCAGCCCCTATTCCTAGTTCCCATCAATGGACTACAGGGGCTTTGCCCATTTGAATTTACCCAGAACCAAGGCTCTTTGATTTCATTCTGAAGTTAACAGGCTGCAACCACACTCCACCAAGATCAAAGTCTCTGTTTAATCCGGTAAGAAAAGGAATTCAATGGAAGGGAACGAAGCAGTCCATCAACAAGGATTTATAAAGTACCTACTATGTGTGCAGAGCTGTGCAAGGGCTGAAGAAAGTCTCTGGGTGTTTGGCCAAACTGTGCTGGGGAACCAGGCAGAGAGGGGCAGGAGCTGGTGGGGCCCAGGGTGCCGGGGGCGGGGGTGGGGGGGGGCAACACTTGCCAGACCAACCTTCCTGGCTTCCTTGTTTGGCTTCCAAGAGAAAGGGCCTAAGCTTCTGAACCTCCGGGCAAAGGACGTCTGCCCATGGCCCTCAGCCCGAGGTAACACTTGGGTGCTTTTCCTGCACTGGGATCTCTTCCAAGAAAGTGCCCGTGGCTTGCTTGGAACCACACCACCTGTGATAAGACAGGGTACCCAGGGGACCACCACTGAAGGAATGGAAGGAGGCAGCTTCTTGGTAGGGTCACTGAAGACCAGGGGCCAAGGCAAAGATGTCAGGCGGGGTTCTGGCATCCTGTCTCAGTTCCAAAGTGAATAACAGCTGCCTACTTCCCTGTGGCACGGGGGCTAGTAGGGCAGTAGGGATGAGTTTGTACTGGGTACCCACACGCTCTGCTTCGGGTCACCTTGTTGCCAAAGATGGAGGCAGGCATGTCAGGTGATCCACCCACTCCTTTGGCTTAGTGGGCGCTGGGCTCGACCTAGTGAGAAAAGGGCAGGCCTTGGGACTTGGCTTCAGATACTGCCTCTGCTGTGGATTACCTGTGCGACCTTGGGCCAAAGACCTGGATCCTAAGAACCTGTCTGTCCAAAACAGAACAGGACCTGAGAGATGAGCTTCTCCCCAGGAGGCCTTTCAGTCACAGGCCAACCTGGCTGAGCCAACCTGGCTGGGCCTGAGCCATGGAACCTGGGCTTGGGGAAGGCTCATGAATGAAAACCTTCTTCAGTTCTGGCCCCAAGAAAAGGAGGCTTAGCTCCCAGGCCCGCTGGCTGCCTGGGAGGGGGACAAAGGAAGGTGCCCCCTACACAGCACGGTTTCCAGGTGTAGGAGAAGGCCCGGGGCAGGAGAAGCACCAAGCCAAGGCCGGAATAAGACGGAGCTGTGTTTGTGTGGGCAGCTGTTCCTTCCAAGCAGCAGCCCACATCTGGGGAAGGAACAGGTGGGCTTCTGGAGACAAGGGCTCTCTGTGCACATGTCAAAATCTTTTTTCTTCATTCAACAAATATTTCCTGAACTGTTCCAGAGTAGAAGGGGTCTGGTGCATTTCCCCTCCACGGAGGAACCCAAAGAGAGGCTGAATGACTGCTTAGGTAGGCTGGAGAGAGGATTCTTGTTCAGATATGGACTGTGCTGGGGGTTCAAAGAGGCCCCTTCTGGAGCTGAGACTGCTTCCTCCCTCTTTCCCTCTCTCCCTCCCCCCTTCCTTCCCTCTCTCCTTCCTTCCTCCCTCCCCCCCTTCTTTCTTCCCTTCCTCCTTCCTTCCTTCCTTCCTTCCTTCCTTCCTTCCTTCCTTCCTTCCTTCCTTCCTCCCTTCCTTCCTTCTTTCCCTTCTTCCTTCCTGTCTTCTCTCTCTCCTTTTTTTCCTTCCTTCCAGCACAGAGGCCTAGAGCAGAGGCTGTGTGGAAGACAGAAATGACCAGGGTCCTAGGTAGGATGCTCACACGCATCCTCCAGAGACAGAGATTGGCCAACGAGGGGGAGGAAAGGACAGCTCTCTGCAGACCCGTTTGCCTCCCCCGGGCCCAGCCTAATCTGGAGAGGTCTCAGAGGGTTTGGTGAGCAGACTGAACCTCCTTTTGCACTTCACGATTCCTGGAGATGCTGCCAGTTTGTGCCATTTATGGGCAGACTAACCGGCATTGGGTGAGATGGCAGGGGCTGCAGCACCCTGGAGGCTGACTAAAGAACCCAGGTCACCTCCCTGTCTGCCTTCCCTTTGGGGATATGACAATGTCTAGGACGGACATCCCTGAGGGTTCCTCCGGCCGAGCCTGGGGCTTATTCTGGAATGTCCCAGAATCCCCACCCCTCAAAGATGGAATGGACCTTGGCAGCCGGCTAGTGCGACCTGGATCTGACCAAGAATCCCTTCTCGGTGTCCAGCCTCTCCTGGAAGCCTTCCTGAGGCAGTCCACTCTGCCCCTGGAGGTCTTTCTTCCTCGGGGCCTTGGTTTGCCAGAAGTCAATAAAGGAGGTTGGCCCCCTGAGCTCTGCGGGCCCTAGAATGGCTCAAGATTCTCCAGACGGCGCAAGCAGCAAGTGGGGGCCACGTAGGAGCAGAGTTTGGGCTGGGTGCCGCAAAGGGAAGAGCCAGAGACACCCTCCCTGCCCTCACAGACCTTCGTGAAGTTTGTCAATTCTGGAGGGCTGGAGCTCTGGACTTCTGTCTAGCACACAGCGGGCACACAGTAGGGGCTGCGGCAATGCTTGTTGAATTGGAGCCCACGCAAACAATGACAAGAGAAGATAAATCCGGAGTCAGTTCTTCAAGAAAACATCAAAACTAGCAGAGGCCTCACCAGCCAGATGACCCATCCCCAGGGGCTGTGCCCAACCCCCTCCTGAATAAAAATTTGGACAACAAAAGTCTGGTCTACAACAGATCCGGGGCCTCTGTTCAATGCATTCATTCCTCCAATACTTAGCAGTCGGGTGACCCTGGCGACTCTTTCCCAGTCTCAGTTTCCTCATCTGTAATCTGCCTAACAGCCCTCCAGAGTCCCGGCCTGCCCAGGGCCTTCAGCAGATCCTCATCCACTCTTCCCCATCCTGGGTACCCTCTCCGGTCATCCTAGCCTTTCTGAACCTGGTGCCCACCAGTGTGCTCACATGCAGAGCCGGACGGGCAGGACCAGACTGACCTTTCACCCTCATCTCAGGTAAGCTCGCTTCACAGACCCGGAGAAGGGAGAAGGGGGTGCTCAGAGTACAATGCAGCCGAGCAGGAGCCCAGGGCTTCCTGGCCGCCCCAGGGCACGGAGAAGTCTCTCATGTTGTGGGAACTTGGGGCTGAGACCAGGGGAGCTGGACCCTCACTCCCAGAGAATTGGAGGGGGCTATAGAATCTCACCTGGGCTCTGCTCGTCTACACCTGACGCTGCCGGCCGGGGAGGGGAGGGGGAGTGTCGGGACTGGGTGGTAGCTGGGGAGAGGGCTGCGGGGGAGGAGCTCTTGGGGGTACTGGCTAATTCAGGGTAACTTGGCAGCGTCTCACACCTGCCAGGCTGGGGGTGGGGGAGGCTGGTTACCCCTGTGCTGTGCCCTGTAAAGGCCTGAGGAGAGGTCAATAAACTAATTACTTTGGGCGATGGAGCAAATAAGGGCCAGCAAAGGACTTAACTCCCCTTCCAGGGTTTGCACACCATCAAACGCTAATAAACTGGGCCTCTGTTGCTGCCTGTAATTTCTTCATAACCACTTTCTTCATCCACGTCCAACATCTTATTTCCAAGGTTCCATTAATACCTTTAAAAAGCTCAAGTCCAGGCTAATTCGATTTGCATTTCCCCTTCCCCAGGGAGCCCAAGCTTTCGATAGCCCTAATGAGCAGCGGGTGGGTTGGGGCAGGGTGGGGCGGCCTGGCCTATGTGAAAGGGCCTTTCTGGCATTCCCATGTCTGGTCCCAGCAGGCCCTGGCCATGAGGGGAGGACGAGGCTGGCCCTTTAAGTCCATCTGTCCTTCATCTCACTGAGGGCGATCCCAGGGTGCCCACATGTATCAGGGATGCTCAGATGGCCAGGGAACAGAGGAGGACCCCTGTGAAAGCGGACAGGGGCTGAGCTGAGCCCGGGCCGGCCCTGGATTGGCGAGTCTCCAATGCTCTCTCCTTAACCAGCCCATCCCTCAGAAGGATTAAACCTCCGACCACCGCCAATCACAACAGTCCCTCAGCAGCCAGGGTCCCAGCATGGCCAAGGCCCACCCTCCAAGCCCACTCCCCATGAGTGCCAGATGACCTCCGAAGAAGGGTGTTCTTTTTGTTTCGCTCCCTTGACCCAGCTGAGCCGCCGCCAGTATCTGAACCTGGCCCCTGGAAGGAGTAGTGTGGGCACCCTATGAGGCCAGGTTAATGAGCCCCCATCCCCTCCAGCCCTGGGAATCTTGAGACCTTTTCCCACCTAGAGGCTGACACCATCATAGAAGCAGCCGCTCACCCCAGCCAGGGAGGCTTCTGCATCAAAGATCTCCCGAGCTCCGGCTCAGCTCCCTCACCCCCATGCCTTCTAGGAACCTCAGTCTCCTCTTCATATCCCAGTCTGGCAGAGGCCTTGTTGCTGAGACAGTCCCAGGTGCACAATGAGAGAGGTGACTTTGGCTTTGGAGTCTGTGACTCAGACCCACAGTCCTACTAGAGGAATAGGAGACACACAGAGAGGAAAGCAGAGCACGCTGAGGAAGGCAGGATCAACCCGGGGGCTGCCCTTGGAAGCCACCCAGGGACCTTGCTGGGGAACGGCTCCCAAGGAAGATAATGGGGAGGGGTGACCAAGACCCAGATTCAGCTAGTTGTGTGACCTTGGACAAACCAGTCAGCCTTAGTTTCCTCATCTGTAAAATGGGGCTAAGTGGCCCTGTGATTTCATTGGGATGAGGAAACTCCTGCCAATGCCTGGTTGGCAGCCTTTCTGTAACTTGTAGAGTCTTAGAGGGTTGCTGAGACCCCTTGGGGATGACAGCCCTCTGCCCAGGCCCACGCTGCTGGGACAGTCATGGTTCTTCCTGCCTCCAAGGCTAGCTCTTGGTCATTCAATAATCACCGTGACGCCAGCTGCCAAATCCTAGTGGGCCAACCGTGTGATCCTGGGCAAGTTCCTTCATCCCCCTGGCCCTCAGCAGTAAGGTTAGGAGGCTTAACCAGGGGCCTCGAAAGCCACTTCCAGAGCCAGCTTCAAAATCCTCTCGTGCTCGCTGTGCCTGTCTCAAGGTGGGGGGTGGGGGAGAGGAGTGAATCTCAGATACCTCTATGGATGCAAGATGCTTTGTAAATTGGAAAGGGCCGTGCAAGCACAGAGAGCAATGCGATCATTCCATTTACAGGCCAGTGAACTTCCAACAAAACCCTTGACCAAGCAGAAGGAATACCTGCTCACCTACCCACCTGCAGACTCACCTTCTCACCTGCCTGCCTGCTCACACAAGCTGAGACCGAATCCAAGAGGGAGTACGGCTATGAGTGTCTCAATGGGCACAGGCTGGCTCAGATTCCTGCCTCTGGCCCCTGGTCCTGGCCTCAGTTTGAGGAAGGATTCAGCAGGGCTTGAAGCCTTGGACGGCTTGTAATGTCCTCCTCTGGATAGACGTCCGCTGGTGGTGAGAGATGTCTCCCACACACTATGACTCCTCCTGGCTCTGCTCCGTCACCCTGGTCTCTGCTAGGCAAGGCTGTTTCCCTTCTTTGCTAATGGCCTGGCTTCTCACGGCTTCTTTGGTCACTGAATCTGCCCTTCTCCTCACCCATGGGAGTCACAAGCCTCCTGTTCCTTTGGCCTCTCTCTATATCCCCAGAGCTCATCACAGGCCCTGGGACATGAAGGGTTAAGAGCAGCTAATGTTTAGGGGCCAGTCAGGAAGCCATAGGAACCTCCAACAAGGTATGGCCCTGGCCAAGTGACCTCAGGCCTCTGGGCCTGTAAAATGAGGGATGACCTCCTCTGTCCCTTCTAGCTTCAAATCCCCACTGGTCCAAGTAGAAAGCCCCTAACGCATCCCCCAGGGCTGGTCAGAGGTCATGGTCACCAGATTTCACTCAGATGCAGACTGGGAGGAGAGGGCCATGGGGAAAGGTGAGGGGGCTTTGGTGGGTGTAGAGAATGCCCTTGGCCCCCGGCCTCCCAAAAGCCGTCTGTGCCACGCCCTCATGAACGTCCCTATGCCCAACCCTCCCACCCACTACCCCAGTTCGCTGCCAGGAAGGAGGAAGCAGGAAGAATGGGGGCCCACCTGGCAGCGCCTGGGCGTCAGTGTGGCCGATGCGTAACACAAATAGGAGGGCAGTTTACTGTGCTTCAGGAAGGAAACTCGAGGAAGCACAAAGAGCTTGGATTGTTACTTACTACAGCTGCAAAGAATTTCGATCTAGGCCCTAAAACAGAGCTGGCCCGGACCTGGCCAAATTCGATCTCCCGGGAGGCCCCCCTCAGCAGCAGCCCGCCTTCTGGGGGAAGGTTCTAAAGAGGCAGCCCGGCAGAACCGGGAATTAGAATCCCGACACCTGGCTTCGAATCTAGCCCACACTAGCTGTGCGACCCTAGGCAAGCCACTTCACCGCTGTCGGCCTCAGTTTCCTATTCTGTAAAACAAGGGGGAGGGGATTGGACTGATGGCCTTTAACCTCCCTTCCAGTGTGAAATCTAGGATTCTATGAAAGGTGGTTTTCAAGGAAGAGAGGGAGACATAACAAACACAGCCTCACTCAGTGGGCTTTTTAAGCCCAGGCCTGGGACCGAGTCAGGTTGTTGACTTGACTTGCATTACCAGTCTCCTGGGTCCAAGCTTTCTGTGACCCGCCCCCTATCCCCCAGCTGCTCTAGCCCCTCCACTTGGGGCCGGGTAAAACTCGGCCCCCTCCCACTCAAGGCCAGGCCCCTTGGGGCTGGCGCCGCCCCCCAAGCCTGCATTCCAGTGCACACATCCCAGAGGATGGAGATTTCCTCCAAGGCAGCGCTGAGAATGCTCCATCTGGCCTCCAAACTGGAGACTTCCCTTTCCCATCGATCTCAGGAATCGAGTCCCATGACCTGAGGGTCACCATCTGCTCAGTTACATTGGCACAATGCCTAGCCAGCTCAGAGGCTTTGCCACCCTCCTTCCCTCCCACTTGTGAGCCCCCCAATGGCAGACATTGACACAGGCTGGGTCCCACAGTGTTTTCCCTGGGATACAATGAGCCGGCTCCCTGGAAGGATGCAGACCTCCTTGCACAGGCCTCCTTCGGCCACACTGGATGAGGCTACGGCAACAGCCCAACCATTAGCCTTTGCCCAACCATCAGCCTTTGCCAAATTTGCTTACCTTCTCGAGGGCATAGAGCCACTGGCCAGACGGCAAGACCCAACTCACCCTCCCACTCCAAATCCATCTGCAGAGTGCCTCTCTACTGTGGGAGGACGGGGAGAAATCTCTGGGGCAGTGGGGACTCAGGGGTTAGGGGTGGGGACTGCCCTAGGGGCTCGCCCATCCCAGAACATTCACCATGGCTGCCTCCCTCCCTTACAGGGAGAAGGGGAGGAAAGAGTTAGAGAAAAGGCAGGCTCCTCTAGTTTCTATCATGAGTTTATGGCAGCCCCAAGTCTCTGGCCCAAAGAGTATTCAGTGGAAAGGAATGAAGATGGGATGGGTCTGAGGAGAAACTGTGGAAGGCCCTCACAGGCGTAGGGAGCCCCACCGACAAGCTTGTGGAAGAAGAGGATGGATGGGCATGGGGGGGCTGAGATCTTCCTCTGTGGAGGGGCTCCCCACATGCATGGGCTCACAGATCCAGGGGAAGGCTGGACCACTCTTGTGAGTAGAACTGCCCCCAGTGCAGGAGCTGGGGCTGCCTCTGCCTGGCCCAGCCCATCTCCCTCTGGAGAATAAGGGCAAGTTGGCATTTCCGGGCAGCTTCAGGGTTTGCCAAGTGCCAAGCTTGTCCTTGGGGACAGGAGAAGAAGGGTAACAAACAGGCCGTCTGATCGCTCATGTACCATGCAGGGGACACCACCAGAAGATGAGAAATGTGGAACTGGGAAGGCCCTCAGAGGCCACCTAGCCCCACCCTTTATGTTACAGGTGAGGAAACTGAGGCCCAGAAAGTTGAAGTGACTAGCCAGGGTCCCCCACGGAGGAAGAATTAGAGGCAGCATTTGAAACCAGATCCCTGAGCCCAGGACCTTTTCCATTGAGCCACCCTGCCTGCTTTAGGCTCCTAGATTTCCCTGGAAGAAAGCCTGCATTTGGGGGCGGGGGGTAGATGTCGGTGTTTGGCCCAGTGGAAGACCTTGGACAGTAGGAGAGTTCGGGGTGTGAACCTCCAGCTTCTTAATTTTCTGTTGCTGCTAAGCAGAACCATCAGATACTCCTCCAAAAACCGACCCATTTTTCTGCTGGCGGGCCTGGGGTCCCAAGGACCCTGAAGCTTTGCACCCTGGAAGGACCCCCAGCAGTTCCCCGGCCCAACTCATGGATGTGACCTTCTTGTCATTCTGGAGGCTTCACTTCAAGGACTGGTTTCCCTGAGGTGGACACTCTCTCCCATGACCCAGATTCAGTCCCCTGGGGGGGGGGGCAGAGGTCAGAATTTAAGTTCTGTGATGGCCCCCTTAGAGCCAAATGGCTCCAGAGTCACTCCCCTCTCCCCTCACCGTACTGGACAACACCTCCAAGTTGACCTGTGCTCTAAGCCTGTCTGGTTTGCCAGGCCCTGACGTACTCTGATGGAAGAGGCTCTGAAAACCCAGAAGCCCCTTTCTGAGACCCTGAACCCAGCTAGGCAGCTGTGATCAAAGGTGTCTTTCCTCCACCCTGGCCCGGGATGAGCTGCTCTGACTTCAGCAAGGCTGGTCACAGACACACAGCCTGGAGTAAAGCCCCCTCCTTGCCAAGGCCCCAGGGCCCCTGCAGGCCAAAGGCTCAGGAGGAAGGAGGTGTGCTCCTGGTCATGGCCAGGACAGCCTCTGAGAAGGGAGCACCTACTATGCTCCAGGCACTGTGCTAAGCATAGTAGGATTTCCTCCGATCCTCACAACAACTGGGGGGAGGCAGGTACTATTATTATGCCCATTTTACAGTTGAGGAAACTGAGGCAGATTTGCTAATAAGTGTCTGAGGTTGTGTTTGAACTCGGGTCTTCCTGATTCCAAGCCTGGTATTCTGTCCACTGAGCTTCCAATTGATCAACCAGTCAATCAGCCAATAATATTTATTGACTTTGCGCCGGCAACCCGTGCTAAGTGCTGGGGATAGCAAAGGAGCCAGTGACTGTCCTTGAGGAGCTTACAGTCTAGTGTGGGAGACAACAGGCAGGCATGAGTGCGCAAACTAGCTATCTACGGGAGAAAAGGAGATAAGGATGAGAGAGAAGGCCCTGGAAGGCTGCCTGTAGGAAGGGGCATTGTAGCTGGGACTTAAAGGAAGCCGGAAAGGCTAGTGGTCAGAGCACTGGAGCCTGGAGGACGGCCAGAGAACACCCAGAGCCCAGAGACGGACGGGCTTGTCCCTGAGACAGCCACGTCAGTGCCACTGGATGGAAGAGGGAAGTGTCAGAAGACTGCAAAGATGGGAGGGGGCAGGTGATGATGGGCTTCGAAGGCCAGACGGAGCATCCTGGAAGGGGTAGGGAGCCATGGGAGGGGGGGAGGGATGACATGGCCCAGCTGTGCTTTAGAAGATTTATCTGACAGCTGGAGGGTGGACTGGAGAGGGGAGACTGAGGCAGGCGGGGTGCCTCCCCTCCCCCACCCTTAGCAGCTATTGCAATAGTCCAGGCAGGAGGGGAGGGTCTGCTCTGGGGTCGCGGTCAGAGGAGAGAAGCAGCAGAGGGGATATCGACGACCTTGGCACCACATTGGATCTGGGGGATGAGAGGCAGTGAGGAATCTGGGGTGACTGTCAGGCTGGGAGCCTGAGGGACGGGGAGGAAAGGCGCGCCCTCAACAGTGAGAGGGAAGGTAGGAGGGGGGAGGGGTTTGGAGGAAACGTAATGAGTCGGGTCTGAATTGAAGGAAGGCTCACTACCTCCCTCCGCAGTCCCTTCCACTCCGGGACAGCCCCCCACCCCCCACCCGTGTGCGTGTGTATTTTTGTCTCTCTCCGTATCTCTCCTTTCCTGACCTTCCCTCCGCAGCCCCCCACGACTCCTCGCTCTGCCCCGCCCCCTCCCCAGCCCCCCACGGCTCCTCGCTCTGCCCCGCCCCCTC
>NW_020954568.1:914516-932940 GCF_900497805.2 Vombatus ursinus | reverse complement strand
CCCCCCCCCCCCGCGCTGAGCTGCGTGGGTCACTGGGAGTGCTCTGGGTTGTGTTTATAGGGAAACACCCACGTGGACCTGGGCTCACTTTAGCCGCGTGCACACTTGGTAGCGCGAGAGCTGCTCCGCGGGCAGCGGCTGCTTTAGGGACAGGGCAAGGCCGGAGGCGGCCTCTGGGCAGGGAGGGCGGAGGAGCGTTTGGGGCGATTACAGAGGGAGCGCAAAGGTCTCCGAGGCCCTTCCCGGCTCTGAGAGTTCTCTTCCCTGATCATGCCCTGCTACTCCGGTCTCCGCGCCTTTGCCTTTGGGTCATCTAGGGCCGCCAGGCACTCCGGCATCTCCGCCTATTAACATCTTTCCCTTCTCCCAAGGGTCAGTTCTCACGCCACCTTTCCAAGCAGCCTTCCCCGATTGCCACCCCACGGATCCTCCTTCCTGTGATCTCCCGGGTTTCACTACGTTAACAGCTTTCCACATTCTGAATTATCATTGAATTATCTGTGTCCTTGCCTTGCACTTTTCCGAGGGACGTGGGGCTCCTTCCCCCACCAGCCTGTGAGGACTGAGAGCCCCGTACGTCATCTCTGCCCCCGGCACCCGCACGGAGCCCGGGCCTCGCCGCGGGGGGCACTCCACAAGTGAGTGGTTTTTGATTGGCTGGCTGCCCCCCGTGGGGATTTGGGTGGAGGGGGACTCCCGCAGAGGGCAGGGTTAGGGCTGGACGGCCTCCGGGGTCCCTGCGAGATTGGAGAGTCTTTGTTTCTCTGAGAATCGTGGCTTCGGCTCCTGGCTGATTGTTGGAGTGAAAGGAGGAAGGAGTTCGCTAATTAGTTGGCGCATGCCACACACAGCCCGTCTGGCCGGACCCTTTCACCTCTCCTTTGAGTGTTTGCTCTCCCAGTGGGTCCCGACCCTGCACTGGCCAAAGACTCCCTGTGGACATGCGCTGCATCCAAAGGGAAGCCTTCCTTTTATGCTTTGGGGTTTTTTGTCTTTGCCTACGTTTGGCCCCTAACGGTAATCCAGATGAGTCTGCTGCATTCTGGCCGTGTGAAGAAAGCGTGAGAAGGGGCCTTGGAAATGGGATCCGGGTCAGACCTGAGAAGTCCACGGCAAAGTCACTCATCCTGAGCAGTCTGGGGTTGGAGCAGCAGCGGGGATGGGGGCGGGGAGGGGGGAACAACCAGCCCCACCCCCATCCCCGAGGGACCCAGCCAGGAGGACAGACGTTCGTGGTTAGGGACACCAGAGACAAGTGGGATCCTGTTCTGGGCTTACGATCCGTCCCTAGGTTAAGCAGTAGGACAAGAGAGCCAGAGGAGGCCGGCACCAAGGGTCTGCCAGGCCCGAGAATGGCCACAGACTCAACAGACCGACGCTGGTTTCTGCTCTAGGGGCAGATGGCGGAGAGCTCTTCAACACGGAGCCCAGATGAGAACAGGAACGTCCACATCCTTCAGGAACATCCGCGTCTTTCTAGCGGATGATTCCCACTCTGGCGGCTAGAGCCAGGCATGGCTTGGATTTCATTCCTAAAGCTAAAATAGGGTCCTTCCTGGTCTCTCGTAATGAACCCCACTTCTCCTTCAGTTAGCTCACAAAGGAAAGTGCCCTGGGACATTAAGGAGCGTCTGTCTGGGGCATTTTGTAAAAGGAACTACAATCCCAAGCTGTTGCTAAGGGCAACCACTCCCGTAAACTCTAGGCATCGTCTGTAGTACAGCCAGCGCCAGCTAAAGAAGGAAAATGAGAGAAGGGATGGGTGTATGGGGTGGGGGTGGGGGGGCAGGATTAAAACTTCAGGACCTGGTCCGCAGGGGGAGATGCCTTCGGAGCAGACAGGTGTTTTAGGCTGTTTCTCAAGGAAAGAATTAAAAGACAGAGTGGACAGCGGGTAGGACGGGCCCTTCCTTGGCCAGCTGAGAGTGGGGGACGTTGCAGCAGGAGCTAGAATGGGCTGAATGCTGGAATCCCAGCTCTGGGTTCAAATCCTGCCATTGCTCTTTATGACCTCAGTACCACTGCTCAACCTCAGTTTTCTCATCTGTCAAATGAGCACTTGGATTGGGTGATCCAAGAGGACCCTTCCAGTCTAAATCCTATGGGTTAGCTGAGACAGAATCTACAAGGAATTGAAAATCCTGGAGCCCAGGGCCAAGGAGGAGCCCAGTCTAGTTTTGACAGCAAAATCAGATGGAAAAGAGACAAATTACAGCCAAGGGTGTGTCTTCAAAGATCCAGAGAGAGAAAGGACTGAGTGATGGTGGTGAAAGTGAGGAAGGATACCTGGTTGTCCCCAGGGAGTTAACTCTGAGAGTGGGCTCTCCCCCCCTCTCTCTCCCTCTCTGTCTCTGTCTCTCTCCCTCCTTCCCTCTCTCTGTGCTTCTCTCGCCCTCTTCTTCATGTCTCCCCCTTCTTCCCTCTCTCCCTCTCTCTCTGCCTCTCCCACTTTCTCTGTCTCTCTTTCCTCTCTATTTCTCCCTCCCTCCCTCTTTCTGCTCTCCTCTTTTTCTCTCCCCATTACTCTCTCCCTCCTTCTCCTCCTTCTCTTTCTCTCCTTTATTTATTTAATGCTGCTCCATCGTGGCTGCAGGCACGGCGTCTGTTTTGGTCACCCACGCGCTGGGTTGGGATGTATTTATAAAGCGGAGGAGGCAGAGACCCATCCCAGGCGGCGCCTTGATCCCGAGTCTTGGCTCTGACCGCATCGAGAGCCCCCTACCGGCCCCTGACGACGGCGTACCTAACGCCCACAGCCAGCCCTGGCCCGGAGGACGTTTCCCCTCAGTGGTCAGTTATTCTCAGGACTTTCGGGCTGCCCCCTCTGCCCCTCACAGAGCAGCAGTTCTCCCAGAGGGCTCGGCCAGTGCACCCCCAATCATGGACCTTGCACACAGTAGGCACTTAATAAGTGTTGAATACAATTGAACCTGCTGTGGGTTGGCTCCTCGCAGTTGCTCTGAATCCTTCCCGCCCTGTGATTTAATTCGCATTTCTGATTCCTTAGCAGAAGGTGGCCCTGGACCGTTCCCTGCCAGAACGAAGCCAGGTGAGGGCAGCCCTTGGCCCACCCTCATGTGCACACCCCAGGCCCACTGAGGGATGGAGGGGGCAGCTTGGAGGCCCTCACCACATACAGCTCATCGGCCCTTTGGTGGGTGTTTATTAATTTGTGGAGGGCCACGCAGGCAGGGGGAGGGGTCCTGGGGTGCACCCCCAGAATCAATGAATGTGATCATAGGGAGGCCCCCCAGAAGGTCCAAGCCTCCGAAGGCCAGCCTCCAGGGTCTCCGTGGTGAAGGAGCTGGTGGCTACAGCGGGAGCTTAACATCAAGGCAAGGAAGCCTGTGGCTGCAGCATCGTCCCAGGACCAGAAGGCGCCTAGAACAAGGCGGCGCCTAGAACAAGGCGGTGCTTAGACCAGACGCCAGGTGCCTCCCACAGAGACGAATCCCAGGAAGGGTTGAAGCTACGAGGGCCAGCCAATCAGGAAGGGGCCTGGGGCTGGAAGGACCCGCAGAGACCATCGAGGCTGTCCTCTTCATTTGACCGAGGAGGAAACTGAGGAAGCCCAGAGAAGCGAAGGGACCTGCTGAAGGTCACACAGGAAGGAAGCGACGAGCCAGGATTAGAAGCCAGGCCACTAACTCCCCATCTACCCAGACACCTGGGCTCCACCACAGTGAAAGAGACCTCTCTGAGGCTGCTTTCCTGAACAAGCCAGAAACCCCGGGGGTGAGTCTGTGGGTGCCACACACACGGGCCAAACCAGGGAAAATCCCGGGAAAGGAAATAGGAAGGAGATGTCTCTATCCTCTCTTTGTCTCTGTCCCTGACTGGCTCATTTCAACGGGCGCAGATTCCGTGGATCTCTTTGCAGAGTAGGGCAGCCCCCAGGTGGGCCAGAACCTCAGCTCCCCCAGGCTTCCCAGAATCGGACCCAGCAAGGCCCCTGAGGAGGGCTCCTCCAGCCTCTCTGAAGCCCCTCACCTCCTCAGACAGCCTGGGACTCTCTGGGACCACTCCTGCTGGGAGGAATCCTTCCTGAGCACCAGCCAGATTCTGCCTCTCTGCACCATCCTGGCTGCTCCTGGGTCAGCCCTCTGGGGCCAAGCAGATGAACCTTAACTATCATGCAGAAAACTGCAGTTAAGTCACACGCCCTCCCCTGCCCCTCCATCCTCACACAGCATGGGCTCAAGGCCTTTCCCCAGCCTGGATACCACCTCTGGACACTGCCTACCCCTCCACATGCATCTAACATGCATCATCCACAAGCTAGCACCGTGCACGGGTCGGTCAAAGGGCAGCTGGGAGCATCATCCCTGGTCCTAGACACGATGCATTTCTTAGCGGGAGCCTGACCCACTCCTCTGACAGAGGTTTGGGGCCCTGGGTCAGAAAGAAGGAGAAATTCCCAGACGCAGAGGCCCTGGCCCATGTGGAGCCTGCCATCATTCCATCCCAGGTTCCCAGAGCACTCCCCTGCGGAGTGCTGCCCGTGGCCCAGGGAGGCGTGTTCCCCTCCCTGAGGGCCATCAGCCCAGGCTGGGGAGCTTCTGGCCAGGGGGACTGCAGAAAGAATTCTGCTGAGGTGCAGGCTGGCATCTCTAAGGTGCCTACTGGCTCACTCTCTGCTTGTCGCCATGGAGCGCAGAGCCCCCATTCAGGAGCCAGAGCTTAGCAAAGCTGCTGGACTGCAAAGCCTGCCTTTCTGACAGCAGAGGCATTCCTTTGCTCTCAGAAAGGATCTGAACACACCTGAACAGGTGCAGTGGGATGAGGAGTGGGAGACCGAGCCCCTGGGAACGCTGGGGGGTGAGGGAGCTGTCGGAGAAACAGGGCCTCAGGAAACTGATAAGGGATCCGTGGAATTATTTGCCAGGAAAGGTCACAAGGCCTTTAAAATCCCAGATGGAACAGATCTAGAGAGGTAGCTGGGTGGCTCAGTGGATAGAGCACTGGGCCTGGGGTTAAGAAGACCTGAGTTGAAATCCAGCCTCAGACACTACCTGTGTGACCCTGGGCAAGTCACTTCACCTTTGGTTGCCTTTATCCACTGGAGAAGGAAATGGCAAACTGTACCAGTATCTTTGCCAAGAAAGCGCCATACAGGTCACAAAGAGTCAGCAGGACTGGACAGCCACCTCATGTGACCCACTGACGCCTGCCCATACCTGCTGGACTAGTCCCAAGCAGTCTGGAGCCCAAGTCCTCCCAGCCCTTGGGACAGGCAGGGTTGCCTCTCTTCACGAGCCAGTGGTCTCTGGCTACTGCTTCTGCTGCGCCCCCACCCACCTCCCACCCCTACCCCTCCCGCCCTGCCTCTGGGAGCCAGGATTTTTGTACAGTTGGATTGGCCCCTGGTCTCTGCTCTTTCCTCCCCTAACCCCCCCCCCCTAGCTGGATCGTTCCCTGCACATAGCAGCACTTCCTCTGCCCCCACCTCCGTCCTCCATGGGCCACCCATAAATACGTTCTGACTTTGGAGGGATCCACCCAGCTTCCTAACTCCAAGAACAAGGGGCCACTGTCTCTGCTTCTGGGCCGCCTCTGAGGGGCTTCCCTTGGCTAACGGTTTAAGATCTTTTCTCCAAGGCCAAGTTGTCTTTCTTTACCAGCTGAGGCTGGTCAGTTCAGAGGACACTTCCTCTGGGCTGTGGGTGAGCTTGTGGGATGCCAGGTCAGCCTTCCTCCAGCATATCATCCCATCCCTGCCCATCCCCGCCTATAGCTTCCTTGAATGTTCACATCCCAAGCAGCCGCCGACCTGACGATACTGGGCCCCTTCCCATGGATTTTTAGGGTCCCTAAGACCTCAGCTTTCTGGAACCACTCTTTCCTCTGCCCCTGGGCCCTCAGAATGCCCCCACCGAAGTCCAGCCTGGGCCAGGATCAAAGCCATAACTAGGGTGAGGCAAATGAAGCCTTGCCTCAGGGAATGGGCCTTTATTCATAGGGTGCTAACACCACTTGTGCCCCTTTATATTATCAGCATAGAGATCTAGGCACTTACTCCCTCCTTTGCAAGATTAATTAATTAAATCAGGAAACCACCAGGTGACACATCTCCTCCCCTCTGGTGGGTGGGCAGGCCAGGTCACAAAGCTGACTTGATTACCCAGTGGAGGAGGGCAGTATTTTGAACAGTGGCGGGTCCCCACCTGTCTCCTGAGCAACGTCATTTAGTCAACAAGCATTAATCAGTCCCTTCTGAGTGTTGGGCACGGTGCTGAGCTGTGGGAGAAAGGCGAGCCAGGGCTGGGGAATCAGCAGACCCGGGCTCTGGTCCTGGCTCAGTCTCCATCTCCCCGTGGGACCTGAGCCTCGGTTTCCACCACCATCCTGAGAAGCATGAATTCGCTGGCCTGTCCTCCCCTAGCATTCTGGGGGTCCTTTGAGGCCACCCTTAAATGGGTGTTTTCCAACAGGCACCACCTCTGCAGGGCCCGGGATGCATATGGCCACTTGTCGAGGAGGGGCCAGTCCATCTCAGGCTCAGGCAGGACAACAAGGTGGGGCTCGTGCTCATTGAAATAACATGTGGCTTGGGGCAGCTAGGTGGCGCAGTGGATAGAGCACCAGCCCTGGAGTCAGGAAGCCCCGAGTTCAAATCCAGCCTCAGTCACTTAACACTCACTATCTGTGTGACCCTGGGCAAGTCACTTAACCCCATTGCCTAGCCAAAAAGAAATAACGTGTGGCTGTCATGTGGGCAGCGAGAGGAGGAAGGCCCTGCGCTGTCCACTCTCACTGTCCTTCCAGAATAGAGCTCAGCCCCTGGGTCTCTCTCTCTGTCCAGCTGTCCCTCCCTTCCTCCTTTATGGGGGACACCAGCTCAGCCTCCACAGGAGGCAGGCTCTGCAGAGAGGGGGTTTACCTGCAGAACAGGCTGGCCAGGGTGGGTCACACACAACCTTTTTTTAAAGAAGGAAGCTGCCCCTACATCTCATTTGAATTTTGGTTCAGCTTTGCATTATGTTCTGGGGAAGACCCCAGGGTCAGTGCTGTGGGGCCCCTCAGGTCAGTGGGGGCAACCCCAGGCTGAGCCTGTGATGGGGTCCTGCCTGGGGAGTACCTGGTATACTTCCCAAGGGGGAGGTTGGGGGGCCCCACCTGGGGCCATTCTGTACAGTCTTTGGCATGGTCTGTTACCTAAGCTGGTTGGTGCCCTAGTCATCACAGCCCAGCCAGGCTAGATGGGGGTATCCCCCATTGGAGGGGATGGGGGTGGGGAACAGCCCTGAGAGGCAGAAGCAGGGCTCCCAAGAGTGTCTGTGGCTGCTTGTGAGGTCAGGGAAACAGGGGACACACGCCAGAGGGGACAAGACACCAGAGAAGGGGCAAAGCAGGAGTCAGAAGCCGAAGACCCAGATTCCAATGCCACATCTGACCTTTCCCGCCTGCATGACCTTGGGCAAGTCTCTGCCCTCCTCTTCCACTTGAGTCCAATTTGGCCATTGTGGAAGTCACCCCCAATGTGCCCCTGAGTACAGTAAGGAGGAGAATTAACTTTCCCCATCCCAGAGGCTTTCTATCCCACAGGCCAAGGAAGGAGGAGTCCCAGAGGCCTTTGGGAGAAACCAGGCCAATGTGCAGATGCTGGCAGGTAGTCGATTTTTGCTTGGAATGCGTTTCTTTTCATCCAAGCCTCTCCCAGGGCCTGATGTGGTCCCCAGATCAAGAACTGAGAGGCTGGGGAGCGTCAGTGATTGCCCATGGTTGCTGGGGCAGTATCAAGGGCAAGATTTGAATTCAATGCCCTCATTTTACACAGGAAGAAACTGAGGCCCAAAGAAAGGTCATAGAGCTCAGAGAGACTTCAAAGGTCATCCACTGCAAGCCCTCACTGTACAGGTGCGGAAACTGAGGCTGAGAGGAATGAAGGTGTTTACTCGCTGTCATGCAGCTGGTGAGTGTTGGGGCCAGAATTTGAACTCAGGTCTCTGGGGAGAAGGGCCAATGTGGCCACTGGCTGGAATAATTCTCCCCATCTCCAAGAAAGATGAACCAAATTGCCCCAAGATACCTCATCTTGACAGAGCAGGAATGAAAACAGACTTTCTGTAATGCTCCTTGGATATCCAAGGGACAGTTGGGGCAGGGGTCCCAGGTACTGGCGGCACAAGAAGGGGCTGGGGATGGCTTAGGGAGACCCCGTTATTAGCCATTGCTGATTGGCTCAGGTGGCAAGTGCCCTCCTCTCCCTCGGCAGGCTGCCATGCCTCAGAGCTCTGGGGGGCCTCTGGTAGCGAAGCCCCAACTAGGAGAGATGACAAGGCCAGGCAGCAGGGGTGGAAAGTCCCCCTTGTCAGCTCCCCACTATCAGTCAGGCCTTCCTTTTGGACATGCCTTCCAGGGGGCTTCAGTGTAACCCGGATTTGCAGATGGAAACCTCACCCAGTGAGCTGAGCATACAGCGGCCCACCCAGAGGTGGAGGGCTGGAGGGGGTGGAAAGAAGGGAGCAGGACAAGCCAGCAGGGCTGTGAGACTCTTCCCAGGGCTGGATCGAAGGGCCTGCAGAGCACCATGCCCAGTGCTGTGCTTAACAATTAACAGCCTCCAAGAACTCATTGGCCACCCCAAAGATCAATCCCCAAACTCAACTCTTAGAGGCAAGAGAGAAAAGCCGTATCTGCCTGGGATGGGAAAAGGTACAGGTTGTTTGGGAGGCTGCCGGTCCCCCTCCTCACCCCAGGGGTGGGGGGCCTTTGGCCAACGCAGGCCAGAGTCCCTGAAGCAGGGGGAGGGATGGGTTGAGCTGGGACGAGCACAGAATGGAGGCTCCCAGAGCTGGGAGCCAGGATCCTGAATGACGGGATGTCAAAGCTGAGGGAGACCTTGAAATCTATTCTCCAACTGCCTTTCACACATCTTGAGCTTACCGCCCAGCAGAATCTGAACCTCAACGTGTCCCAGACAGAGCTCAAGCCCTCCTCCTCACTGTTGAGGGGACCCCCAGCCTCCCAGTGCCTCAGGCTCCCAACCTAGCAGGATGCCTGGACGCCTCACTCTCTCTCACCCCCCACATCCAATCTGTTCCCAAACCTACCGATGTCACCCCTGCAGCATCTCTGGTTTCCCCTGCCCTGGGGCAGACACCTAGTGCCCGGACTACTGCAGCCACCTGCTGGGGGAGGGGGTCTGCCTTCCTCAGTTTCTTCCCACTGTAGCACATCCTCCACTTAGCCACCAAAGTGATCTCCCAAAGGGCTGTTCTGACCATATCACCCCTCTACTCAATAAACTCCAGTATCTCCCTACACCCCAGGATCAAATACAACATGCTGTGTTTGGCCTTCGAAGCCCTTCAGAACTCAGCCCCCTCCTACCTTTCTAGTCTGCTTACATCTCACTGCGCCCTAGTATATATTGCAATCCAGTGATGATGGCCTCCTGCCTCTTCTTCATACAAGCCTCTCCATCTCCCACCTCCAGGCATTTTCCGTGGCTGTGCCCCCTGCCTGGAACACTCTCCCTCCTCATCTCCACCTCCTGGCTTCCCCAGCTTCCTTCAAGTTTCATTTAAAATCTCATCTTCTACAAGAAGCCTTTGGCAGGCGTCCTTAACATGAATGCCCTTCCTCTGCCGGTCATCTCTAATTTCTCCTGGCCAGAGCTTGTTTGCATGTCCCCTCTCCCCCATCAGACTGGGAGCTCCTCGAGGGCAGGGACCGTCTTTTGACTTTTTTTGTATCTCTGGCACTCAGCACGGTGCCAGGCACACAGAAGGTGTTTAATAAATGTATATTGACAGGCGGGCAGACTGAGATGGACAGAGGCAGCAGCATTCGATGCTCACTGAGAGCCCCAGACCCTCTGCTGTCCTGATTCAGAAGACAAAAAGGCAGCTAGCCAGCAAAAGCGGATTTGTGTACAGCCTGGGTGTGTGTGTGGGGGGGTCCCTAACTGTGCCCCCAGCTGGCTTTCCCTGCACGCCACTGCCCGGGCCCCTTGACGCCTGGAGCACAGAGACACACTCAGGCAGTCCCCGGCACCCGGAAGAAAGGACACAGCCCCAGAGGCCGGCCGGCTGGACGGGTCACCTCCATGTTGGTGATCTCAGCCGGGAAGGGAACTCCCAGGGTGGGAGCTACCTCCACCACTGCCACACAGAAATAGTCTCACACAGTGACCCGGTTCACTGAAGTGTGGAATGACTTGTTTGAGGTCACAGCCAAATTGTGGGGCAGGGCAAGACTTGAATCCAGGCCTAGTGAAGTCCTCCCAGGAGCTGCTGAGTATACTGCCTTTACAAATCCTTTTCATCTCTGCTGGACATCGGAGGAAACTGAGGCACAGAGGTGAGCCAGGAGGCCATGACCAGCGAGCCGGTGAGCCAGGGCTTCAGCCCTCCCTGACCTGAGGCTGGCGGGGGCATCCCCTGTTCTGTCTCCACGAGGCCCAGCTGGGCAGAGCGCAGGCCTGAGCTGGCTGGGCTGGGAGCTGGGCAGTCCCTGGACAGAATGGAGTCCAGTGCCCAAGCCAGGCCCGACCTCCCCAGGGAGCTGCCTTTCCCTCTGTGCCCCTCAGAAGAGGTGTTTGTCGACATCTGCGGCCGGCTCCCGGGCCAGGGCCCACAGCTGCAGATGCCTCTGCTTCTGCCCCTTCTCAGCCTCTGGGCCCTGTTACAACTTGGCACGGGCAGGTTCTCAGGGAAAGGTGCCCGGTCTTAAAGAGCCTTCCTTGTTCTCACTAGATGGCCCATCACAGGGGCCTTCTCATGCAGCCGGGCTCTCAGCTGGTAGGGGACGGTACCCACGGGCTGCGCATTGGATTTCCCCCCTCCACAGCCACAATGGTGCCTGCTCAGAAAAAGGAAACTGGAGGCCTTATCTCCCGGCCTGTCTCCCAGAACTGGGAGGGCAGCCATGAGGCCAAGCCAAGCCCCTGGCCTCCCCCACCCCCAAGGGTCCTCGGGGCTGGGCTGCCAGTGATGGGAGAGCCCTGGCAGCATGAAACAGGACGCCAGGGCCAGGAGGGACGGCCGAAGGCCAGAGAACAGGGATGTCTGATCCGGGTGGGAGAGGGGGGCTCAGAATATCAGAACTGAGGGAAAAGGAAGATGGAGCTTTGCGACTTGGAGCACTGGCCTCATTTTAAATAGTCAGAGACTGAGGGTCAGAGTGGGGCAAGGCCTTGCCCGAGGTCCCAGATCTGTGTCAAAGTCAGAATGGAGCCAGGGCTCTTGCTTGGCAGCCCGTGGTCTGGGCACCCACCCCCTCCCCATGCCTTACATCTCCTGGTCCTGCCGGCTAGATTCCTGACCCTGGGTCTGAGGGCACAGTCCTGCCTCATAGGCCTTCGTCCTCACTGCTCAGTTACGACAGAAAGGGAACATGTGTGCGTGCCCCCCTCAAAGAAATGACCGTCCTACAGTGCTGGCCTCAAGTTCGAGGAGAGGCAGGGCCTTCCACGCCTCCCCCAGGGCACTGTGGGCGGGGGAGAGCAGGGAAACCTGGTGGGCCACTGCCAGGGGGCTGTCTCCCCTCTGCACAATCATCATATTTGTCCGAGGCAGGGCACGCCAGGCCTGCTGGGGCTGAAGAAAGGGCTGCCTGTGACGGCACATTGGGGGATTGTTCCCGGCTGACGCAGGCACTGCAGCCCCCGAGGTCAGAGGGCCGCCATTACAGGGCTCAGAAGTGAGAGGCGGGGGGCGGGAGGGGGGAGGGTTGGTTGCTGACCAGACCCACAAATCTTCACATTTCTTGTGTTCTCTGCTCACCCTGTGGCCCCTAGTCTGAGCCTTGGGTGGCGGTTTTCAGAGGCTAGGGTGAGTAAGGGACTGAGGAGCTCTCCCGGGACAAACAGAGAGAGTCTCTGTCCAGCTGCCCAGGGAGCGCCCCAGGACTGTGTCGGGAAGCAGGAGGCCGAGGGGCAGGCCGGAGGAAGGCACCAGGGACCACACGCTCTCCCGTCATGGCCCAGCCCCCCCGCCGTGCTGGGGACGCTGTCCTTGCTGAACCCAGCCTGGCAGATGACAGGTGCTGCCCCCTCCCAGTGCTGGAAGCTGGGCCTTTCTTTGGGCACCTACAACACCATTACTTTTCATTGACCTATCACCACGTGGCCTCCAGTGGAGGGAGAGAGCCACTTTCCCCTCTCCCATTGTCTGATCCGTAAATTTAACAAGCCTGTTTTCAGACGATTAAATCATCCCCCAGAGACTGTGTTTTCATCTTTCCCATACACTTGTGAAAATGGTTGATAAACCAGGGCCGCCAAGGAAGCCAGAAACAGGAGCAGAGAGTTATCTTTCAAGGAAAATTCCGTTCCTGGATCCCACTGAAAGCTGAACTCCTCATACCAAGTGAGAATGGCCTTATCTTGCAATCCACGCCCCCCTCCATGCCGCGCTGGCATCCTGGCCCGTCGGAGTTCTCACTCAGCTGCTGCCCTCTCGGCCACAATGGCCGATCTTGGCTCACGGCTCACCTTCCTTAATTACAAAGTGGAGGGGTCTGACTAGACACCTTGGAGGCCCCTGGCAGCCCAGAACCAATGCCCTCCACTCCCTGAGGCCCCTCTGATCCCAGGCCTCTCCTCCCTGTAACCTAAGGAGGTGATTGCCAAGGACACATTAAGGAAATCAGACCAAAGCCGGGCATCTGATCGGCACTGATACCTTTGGTCCCCTGAATGCCTCAGAGCCCTGAAGAGAATTTCCGATGTGGAGACCCAGTCCTTCCCATGCCCTCTTTATCTGGAGAAAGAGCAAATGGAGAACTGGAGAAAAGAAGACAAACAATTGGAAACTGAGGGAGAGGCGGAGGGGTCCCTCAACTGGGTGATGGCTGGACGAGTTACGTCTAGGAATGTGACCCAATACTGCGATGAAGGGGACGGCTTCAGAGAACCCTGGGAAGACCTGGATGGACAGATGCAGGGGGAGGGAGCAGAACCGGCAGAAGGTCATAGCCGGACACAACAGCCAACCCCAGTTCCAGAGGACTCACGACGAACCCGCCAGCGCCTCCTGCCGGAGAGCTGAGGGCTGGGGCAGAGCCAGGCTTTGGACGCGGCTACTGCGGGAATTTGTTTTGTCTGACCAAGCTCGTTGGGAACCAGATTGTTGTTCTTACTTTCTCAGTGTAAAGAGGGGGAGGCAGCAGAGAGAGAAATTGGGGCTGAAAAGAAAATAAATTGGAATTTCGCCAAAAGAATGACCGCCAAATACCACTAATACAAACTACCAGACACAAACCACCTCATTTCACAGATGGGAACACTGAGGCCAGCAAGTGTCCCCTTCAGTTGAGCCTGAACACGTCTTTAATTACACTGGCCAGTGGCGCTGGCCGAGGGGCCCTTCACCTTATCAAAACTCAAAACCACAGAAAAGCCCCGCCCCCACCCCACACTCCACTCTTCCCCTGATGGATAGGGAGGCTCAGGGCGCCAGGACCAGCGCAGCTGTCCCTGATGCTGGGCTTCCCTGTGCAGCCCCAAGCCCTTGGCTTCCTCGCTCACAAGGGGAGCCAGTAATGTCTTCTCCCCTTTCCCCTTGCAATGAGACTGAATTCCAAGCTCCCTGGGTCACCTGCTGCAGAGCCCTGGGCCCAGCCACCAGCTCTCACTGGCCCAAGTCTTTGCAGAGGGGCTCAGCTGGAGGGCTTCAGGATGGATTCAGCAGCCCAGCTCTGTTCTTTCTCAGGGCCTGCCAGACCCTTGCACCTGCTGGATGCCCCTCTCTGCCAGGCCTGTGGGCTCCCCACATGCCAGGGAGGGGGGAGGAGCAGAGAAATCCTCATGGGCTGGGGTGGGAGCGGGTTATACCAGAATCAACCACCATCTTTGGATATGCAGAACCATCATTTCTCCCCCAAGGCCATGGAACTGAGGTGGGCTGCGATATTTTGGTTTGGCCCAATGCCCTGGGTATTAACGAGGAGAAAACCAACACTTAGTTTTCAGTTCTGACTGGTCCAGATCAATTCAGCATCTATTTCCTAACTCTGTGCAAAGTACAAAGCCCTTTGCGATGTGCTGGGCGGCCTGGGATTGGGAAGATACATGGAAAATAACAAACATGACAACAATCCCTGATATTAACAGAAGCTTGTAAGGTTCACCAAACACGCCATGTGTATTTTCTCATTTGATGCTATCCCATTGTGCGGATGAGGAAACTGAGTCTTAGAGAGATGAGATACCATAGCCAGGACCACACAGATTGTGACCGATCCATGGCCTCACCCCGGGTCTCTCCTGCCAAGCTCAAGCCTAAGCCCAAGCCCAAGCCCAAGCCCAGGCAGCTTCCTGCTGCCCCAAGCTGTCTCTCTAATGCGTAACCCCTGTCCTCATGGACGGTACGCTCTAATCAGGACACAACATGCAGGTGCCCACACTTGACCATTGTTAAGTATCTGATGGGCAGAAGAGGGGTCAGGCTCCTAAGGTCATGGATTTGGAGTTAGATGGGGCCTAGTGTCCAACCCCCTCCTTTCACAGATGGGGAAATTGAGGCCAGGAAAATGACTTGCCTCATTGTGAGGAAGTATCCCCTTCAGTCAAACCTAAACGTGTCTCAAAGCTGCCCCAGTGAGAAAACCACAATCCTTCCCAGAGGCCAACGGAGGAGTGTCCCAGGCCCCAGGCATAAGAGATCTCCTGGGAGAAAGTGAGCTGCTTTAACTGGGCATGGGAAGGGGGAGGCTGCCCTGTTCTCATTCTGCCCTGGCCCTACAGCCCACCTGCCTAGACCTAGGCTCTGCAGAATAAAAAGGGGGTGACAGAAATAACTCTTAGGAATACCACAGGACCTGCTCCCCAGCCCCTCAGCTCTCCTGAAGGTGCCTGGCAGGGGGTGGGGAGGCAGAGGTGCTCCGGGCAAAGGAGCAGAGAATGGGGCTGCCTGGGGAGGAGGGGCTGGGGCTCAAGTTTCATAGGTAGAAAGACAGAGAACAAGGAATCCCAGAGTGGGTGGGAACTGAGCATTCTGAGGACCATTGGGTGTCCATGGGGCACCACAGAGCATTTTGTATTCTCCCATATGAATCTTCCGGGCATCCTTCTAAAGACACGGAGACAGGGGCGAGGGTTCACCTTTTACAGATGAGGAAACTGAGGTGGTGGGGAAGAGGCTGACGGGTCCAGGATTATACAGCTAGTCAGTGGCTGAGCCAGAAATCAAACCAGGCTTTTCTGCTCCCTCTCCCCTCCTCACCCCGGGTGCGCGCACACACACACACACACACACACACACACACACACACACACTCACTAAGCTCCATCCCCAGGGTGGTGTGAGGACCCAGTGAGATCATTGTAAAGCATTGAATTCAGGTCCTGGCACACAGTAGGTGTTTTCCATGCTCGTTGCTTTCCCTGCCCCTCCCTTAGCAGGCTTCCTCTCACGGGTCCAGCAGCATTCAGAGTGGGGGAGCAGAAGACGACCCACGGGCCACACTTTGGGGAGCAGTGGAGAAGCGGCCCTCAGTCCCACTCTTTAAAGGTCTATGAGCACACCAGAAGGAAGCAAAATAAAATGACCCTCAGACTTTGGACGTGAGTTGATGGTGGAATTCAGAGGCACACAATTGGCCAAACATCCTTCAGAAGACTGGACGGACATCGGGCGATCCCTAGCAAGGCACTCAGGGAGGCCTAGGGTTCTATGATGGGCTGTCACTCAAATCCAATTCAGTAATCGGGGATGATAAGATCCCTAAGGGCAAGGGGGCGTGCCAGCCCAGGGAGGGGCTGCCTAAATACCTGGACTGAATCAGAAGGTCAGGACAACTGGCCAGTTCAAGATAGACTTCGAGTCTGGTGGGGGATAGAACCCCAACCTCGATCTCTCAGACCCAGGAACTGACATCCCAGGAGGCGCAGAGGAGAAAGTGTGAACCCAGGGCTCCCTCTGGCCACCTTCAGTCAGTGGGCCTAGCCTATCACCCCCAGACGGCTAGCCTGTCCCCTGGAGAAAAGGCTTAGCTGAGACTGCTTAGAAACAGGCCGGGGCAGGTGGGAGCATAGGCATCCAAAAGGTCTCTGGGGCTGCCTATTAGCATTCTGTAAGCCGCAGCTGGGCCCATTGTGAAGCATCCAGAGCACCTGCGGGAAACACAGGAGGCCAAGTCAAGCCCCTGGGGGGGGGGCTGCCCCAAGCCCTCTAAAAACCTGTGTGGGCAGTGGGACTGCGACTCGCTGCGCGCTCTCAAAGCCAGGAGAGCCTCTCCAATCGAGGGCACAGGGTAACCTCTAGGAAGGCCAACAGCAGGCAGGCCTGGGGGTCTGGGGGTAGGATTGCTGGCTACGGGCCGGACACGGGCAGCCTGTCCAACCTCAGGATCCGCCTGCCCTCTCTTGGCAACAGCTGGGGGCCCCAGCCTCTGCCAACAGCTGGTCAGCTCAGCAGCAGGTGAGCAGACCAAAGGGGGCAGCAGCTGTCACGGCGGAAGGGGGCTGGGGGGCTGGGGCCCAGGAAGGAGGAAGAGCAGAGCTGGGCTTATTAGGAGACAGAGGGAAGGGAGAATCAGGGTGCTACTCAGACAAAGGGCATCTATCTGCTGGGCCCTCAGTCCCCCAGGAAGCATCCCCCAGGATCCAGGGCTTGGCACGGAGAAAAGAAGAACCCGCCTGTTTCGCTCACCCTCCTTCCCCCTACCCCAAGCTTTGGCGCAGATGGAGAAGCAGACCCAAGAAGCCCAGGCCCAGAGGAGTTAGCACTGCTGGGGGCTTTCAGGACTGTGGAGAGGAGAGATCCAAGGCCCAGAGAAGGCACTTGCCCGAGGGTACAGGACAGTGTGTGGTAGGGTGGAGGTCTGAATCCAAGACCTCTGACATCAAATGGGATGCCCTTGCCACTGAATCAAGGCTGGGAGAAGGGGACCCTGCCCGCTCTGCCCAGGCCAGTCCACAAGGACCCACCTCCCTTCTCGAGCCTATGGCTTAAGCACCTTTCCTATGCCTCCATCTCTCCTGCTGTCACCTGGGCTCAATCTATGGGGTGAGGGGAGCTCCCAAAAGGCAAGGTTGGGGGCCACTCCCAGCAGGTGGCAGTAAAGGGCTTCAGCACAGGGGAATGCCCCATGGGAAACAGAGAGCAGGGCGGGACCTCAGCGACCACGGAGTCCGACGCCCTCATATTCCTGAGAAGGAAACCGAGGCACATCCAGGTGAAGTGACTTTCCCAGAGTCACACAGCTAGTAAGTCTATGAGGTGGGATTTGAACCCTGGTCCCTCTGACTCCAAGTCTGACATTGTCTCCACTACAAAATGTTGGTTGGTGCTAGAGAGGCCTAGTAAAGGAGTGAGGTTTCTCCACCTGGCACATACTCTGCACACACTCCAGCTGGCCACATTTAGAGGACGCAATCTCTTTCTATTTCACAGTTGAGGAAACTGAGGCTCATGTCCCATGCTGACATTCAGCAAGGCTCCAAATCCAAATCTCTTTCCATAATAACAGACTCTTTATATTGAATAATAAAATCAACATAGGAAGTAGAGGAGATGGGGGAGAAGGGGCAGGGACAGGCTAAGGTGGGAGCAGGGGGCAGTCTCAGTCCAGGCAGGGTTGCCAGGAGAAATGACCACAGTGTCTGGGCAGCCTCCCTCCTGTGCTGGGGCTGGGGGAAGCTGCCCAGAGGCTTGAGACTAATGCTTTGTGGGGGCCACAGCCTGGCACAGAGTCTGGGATACCCAAAGCTTGGGCACTGGAAACAAAACCCTGCAGGTCGATGGCAAGAGCCCAGTAGAAAGGCTGGCCTTGGCCCCCAGGGCCCACTTGAGTTTCTGAAGACAATAACCTTTGGGGGAGAAGGAGGAGGCTAATGAATTCTGGAGAGTGGGCCATGGGAGGATTCCCAAGCCTGAAGGCCCCCCACCTCCTCCCGCCACTTTCCCAAGGACTTCGTGTACACTTGTATGCTCTGCTGGAAAGTCCAGGGGGCCGGGGGTGGGGAGCCGCCAGTCTGTCCCACAGATCCCCAGGACTCACCATCTCACACATACATCAAGCAGCTTTTTACACAATAAATGCTTGACTTTGGCCAGCAGCACTCCTGCCTGCCCCTGAGCAGGGAAATCTCTGTTGTGGGGGGGGGGCATGAAGGGAACGAGGCCCCTCCCCCAGAGACTCCTGCTCCCTAGATGCTGTGACATCCCTGTGCTCCAGCCCACCCTCCCCTCCCATCCGGTCCTTGTTCCCGATCCAGGCTTGGTTTGCTCAGCTCCCAGGGTGACCCATCTCCAGCCAGAATACAAAACCAAGGCTTTTTATCTGGAGGGGGTTGGGGGGGGCACTGTGTGGGGAGATTTAATCCCTTGTTGTCTGAACAGCATCCTGGAAAGAGCCCAACAGTGATGTTTGCCCCCCCCCCTCAGGCTTTGATATCCCTGCCCACCCCCAGTGGCTCCTTTAGCTGAGTGTGTGTGTGTGTGTGTGTGTGTGTGTGTGTGTGTGTGTGTGTGTG
>NW_020954568.1:835727-914506 GCF_900497805.2 Vombatus ursinus | reverse complement strand
GAGAGAGAGAGAGAGAGAGAGAGAGAGAGAGAGAGAGAGAGAGAGAGAGAGAAACCTAGAGAGAAGAGAATGTCAAGGAAAAGGTGGAATGATGAGGTCAGAAGTCAGACTATAAGGGGTTAAGAAGAGAGTAGAGGCTCCTATTGTGGGTGACCTTTTCAAGTTTAGCTACAAAGGGCAGGAGAGATCTAGGATGATAGCTAGCTGGGATGGGGGATCAAGGCAAGGTTTAGATTAATCAATCAACATTCACTAAGCACCTACTCGGTGCCAGGCACATTCAGTGCCGATGCAGCCTCTGCCTGGGAGCCTCCATTGAGGGTCATCCACCACCTCCTGAGGCAGGCCATTCCACCATGGGACAGCTACTGGGGTCAGCAAGTTTCTCCTGACCTCCAGCCTCCATCTGTGTCTTCCCCCCAAGGCTCCCACTTTTGCCCTCTGGGGCCAAGCAGAGTGGGACTGATCACTTCTCCACATCACAGTCCTTCAGATACTGGAGCACAGCTCTCATGTCCCCTGGGAGTCCTGTACCCAAGCTGAACACTCCCATTCCCTCAAGTCCCAGAGTCAAGACCTTTCGCTATCTTGGCTAGAGTCCTCATTTTCTGGGTGGGGAAACCGAGGCCCAGAGTGGGGAAGTGACTTGCCCTACATTGCCCTACATACCGTAAGTGACAGATTCGAGCACCCCACTGCATCTCAGGTGAGAATGGGAGGTGGAGGCAGGGAGTCTCCCGGAGGCAGCATCAGACCACAGGGACAGGGATACCCAGAGCTCTGACGGCTCATCCTCTCATGGTCACAGAAATTAGGGTGACAGGTGGACAGGGGACACATACAAAGTGAGCCCCATTTGCCATGATTCATGTTTCATGCTAACTTGTACGTGAGCTGAGCACCCTTCAGATGCATCCCACGCTCTGCTTTTCACCTGGGCCCTGAAACCAGCCTCTGACCAAGAGAAGTAGCCCTGAAAAAGGAACTTGCCTCTGGGAGATTCTTCTGCTTTGCGGGTGGCCTCCCTCCTGTCAATGGCCAAAGCCTAGTAGAAAGGCTGGCCTTGGGGATGAGTGGAAGATGTTGGGTCCAGATTAGACCCCTTCAAGTTTCTGGGCTTTGAGCTCAGTTTTCCCCATTGCAGAATGGGTGAGCTGAGCCAGCTGGTGTCCAAGGGTTCTCCCAGCTCAGATGCTCTTGGATCCTCAGCTAATGCTCAGATTTCCGCATCCTGGATTTCTTTAAGAAAGGGGGAATCTGTCTATATAATATTTGTTGGGCTTAGGAGATAATGTCACATGGTCCAGATTCTTGGGGGAAAACTGCCGTCAGGCTTTTGCCTTATTTCCTCCGCTTACTTTGATTTTTTTTGTGTGCGCTTGCACGTGTGTGTGTGTGTGTGTGTGTGTGTTTAACCCTGAGTTTAAACTCCGCCCATACCAATGTTGACATAAATCAGCCAACAGGTGGATGAGCAGGAGGACGCACCAAACACAGACCCCATTGTGGGGCACCTGTCTCTCCCAGGGCTATCCCGACGGCCTGCATTTCCCCTCCCAACTCGCCTGTCTCTCCCCTCCCAGCAGTTTTCTCTGCTTTCTTGCCCTACTCTCCTCTACATCCTCCAAAGGGCTTTTCAAACCTTTTTGTAGGAGAATGAGGGTCCCCATGGACATGGGGGCTCTCACAGGCAGGGATGACCAGAAGGATGATTTCTCTGCCCACGTTTTGGTGGTAGGGACACAGGACAGGTATGTCCTGGCACTTTCTGCCTTTGCCCAGTCTCTGCCGCTCATAATTAGCCCTTGGCTCCCTTCTCAGCCCAGCTCACATTCCCCCCCCCCATTGTTAGCGCTTGAAATTACTTCATACAACCGTGGTATTTCTGTGGCTCTGTACATACTGCCTCCCTGCGGTGGAATGTAAGCTCCCTGAAGGCAGGAATTATTGTATATTTTATTGCTGTTTTGTTTTCGTAGAGACAGAGACAGGATACACTGTACCCCTAAGTACAAAGCATGATGTTGGCACATGAGAGACAAATGTTTCTTGAACTGAACTGCAAGAGCCTTCGAGGTGGCAGGGACTGACAGATGCCCATTCTTGTAGACTGAGGGCATGGAGAGGCACAGGCAAGGAATAAATCCTCGAAATCCTGACCAGGGAAGTCTTCCTGGAGGAGGTGAGCCCAAGGCAGGCTCCCAAAGAACCAGGAGGATTTGAATGAGAAGAGACTGAGGCAGTGGCAGGGTGGGGGTGGGGTCTAGGCACCGGGGATGAGGGGAGCTGGGGCATCCGGGTGGGACACAGATGCGCGTGTCTGGGAGGTGCCCACCTGGGTGTCTACCGGCTCCCTCACACCGTCCCTGTATGTAGTTCTGGGTGACAAAGCCTAGAGTACATGAGGATGGTCAGATGGGAAACGTCGTTTGAGCCCAAGTTACAGGAGACAGTGACTAGCCAAGGGAGCCTGGACGTTAGCTTGTATGTAAAGGAGAGTCTTGGAAGGTTCCTGGGGTCAATGGACCAGAGATTTAGAGCCCAAGGAAGCCCAAGTAATCCAGGCCCTTCGTTTTATAGAGGATTCCTCCTCAGGCCCAGAGAAGGCAACCTCCCAAGGTCACCCTGATGCAGGGTACGGCCAGGACCTGAATGCAAATCTTCTGATGCCAAATCTGATCAGCGCTCATCCTAAGCTGCCTATTCACTCCTCTGCCTGGGGTATTGACTGTCCAAGCAGCTCTGAGACCTGGGATCCCTGGGTTCTAATTCCAGCACTGGGGTGGGGGTAACAACTGAGCCCCATCTCCCGCACTGGGTGCTGTGTAAGGGCCAGGAAGATCAAGGTTGGATAAGCTGAAAGTAGAACCTAAGAAGGGATGGAGACTCCTGGCAGGAAGTTTCCGTTACAGCAAGCCTGATTTTGTGTCTTGCAACTAATTCTGGCCTTGGAGTCAATCGGAACAATTCCAATCCCCTTTCCTGAGGACGGCCCTTCCAACCCTTGCAAACAGCCTCAGTTTCTCTGAACCTTCTCTTGTCCAGGCAAAATATTTCTATGTCCTTTGATAAATGCCTACATACAGATCTTAAGGAGAGAAAGCACAATTCAAAAAAACCTGTGTTTACAGAATATATTTTGTAAAAGTGAGTTGTTAGTGGTTTGTTTATTTGTTTTTTGGTGAGATGGATGCACATTTTGTTTTGACACAACAGACATTTCTATACTATATCTTACTGAAGCAAACAGCATTAAGAGACTTGCCCAGGGTTGCATAGCTGGTGTCCAAGGGTGGATTTGAACCCAGGAAGATGAAGCTTCCTGAGTTCATGCCCAGCGCTCTATCCACTAGCTGCCTCATAGCTATCTTTAGATTCATTGTATAGAGATGTAGTCTTGTAGATTGCTTTTGAATATATATTAAAAACACATACATTTATACATACATACAATATACACACATACTTGTACATACATACACAAATCACTTTTGGGGCCCGAGTCCCCTCTGTAAAATAAGGGGGTGGGATTAGGTGGCCTCGGACCCTTTCAGCTCAAATAATAACTAGCTTTTCTACAGCATTTAAGGTTTTCAAATATGAGCTTATTTTGTCCTCATCACAACCACTCTAGGAGGTAGGGGCGATTACTGTTCCCATTTTACAATTAAGGAAACTAAAGCAGAAATGAAGTGACTTGCCCAGGGTCACAGAGCTGGTCAGTGTCTGAGGTCAAATGTGAACTTAGGTCTTTCTGACTCTATGCCCAGAGCTATCTGCACTGGGTCCCTGAGGTGCCTCAATACCCCTCAGAGCCCTCTATACCGTCCCCAAGGAGGGACCATCCAGCCTTTCCTTGAAGGCCTGTGATGATGGGAGCTCCTGAGCCTATGGGGCAACTCTGATTGATGGAAAGCGCTTCCTGAGCAGGAGCCTAAAGATGCCTCCCTGGGGCCTCACCTGATGCTCTCACTCTGCCCTTTGGATGAGCTGAGCAAGGCTCCTCTCTCTCCCACAGGGCAATGAAATCAGTCTTCAAACGTGGGAAACTACGGCTTTGTCTGCTGCTTTTAAATACACGTATATGTATACATTCGTGTTTCTCTCTCTCTCTCTCTCTCATTTCTCTGTCTCTGTCCCTCTCTTTTTCTCACCCCAAAGGTCTCAATGCAGTTTTAAACATGCACACATACATACCCAGAGGCATATATGATAAGTGAAGACAAGACAAGAGGATTTTCCCAAAGTTATGAAAACATCAGAGGCAAGATTTGAACCTAGATCTTTGGATGCCAGAGCTAGAGAGATTTTTATTCAGATTGGACCAGAAACCTTCTGAGATTCTGGGAGGGTACTACCCACGGTAAACTGAAGCACAACTGAGGGGAATAAGGGGAGCTCTGGTGGACCAGTAGATGACAAAATGAACCATCCTCCTCTTAAGGTTAGTTCCTTCTTTCCGAACCTCTGTGGGCGGGTGGGGTGTCACAGTGGGCGTGTGCCCAGGAGTCCAGAATTCCAGCGCACTTGGGCCCTTCTATGGAGCAGGAAACCCATGGCTGTCTGGGAAGGAAGGGACAAGGCAGCGTAAATAAGCCCCTTGTTTTAACCAAGGGGCAAAGCTAGAATATTGTCGGGCCATGCAGGCTGAACCCAGCTGAGTAGAATAGGTCATTGTCCCCAGGAAGGGCAGTCCCAGCATGCTAATTACCACCATCTTTCTCCCAGGGGACCTGCAGCTTTCTGCAGGGAGATGAAGCAGACACTTTGGAGTACAAACTAGGGGCTTTGCAGAGGTCCCTATGTAATCACAGAGCAAATTTCAGACTAGTGTCTCCTCTTCCGTATCCTCTGTGTACAAACTCAACTAGAATTCCTGGAGAAGATGAAGCAAGAGCTAAAAAAAAAAGTTTGGGATGTTTTGTTTTGTTTTTATAAATGCAATGAAAGAATTTGAGAAAAATGGAAAAGAAATGAGAGCCATAAAAGGAAGAATCAGAAGGGGAATTAAGAGCTATCTGAATGCTGACCAAAAAAAGAGCCTTGGCATCCTCTTTCAAGAAATCCTGAAAGAAAACTGCCCAGATCTCTTAGAACCAGGGGGCAAAATGGAAACAGAATCCAATAGGCACCTCCAAAATGAAACTGTCAGGAACATTATAGCCCAAACCTTGAGCTTCCATGTCAAAGAAAAAATACTGTAAGCAGTCAGAAAAAAAAAATATTCAAGTACTGAGGAGCCACAGTCAAGATCACACAAGATTCAGCAGCCACTACAATAAAGGAGCAGAGAGCTTGGAATACAACATTCCAGAAGACAAGTTAGATAGCTAGACAGACAGATAGATAGACAGACAGACAGACAGACAGATAGACAGACAGATAGATAGAAAGATTTACAACCAAGAATAACTTACCAGCAAAGCTGAGTAAAATAATGCTACAGGGGAGAAAAGAGCCCTTTAATGAAATAGAGGACTTCCAAGCATTTCTAATGAAAAAATCAGAGCTGCAGAGAAAATCTGAAGATCAAACACATGAGGGAAGAGAAACATAAGAAGTTAAACATGAATTAAGATTGCTCAGGGATTAAACAGGGATAAAGTGCATACATTCAAATACGAGGAGATAATACAAGTGACCCCTCTAAGCTCTCTCATCCTCTGAGTTCAGAGAAGGGAATCCAATTAGACAGGCCTGGAGGTAGTTGTGTTGTCTTAATGTTCATAGAAAAGAATGGAAAGAGGAAGGAAGAGGAATACATCGGGGGCAGATGGGAAAAGGTTAGAGAAAATCATCTCACATATTCAGGGCACACAAGTAGACATATAAAAAAGGAGGAGGGATGAAGGGAGAGGGGGTGACACTTGAACCTTACTCTCATCTGAACTGGTCAAATGAAGGATACATGTACATACACACAGATACACACACAGTTGGGTACAGAAATACATTTAACTCAACAGGATAATGGGAGGGAAAAGAGAGAAAGAGGAGGAAGAATTAAATGGGGGTGCATTAAGGGGGAGGGATGACTCCTATGCAAAACAAACTCTAAGGATGTACAAATATATTTACAACTTTTTTTGTAAGAGGAAGGATTTGAACTCAAGTCTTCCTGATTCCAGGTCTCTCTTCTCCACTATGATATTTCTTGTTCCTAACTGTACGACCTCAGACAAGTCCCTTTCTTTCTCTCAATCCTCTATTTTACAACAGTAATGTAGAGGGTAGGACTCTGACCTTCAAAGTCACTCATGTGTAGATGTATCCAGACAGGTCTGGTGATAGCTCTCTCTAGCTGTGCTCTCACACGCACACGCACACACACACATGCACACACATGCACACGCACACACACACACACACACACACAAAGGAGAGGTTTAATTGACAGATCTTTATACATCCCTCAGTTTCTAATCACATCTGTGAAATGACAAGGGCCAGATGTGATTTCTCTAGCTAGAGGCCTGACGCCCACTGCCCACCCAGGGGACCTCAGGGTAACTGACCAAGGGCCAGAAAGATGAGGAGAGCTGACTGAGGCTGAGGGAGCAGGCTCCAGGTTGGACGCTTCTCTCCTACTCTCCCTTGAATGGGGTGCCTAGCTCAGACCGCCATACACCAGGTGTGGTTGGACCAGGGCAGAGGAGAGGCAAATGATTCAAACATTTGAAGTCACCAAACCTCTCCCCTGAATCTTCCTCAAGTTAAAGACCATCAGTTCCCTCAGCCAATAGCCATCTGGCCCAATTTTATGTCCCTTTTCACCATCCCGAGCACCACACACTGTAGTCCCTTTTGCTTTTCAATGACCTTCCTTAAACATGACACCCAGAACTCAACACAATAAGAGTGGCAGGTCTGACAAGAACAGATGGACTTTCACTTGACATAAGCTCTCTTGGCTAGCATATGTCACTGTTGACTCACATTGAACTTGTGGTCCACTAAGACCCATAGGATCATTTTATTTTATTTTTGCTTTTTGGTGAGGCAATTGGGGTTAAGTGACTTGTCCAGGGTCACACAGTTAGTAAGTGCCAACTGTCTGGGGCTGGATTTGAACTCAGGTCCTCCTGACTCCAAGGCCAGAGCTCTATCCACCGCACAACCTAGCTGCCTCCCATAGGATCATTTTAAAGATGATTTACTGGCTAGCCACATCTCCACTATCTTGGGTTGTGAGGCTGATTTTTTTTTTTTTGACCCAAAGGTGTGACTTTATATTTTTGCCTACTCATTTCGACTTCATTTGCTTTAGCCCAGTGCTCTCTCTTGTCAAAAGCTTTTTAGATCCTGACTCTGTTGATCAGTATGTTAACCATCTCTCCTAGCATGATATTATCTGCAGAGCTGATAAGACATGGCACATGCCTCCTTATTCAAGTCATTGATAAAAACATCAGACAGATCCCCAATCCAACTACCTCCTCATTCCCAGGTGAGGTACCTGAGAGAGCACAGGTAACCAGTGCTGCTGCCAAGGCCTCAAAAAGGTAAATGACTTGGCCAGGGTGATAAAAGCAACAAGGATCAGAGATAGGTTGAGGCCCACATCGCCTGCCTGAGGCTCCTGGCCACAGGACTTGCCCAAGGTCACATAGTTAGCAAATATCCCAGGTGAAATTCACACTTGGCTCTCCCCTCACACCTGGCACTGCCCGCTGTCCTCTGCGCCATCTGCTGCTTCTCATTATAATTATGGAGGAGGAAGCCAGAGCCCAGGAAAGGGAAAGGAGATACGGGGAGGGTGCGAGAGGCCAGGCTGCCTGTGGGCAGGCCAAGGCTCAGCCACAGGGGTCCAGACTTCCCCTTCTCCCCACACCCTCTCATTGCTCGAGGCTGGAGGCATGGGATACCAGACTAGCCTTGACCTTTCCCTTCGCCCTTTCCAACCGCCAGGCATTGTGTAGAGCCAGGGCACTGGGCTCTCACCCTCCTTGGCAGCCAGAGAAAGATGCCAAAAAGAAGCTGAGGCAGCCAGGCAGGGTGGCAGGGGGGCTGGCGGGGCTGGCGGAGGCAGCGAGATCATGTGTCAGGGGAGAGGGGAGAGGGCCTGGCAACTGGGCCAGGGTGGGCTCCGTGGGAGGGTAGGTGCTGGCAAGAGAGCCAAGACAGGGGAGGGCGGAGCCGAGCAGAGCCCCCACACAAAGCCTGCCCGCTGGGAACACGCATTGTGTGGCCAAGAGAGCCCCTTCCCCACCCTCGGCATGGCAGCTCAGCTCATTTCCATTCCCTCGGCCCTCTCCTTCTTGGGCAACAAGGAGGGGACTGATCATTTGTGTCAGCAACCATCCTGCTGCCTTGGGGTTCCTCCACATGTATGCCCACGGATGGGCAGCCAGGCTTGGGGGCTGCGAGATGTGTCTCAACAGGAATCTTTCCGCATCATTTGGCCCTGGAGGCACCGCCATGTGGGGCTGCATTGTGGGGCTTCCACTGGGCACTTATCAGGCCCCCCCTCTCATCCCACTCCATCTCTTTCCATTCTTAGGATGGAGCTTCTTTTGATTCCCCTTGGCAGCCCCTGCCTGCCGGCTGAGGGGGCTGGAAGTTGGGAAGCAGGCCTTCCTCTCATTCACAGGGTCTGTGGGTAACTCTGCTTGAAAAGAGGAGGTCTGGGGGTGGGGACAAGGTGGGAGGGGATTCGCTAAAGGGCACTTCTTCTCGATGGGGCCCCTGAAAGGAAAATCAGCGAGGGTGCCAGGATGCCCCTGGGCCCTCGTAGGAGAAGCCAGGTGCCCAGGCCATCGCGTCTCAAGCCCACACTTGGGGCAGGTGGGGCTGTAATGAGCCTGGGCACGTCTCTCCTTCCGTAACCCACATTGTCAATGGAGGCCTGGCCAAGATAGAATTTTCACTTGCCCACATGGCTGGAGCGCTTGGGCCAGCCCACTTCTCTCTGAGTATAGTTTACTATCTCTACAAGGAGGGACCCCGGCAGTTCGGGGAGCAGCTCTCTATGTGCAAAAACAGGTCACCCGCCCAGCTAGTGCTGCCAGCTGCTTCTAAGAACAAGCTGCCTCCCTTCTGGGCTCCCTGGTCAGTGGGTAGAAGCCCAGCTTCCCTGGCCACTTTCTCTGACATTTGTAGGTCATTCTTCCATTTATAGCCCTCTCTCCGGTTGGCAAACTGAACCAAACATTCAAACCCTGTCACCCGTGGGAGACCGGCTTAGCTTCCGGGGGACACAGTGGGGAGGAGGCCTGAGAGGAGGGAGGAATGCCGACCAGGAGCCGGGGCAGTCCGTCTCCCAAACGCTGCCAGGGTGGGGCGCGGCAGGAGAAACAACTGGGGAGCTTTACCAGGACTGCCCCTCCTACCCCACCACAGATTAGGAAGAGATAACCACAGTGGTCACTTCATCTCACCTCCATGTTTTACAGGAGAGGAAACCGAGGCCGGGGTCATACAGCTAGTATGACCATGAGGCCGGCCCATAGATGGCCAAACACCCCACAAGTGCCCCTAAGCCTCTGCCCGAAGACGTCCAGTGAGGAAGACGCCTCCACCCCTTTCGCCCAGCCACCCACTCTACTTTGTCCCATGGGAAGGTCTTCCAGACATCGTACCTAACTCAGCCTCTCTACACCGCCCTGGGCCTCCCCTGACCTCCCAAGGCTCTTAGTTCTGCCCCCTGGGGCCAAGCCAAACTGTGTGTGTGGGGTGGGGTCACACTCAGGTCTCAGAGCTCTGAGCTTTCCCCCTAACCCTTCCCTGTTCCCTCAGAGGGCGCCTCCATCCTCCTCAGTCCCCCGGCTCACACCCTAAGAGTCACCCCTGTACTCCTCACACTCTTTCACTCCCCAAATCCAAGATGGTGCCAAGACCTGCTGATTTCTTCTCTGCACAATCTCTCCAATCTGCCCCCTTCTCTCCTCTGACCCTGCCCACGTCCCGGTGAAGACCCTCACCATCTCAGGCTGGGGGTCTGCCTGCCTCGGGTCTCTCTCCGCCAGCCCATCCTCCATTGAACCACTAAAAGAATCACGTCACTCCCTTACTCAATGAACCCCAGCGGCTCCCTATTTCCTCCAGGACCAAATATAAAATCCTCTGTTCGGCATTCAAAGCCCTTGGTAATCTAGCACACCCCCCCTCCCCTTTCCAGTCTTTTTATACCTGACTCCCCTACTAGTACTCTTCAATCCAGCAGCCCCGCCTCCAGTGGACCCGCCCCCAGTGGCCCCGCCTCCTGGCTGTTCCACCAACAAGCCCCTCCATCTCTCACCTCCGGACATTTTCGCTGGCTGTCCCCTACTCCTGGAACACTCCCCCTCTTCCCCTTTGACTACTGATCTCCCTGGCTTCCTTTAAGCCCCAGCTAACATTCCACCTTCTACAGGAAGGCCTCCCCAGCCCCTGGTCATTCCACTGCCTTCCTCAACAACCAAGCAACCAACCACTTTCCTGCTGATCTTTATGGCGCGCTCTGGATGTATTTGTTTGCATGTCTCCCCTGAAAGATTGTGAGCTCCAAGAGCAGGGATATGTTTTGCCTCTTTTTGCATCTCCAGCACTTAGCACAGTGCCTGGAACATAGTAGGCGCTCTATACATGCTTACTGACTGACTGATGGTCTCTCGACTCCTAACCACGGCTCTTTCCATCCCACTGGGCTGCCCCTTCTGATCTCCACAGCTCCATTCAGCCTTGGCAGTTGTTAACGGCTGTTAAGGGGTCCCCTGAAGAACACAGTCTGTGCTTCTACATCAGCACACCAGGGTGCCTCAGTTTACGGGAGAGTTGTGTCTGTTGATGTATTTTAAATGTGAAAAAAGAAATGCAGGAGAAGAATTTTTACTCTGTTAAATATTTGCACACACCCAGACTCTGGATGAGAGCAGTGTCCTCCCCCTGTGGGGTGGGCAGGAAGGAGCCGCAGCATGGGTGGGAGGTTCCATGTTCTCTCTGCTCTGGGAGCTCTCTGGTGGGAGCTGCAACCCGGTGTACCCCTCTGTCTATGTCTGATCAAATCAGATAACATCTGTAGAGCACTTAGCACAGTGCCTGGCACATAGTAGGTGCTTAATAAATGCTTGTGTTCTTCCCTTCCCCTCTGTCCCTCAGTGGGGGCAGCAGGGTTGGGGCGGGGGGCGAGTTCTTACTCACTCAAGTTCAAAAGTGCTTAAAAAAAAATTCTCTTCTACGAGGCCCTGAAGGAATGGGACTTTCTGGGTACTAGGCATCTTGGCCTCATCACTCACTACCTGCTTCTTCCCCCATCCCATGGCAGTGCCCTAAGCCCTCCCAAGCCTGGGTGACCTTTGAATCAAAGGCTTTTTCTTACCAGACTGTAAATCTCGGGAAATATTTTTGGCCCCAAATCTGTCCGTTCCACTCACAAGGTGGCCTTGTGGCACTGAGGGTTGTGTGTGTAGGGGGGCGGCACTTGGGGATCGGCCAGGGTCTGAGGAGGCGGACTGGGGGGGAGGGGGGCTCCAATCCAGCTTGGAGAGAGATTTCTAGAAGCTGAAGGCAGGAGGGCCCAAGTTGGTGGATGCCTGGATCGGGGCTGAATTCCGAAGCTTCACAAAGGCTCCCGGCAGGAGCCGCTTTCTGAGCGGACCGAACACAAAGGGCGCGGAGGAGCGGGACTCCCTCGGAGCTGAGAAGGCCCATTGTGCCCCCTTTCAGCCCCTGAGAGGTGCCTTTTAACGTTCTCTCCACAGTAGGACAAACAGGGGAAAGAAATTAGTCTTGGATGATGCTAGATCTTTTGTGACTTGGAGCGCTCTCGCTGGCGCTGGCGTGGGCCCGGCTGCTGGCGGATTTATCCTTTTCACATTCAGAATGGATCACCTCAGACAGCCTGGTTGGCCCCGAAGTTTAACCCTTTAAAACACCAGAGAGCAGGGCTGCTGCCCGTGTGAGCTCGGGGACCGTGGGGTGGAGAGCCTCCCTCCATGCCCTCGCCACAGACGTGGGGCCTCAAAGGTCCCCAGGGGCTGGCACACCTGCCTCCCTGCCAGACCAGTCCGCCTTGGTCCCTGGGCTCTGGTAAACGGAGCCCCTACAGGGTGTTTCTGACGCTGAGGAGAATGCCAACTCCCCAGCACAGAAGCTGGCTTAGCCTCCCTGATTGCTGTCCTCTGTCCAGTCCCCTATCCCTGTGCACCTTCAAGCCACAGAAATGTCAAGGGTCCTGGGATTCACCATCTCCTGTTAAGAAAGACAGTTCCCACCTGGGGAAAAAGAGCTGCCAGTCCCCTTGGTGGGCTGGGGGGTCCATCGGGCTGACGTCAGAAAGAGAGAGCTGCAGAACCTGGGCCTCGGCCCCAGCCTTTCACTGGGTGGGTGTCTTTGGCCAAGTGCTTGCCCTTGGTGGGGCCCCTGGACATCTGGCCCTCTGTGAGACCCAAGAGTCTGAAATCAGTCAAGCATTCATTAAGTGCCTACTATGTGCCACGTGTAGTGCTGAACACTGGGGACGCAAAAAGAGGCTAAAGACAGTCCCAAAGCTAGCTCCGGGAGCTCACAGACTGATGGGGGAGACACTGAGCAATCGTGGGAGGACTGACGGACTGACTAGTCATGTCTAGAGAACTCCAGTGGGAGGGCACAGGCAGTGGTGGGGTCTAGGGAGGGCCAGAACGATCCTCCTGCTTTGGTCGCCAGAGTGCGGGCACCGGGGCAGCCTCTGACCACTGGAGAGGACTTCTAGGCCTGGGCATGGAGACGTGCAAGGCCTGGGAGATCGGACCGGATGCACACAAGAACATACACGCGTGCACACGCGTACACACAAGTACATGCACACATGCACACACACTCCTTTCTTGCTTTTTAACACCCTGCTCTGAGCTCAGCTGCTCCTTGTCCCCTCATTGGATCTCCAAGCATTCTGCACTCCATTCAATTAGAGTCACTGCTTAGAACTGGTCAGGAACCTTGAGACCATTTGGTTCAAACTCCGTATTTTACAGACGCAGAAACTGAAGCAGAGCGGGAATGAGACTAGGACGGGGTGTAACAGCCCATAGACAGCAGGCTTGAGATTCAGACCCAGGTCTTCTGCCTCCACATACATGGCTCCAGGCTCTAGCTCCCACAGTGAACTCTCTTTGGCTTTGTAATCTCAGGGTTTGTGGGGTACAGAGTAGGCGCATATAAAATACTTGTTTAGATAGCTGGCGGTCCAGTGGACAGAGCACTAGGACTGGAGTCAGGGAGACCTGAGTCCAAATTCAGTCTCAGAGACTTCCCAGTGGTGTAACCTTAGGCAAATCACTTCACCTGTTTGCCTCAGTTTCCTCAACTGTAAAATGGGGATAATAACAGCATCTACCTCACAGGATTGTTTTAAGGACCAAACGAGACTCTGTGTAAAGCACTTAGCACAGAGCCTGGCACATAGGAATGCTTATTTATTCTTTCCCCCTCTCCCCCTTGATTCACCGATTGGTAGGTTGATAAAGTTCTGCTCTATCTCCTTTCAGAGAAGAAGGTGTGGTTAATTGATGACTGGCTAGATGAATCTCCGGGGACATCAACGGAGGCAGAAGAAGGAGAACGGATCCTGATATTCTTGAAAACAACTGAGAATTCAACCGGCCACTTCAGCAAATCGCCCACACCCTGCAGCATCGGGCTCCCATCCTCAGGTGCACAGAAGCCAAAGGGGCTCAGGATGGAGGCACTAGCCCCAGCAGAAATGTCCACGTAGCATGCTGGTGGTAGGCAAGACTCCAAAGCAAAGTGAGTGCCCACTGATAGGGGAATTTGCAAACACAGCGCGGTCTGTGTGGGTGACAGAAGGTTTTAGCATCGAGCTATACATCTGGGAGGAACTCAGAGAAGAGGGGGAAGCCTTGTATCAACTGATGCAGAGCCCAAGAACGCACCACTTGGAGAAAGCCAAACCGTGGCTAGGGGAGGCTGCGCTCCCAGAATTGGCCACGGGCTCAGCGCCTCCCTCCTCTTACTAGGGAGAGTGGGCCCCAGGGGTAGAATGTGGGATCTGTGGGAGGAGAAAGGGCCTCTGGTCTGCAGATCTCCTCTACCAAAGTGGCCCTGGGCAAAGGCTGCCCAGGCTAACTTTCATTTTCTCTGCCAGGCACATCCACCTTGAAACCCTCCCGCAGGGAACTTCCAGGCCTTCTGAATCATCAGAGAAAGAATCCCATTTGTTGTTGAATCCACATTTACTTTTCTCCTCAGTCTCCAGGATCTTCCCCGTGACTCTGCCCACCTCTGAGACCCTCAGCTACACACACCCTGACCCGACACCAACTACATCCTCGGCTGGAAAGCTGGGTTCGTCAATTCATAAATTACAGGAAAGGGGTAAGAGGCCCCTCAACCCCTCCCCCCCACACCCATCAAACTCAACCATTAAGAAGCAAAAACAAATGGATTTTTTTTTTTTTGCATTTTTGCATTTTCTGCCTCTGTGGGCCTCTGGGATGCCGGGTGAGCCAACACTTTTATTGCGGACACCTGTAAATCAGAGCGCGGGGGCTGACGGGGCCTGACCAGTGATTATTCTGAACAAAGGCAAAGTAAACAGAGCCCTGATTCATGGGACATGCTAATTGCTGCCCCCACTGTGAACATTAACCAGGGTTTGTCTGCAGTGCTAACGAATGTATGCAAATGCGTCCAGGTGCCTGCCTGGGCCCTGCCATCTTGGCTGGGACTGGAAAATGCGGCAGCCAGGGACATTCGTGACCCCCAGCCCCGTTCTCAACTTCTGCCCCTGACACTTCTAACCCCAGCTTCTCATTAGCATTTAATTTCCTTGAGTGTTTTTACAAAGAAGCAGGGGGAGGGGAAAGCACAGAAAAGAAAAACCGTTGGAGCAACCAGAAATTGGGGGCCTGGCGCAGCCTTGGGGGTGAGGGGAGCCCACAGGGGCAGCTTTCCCACAGGCCTGATCAAGCTTATGGACATGGGCATGCCCCACGACTCTACCAAACCACCGAGGCCACAGTGGGGCATGGGGTGGGTGGCAGAGGCTTCCACCCAGGTCTGTACTGTCAGAGGGGAAGCCAGTAGAAGCTGAGGAAGGAGGAGCCCGAGGTAGCTGCCCTTGGCCAACCTGGCCACCAATGGCGAGCCCCCGGAGCTCGCTGAAGCCCTCTCCCTCCGCCTTTCTGCCCATCTCGGTGCCCAGGCCAAGTTCCTAGTCCCCTAGCAAGCCTCCCCCATTCACTCACTGCTGCCACTGGCTAACCCTCAACTTCCTGCCCCGGCCATCAGAAGGTCCTGGCTCCCAAGCCCTCCAAGTTGTGAGGGAGGGGCTGACAGAGGTAACACGTGGGCTGTGGTTCTTGTGACTGCCTGGAGACCTCTTAGCGTCACTGCCTCACTGCTGTCTAATGTCTCAGCTGGGCTCCAACCTGTCTCAGCTAGAATGGGAACCCCTCTGAGGGCAGGAAAGCTAGAAAGGCCCCTTACACTGGGAAAGAAAGGCCTGGAGATGAAATGACCTTCAAGGCCTCTTTCACCTTAAGCAGCCACCTGGATGCTGGAACTCTGGGGAGCAGCACACTCTGCTATGCCATGGAGGGATGCTGGGTGGGCAGTGCCAACTATGCCTTTTAGGGGCTGGCTCAGCAAGCCTGATTGGGGCAAAGTGCCCCAGGGTAGGACCCCCAATGGGAAAGGAAAGCCCTGGTGCCCACAGCTGACCCCAGGGCTCCCTCTGGCATCTACAGGAGCCAGACCCACTTTTTCCCCAGGCAAGGCCCCTGGAATCCTACACTAGACCTCCTAAAGGTCTGGGGGCACCTATCCTTGTCTCCACTCTTCACTGAAAGCCCTTGAACTTTGGGACACTCAGAGGAGGGCACCATGTCAAGGGCGCTCTGGAGCGACGGCATGTTCAGCCCCTGGGCTTGTGTCTGAGGAGGCAAGAGAAGCAGAGAGTCACCGGCCAGGTGGCAGGGCCCTCTACTTTCCATCCTAGGCCTCCCTTCACTCAGGAGCGGCTCCCATCCCTGGCAAGCTTTACTTCACATCAAACCTAAATTATTCTGGGCACATAGTAGGTGCTTAATACATGCTTGTTTTTTTTCCCTTTGCAATTTCTCCCGTTATTTCTGGTTCTGCCTCAAAGGGTCAAAGAGAATAAGTCTCATGCTTTCTTCACGCAATAGCCCTTCAGATTGCTGGAGAGAGACCGTGAGCCAGCTATAACACACACACACACATGCATGCACATGCATACACACACATGCATGCACGTACACACTCTCACGTGACCTCACACACATGCATACACACTCTCACACACTCATATACAAACACACACTAATGCATGCACACATACTCAAACACATGATCATAATACTCACACTCTCATGTTCACATATGCTTCCCCATGTACAATGGGGAACCATTGTACAATGGTCCCCATGTACAATGTGTAACCATACACATGCTTCCCCATGTACAATGCTCTCTCTCTCTCTCACACACACACACACACACACACACACACACACACACACTATCTCTTTTCCATCCTCAGCATCTTTACCTCCCACAATTCATCCTCATAGGAGATGGGCTCAGAGCTCTTCCTCATCCTGGTTGCCCCCCCTGCCCCAAACATTCTTCCCTTATCGATGTCCGTCCTGATGAGTTGCCTAGAAGTAAGCACAGAGCCCTGGCCTAGGGGAGAGGGCAGGAGGACCACAAGGGTGGTTTTCCCTTTTGATCACCCTCTCCCTCTGTTAAGGTGCTCGGATGCTCCATGAGTGTCTGTTGTGGGCCAAGGACCAGACAACATTGCTCAGAACAGAGATCTGTCCGCATTCAGGCCTTCTTGGGAAAAATAAGACAAAACCCGGCTCACATTTCCAATGAATAAGCCGTCAAACAATCTACACAAACACTTCTCAAAAGATGAAATACAACTAATCACCAAATAAAAGACTGTTTCAAATCATTAATAATAAAAGAAATGCACATGACCACCACTGAGGTCCCTCCCCAACCTGTGGCCAGTTGGCAAAGATGACAAGTGATGGGAAGAGTAAACGTTGGCGAGGCTGTGAAGAGCAAGGCACAGAAAGACACTGCTGGGGGAGCTTTGGACTGGTCACTGTGCAAGGAGAGGTTTAGAACTTTACTAAGAAAGGGACTAAGACGTCTCCCCCCAAGGAGGCCAAGCCAAGCACAGGGAGAAAATCTTTCCAGCAGCACTTTGGAAGAAGGCAAAGAATTGGAAACAAAGTAGATGGCTGCCCCATAGCAACAGAGTATTACTGCTCTGATACGTGAGTGTATGCGAGAGCGTGTGTGTGTGTGTGTGTGTGTGTGTGTGTGTGTGTGTGTTTGCGCAACAGAGTATTACTGCTCTGATTCATGAGTGTATGCGAGAGAGTGTGTGTGTGTGTGTGTGTGTGTGTGTGTGTGTGTGTGTGTGTTTGCGCAAAGCCTGGTAAGAAATGACATCTCACTCACTCCATGGCATCAGCAAGCTTGGTCCCAGCAAGAATTGGCAAAAAGTGCCTCAGTGCCTTCACTGCAGAGGTGGGGGACCCCAGGAGCGGATCACTGCATACCCTGTTCCATGTTGGCTTGCTTTTCTCTTTCTTTTTTATACTTTGTCACCGGCATGGGGGTGACAGGGAGGGGGCGTTCAGAACGGGCTGTGATTCAAAAACAAGAGACACAATACAAATAGGGATATTTTTAAAGGCTTCGTTTAGAAAGAACCGTCAGGAACAAAGCAGGAGGCACAGGGTTCAGAGATTTGGATTAATGGGGCTGCCTTTACAGCACCCCTCAGATAAGAGGTCCTGACACAGGGAAGGTGTTGGAGGAAAGAGTGGGGAGAGAAGGGCAAGGTCACAAGAGCCATGAGCAGAAGGACCCCCTGACCAAGGCAAGTCAGCCAATATGAGCTGCCAGAGGAGGTCAGAGGCGCTCAGCACCCCTCCCCCTCCCCCCAGCCAGGACAACCTGGAACTGCAGGTGGGCTGCCCCCCACATGCCTGCCTGATGGCACAGAGATTCCTGAAAAATGCCTGGCAACACCATGCACCTGTTTCCCCCTTCACTCTGAACCTGAGGTGTCTGGAGGACCCAGGAGATTAGGTGTGGCTTTGAACAAAGCAAGCCAAGGATGTGAAGAAACCAGATGTTCCAGCTTGGCTGTGAGTGGGCGGGCAGACACACACACACACACACACACACACACACACACACACACACACCAGCTGGACCCCATCTCCTTCAGCCTGTGGCTCGAGTCAGTCCGTCCTCCCTGGTAGGGGACCAGAGCTCATCCCTGGCCACAGTCCCTGGAGAGGCCACTTCCTTTAAGGTTCCTTGTTTATAAAATGGGGGTGATAATAACAGTAACTCACATATATCTAGTGCTTTCAGGTCACTGGATCCTCACAACCCTGTGAAGAGGGGCTATTGTCCCCCCCAGATGAAGAGGCTCAGCCCATGGTCACTCACGTAGACAGTCTGTGTCAGACCAAGACTGCCCCTCTATCCACTATGCTGTGCTTTCTCTCATTTGGGGGTTTTCCCAAAGCCATTACAATCCATCCCTGATCCTAGCTGAGTGTCACAAGTGCTCCAGCTGAGCCCACAAACATGCCAACAGGGTGAGGATGCCATTGGGTCAAGCTGGTCCCTGGGAGAGCCCCTCCCTCTGTGGAATCTTCTTCAGAGTGAGCTGGCAGGAGGGCACTGGGCTCCCAGATCACTAGCACCCCTCCCTTTGACCTGCCGGTGGCTGGACTCTCCCTATGTCTGGCCACTCTCAGCTGCAGCTTTGACTGTGGTGAGCTGGCTGGCTCTGCCCCAGTGACTGGACAAGTAGGCATAGATTGACAATCACATGGCTTAGATGAAGCTATATTGACCTTCCCAAAGGACGCAGCCTGGCACAGCCCATAACTGCCAGATCTCGTATGTTATGGAGGAAGCAGATGAGGTTGGTTCAGAAAGTCCGACTGGCCAGGAGCCATACCTCCTCCAAGGAGCCATGGACCTGGGGACTCGGGCCTCCTGCACCCCAGAGGGCTTCTCTTGTTTCCTTGGTCAGCCCTCCACTGAGGAAGCCAGACAGACACCTGGCACCCTGTGTGTCTCTGGTTCCCAAAGTTTCAAAGGAAGCCTCCGACCCCAGACCTTCAACAGGACTGAGATCCCAAGCCCTGACAAAAGCCAGGGAGATCACTGGTTGGTTCAATCCTGTTCAGGTCAGTAAACATGTATTAAGCACCATCTGTATGCACCCCAGACCCACTAGAGAGCTCCCTATTTACAAGGCCCCCTCTAACATGAGTCATTCGGCCCCACCCTCCACGACCCCATTGTACTCGCAAGTCTGGGCTCCTACATTGGTTCCTTCAGGAACCAATAAGCTCTAAGCCAGAGACTCCACCTTGTCTATGTCATGGACTCTCTGGGTAGTCACTCGGAGGGACCCTTCTCCAAATCATCCTCTTAAATACGTAAGTTAAATGCAGAGAATAACAAAGAAAATGGATCATACTGAAATGCAGTCATCAAAATCTTAAAAAACCAATTTGTGATATTGGATTGAGCAACAGGTCTGGTCAATGCTGTGCTGTCGAGGTAGGGATGAGTCTAAGTGACATTTTGCAACAGCAGTAATTGGAGCTGAGAAGGAAACGGCAAGGCCCTTTGCCAAGAAGAGCACACGGGTCACAGAGAGCGCATCTGACTCACCAGCACTGACGGTAATGTGAAACGAGAACGGCCCCAATCTCTGATGGCGCCCATGCCACACCTCTGTGATGGAAGGAAAGGCCTGATTCAGTGAGAGGCTAGGGCAAGCCAATATGACGCCTTGGTCCTGTCCAAGTTCATGAAGCCCTTGAAATCTGTCTGTGGACCCCAGGCTCAGACCCCCTGCTCTAAAACTCTGCTGCTAATATCTGCATGGGATCTTTGGGAAAGCCCGGGAGCAGCCAACACCCCAACCATTGCTCTGGGTTGGGAGGAAGGGGGCAGAGAGAACTTCTGGTTTATGAAATCCAGGGTCGTACGTCAATAGCATGAGGCCTCGTCAAAATAATCCTCACAAAAGACAAACCCCTCTTCCTGTCTGGGGTAGCCACGTGGAGGACTGCACCTCTACCCTGGCTCTTCTCTCTGTCTGAACTCCTCCAAATGCTTCTGCAAAATCCATGCGTTCTGAAACCTGGCTCCATCACCGCCGATGATGGGAATGAAGGTGGGGGAGAGGATAAGCATTCACGTAGCACCTACCATGTGCCAGGCACTGTGTTAAACACAAATCTCATCTTATTTGATCCTTTGGGAGAGAGGCGCTATTATTATCCCCACCTCCATTTTGCAGTTGGGTAAATTGAAATAAATGAAGCTAAGTGACTTGTCCAGGGTCACCCAGCTAGGAAGTTCTGAGGCCAGATTTGAATTCAGGTCTTCCTGACTCCAGGCCCAGTGCTCTCTCCACCGCACCATCAGCTGCCAGAAAGTGACCGGGCTTGGGTATCTAAGTGCAAAGCTCAGGTAAGTCTCCTGGACCACCAGGGCTACTGAGCTGCCATTCCATGACGTCGGGGGGCCTTCAGGGGGCAGCAGAGAGGCACTGACACAACGATCTAAGTGTGGGGAAGCCTGCTGGGTAGTGAGGCAGTCAAAGAAATGGGTCTGTGATAGGGCCCACAGGCTCACAGAGTATGGTGCTGGGCAAGCCCTGCAAGGTCATCTGGTGCAACCCCCTCATTCTTCAGTAGAAGGGGAAACTGAGGCGCAGAGACACGAAGGGATCTGGGTGAGTGGCTTGGGAACTTTCAGACCCAGAGTTTAAATCCAGATCTTGACTCCAGATCCCAGTCTCTTTCCACTGTCAGACCAAGAGACAGAACATGAGAAAACAGTCAGTCTTGGCATGGGGTGGGGAGGTCACTTGCAGGTCCATCCACTCAGTGTCACCATCCCCAAGAGCAGAAACTGGGGCACGGCAGAAGTGCCACGGTCGTCCCTTGTCTCAGAAGTGGCAGGTGCTGGGTGTGGATCGTGGCTGCTTTGGGGTGACTGCTTTCTTCTTCCCCCTTTGATATACTAGCTGGCTCCCTTGGCGAAGAGGGGGAGGGATACACTGTGAATCAAAGGTGATTTAAAAAAAAAAAACGATAGCGATATATTTTTTAAAGGAAAAAGACCCCAGGGACACAACTGCTCGGGGCACATTCGTGGGGCACTCATTTTCAGCGCCTGCAGATGGAGGCGCAGCTGGGGCCCCTGTCGCAGCTCAGGCTTTCTTTTCATCCTTTCTAAAGGCCAGGCGCTCCGGACGCAGGTGGTCTGAGTCTGGGGGGCTCCTCTGCTCTAGCATCTCAGTGCCCTAGGAGATGATCTTCCGGAGAAGACATTGCACTGGTGATGTGCTACCTCTGACCTGAAGGGGATGGGCCCTTGGTGGGTGTGGCCCAAAGCCCTTCCAGCGGGTGCCTGGGAGGCCTTTCCCATCGCGAGGAGATCCCGGGTCTGGCCTCTGTGGAGGCTCCCTTCCCTTAACCATCGCCGATGAGTCCAGGGTAAGTGATGCAAGCCTCCCACTGGCAGGTATAATCAGCACGTGAGGTGAGCAGGGTCCGAGTACTTGGGGCCCCGTGGCCCAGCCTCCGGGGGTGAAGGTTCGGCAGCGGCGCCTCAGTGCCAAAGCTCAGACGCTCGCTGAGGGCTCAGCTCAGTCCTCTAGGATAAACCCAAGCTTCGAATTGTCCCAGACTCTCAGTGCAGAGAGGCCCCCCACAGCGGGTGACAGCAGTGAACCAGCGCCTCCGTGGGGTGTCCAACTGGGCCCAGGAGAGTTCCAGGCTGGACTTTTCATTTTCCCCAAACCAAACTTGAGAAGGCAGTCAATGATTTTGCTTATGATGGCTGCGAATGTGAAAACCTGTAAGAGGATGCACAGAGCAATGACCTGGGCCGCACCCGAAAGCTCACGGGGCTGGGCCCAGCACGGCTAGATCTCTGAGGACAGAATTGACCCTCAGCCACTCAGGGTGCACGAGGCTCCCTGCAGAGCCTTGCCCCCAGGGCGGGCGGGGGGAGGGGAGGAAATCCTCTCCAGCATGGCTTTGGTGGGCGCTTCCAAAGGCCTGCCAGGCTGGGGCCCTGAGATGAGCTGGGAAGCCCTCTTTTGTCTCTGTAGTCAAGGAAAAACGTTTTCATCTTGACTATCCATCACTGCCACAAGCTGACAGCTTTGGGATCCCCAGTGCTGCTGGTGGGACCCCGATGCTGGCCGCTAAGTCACCAGCAGGGCTGGAACATGGAGAAGGGGACTGACTTTTGACCTCAGGGCCTCAGTGGAGATCAAGGCCACCAAGGGAAGCTATAAGTCAGGTATGGCCTGAGAGCGTCTCCCAAAGAGCCAGGTACGGAACCCACCAAACCCCTGCAGCTTGTCCAAGGCTGTGCACACATGTCGTAGGAACTCCTCAAGTGTTTGCCGCCTACGTGGAATGGAAGCATCCACTTGCCTCATGCCACAGCCCACCTGGCCCCTCTCACTGACGCATCCCAAGCAGCCAGGCCTCTCCAGGTCCCCTCCTCTGCCATCCCCCCACAGTAAGCGGGGCCTGGGACTGAAGCCCCGAGACAGACTCCAGGGGTCCTGGGCTTCCCCCAAAGAAAGGACTCCTGGCGGCTCGGATTCTGGGGGTCCCCTGAGCCAGTCTGCCCCGAAGACAAAGAGATGAATGGCGGGACTTTGGAAGCCCAATGAGATCCGAGAGGTCATTCTGTCCAGTCCCTTCATTTTTGTAAAAAACCAAGGCCCGTGGTCACGGAGAGTTTGGGGCAGAAGTCAGGCTCCTAACCCCTGCCCCATCATCTTTCCTCTTCCATTTCTTACGCTGCCTAAGACTCTGTCTCGTTCTTTTATGTGTGAGCTTGTTGTCGGCCTCACCAATCTAGCAGCATCTCAAGGAGCAAACCCAGCCCTGTTCCCCCAGTGCCTAGCACAGTGCTGGGCCCTCAGAGGGGTTTGCAAAGTGCCTGCAGACCGCCTCATTTGGTCAAGGGAAAGGTGGCTGCCCTCCCTTTCTCTCTCCCTCTGCTTATGTGGGACTAATTATGAGAGGTGTTCAGGAATGCACAGCCAGCCCCAGAGGAGAAAGCCGTCAAAGGCCACGTGAGACGGGGGAAACCCACAGTGGGTGTCCGTCCCCGTCGGCTCGTGGAGACTCCAGTGCAAACGAGGAAAGAAGGGCAGGGCTGGGGTGGCTCCTGGCCATGCAGTCTCCTGCAGATTCAGGCACAGAACACGGGCCCCCTCGCCCATCTGGAAACAATCCTGGGGTAACGTAATATGGTTGAAATGCGTTTTATTCTTTGAATAACTAGATGAACTCGCCCGAGTTAAGAATATGGATTTAATGGCTTATTTTACCAGTCCCTAAAAGCCTCTCGGGCCTTGCAGCAAACCCGAGTGGCCCCATGTGTGGAGAGGAGGGTGAATGACAGCCGCAAAGCCCCATGAAGGGTCTGGCATCTGCAGAGGGTTTTGTCAGTTGTCCCGTGAAAGCCTCCCCAGCCCCTGAGGCTGTGAAGACAACTCGGATGGTGACCCTGGCCATTCTTCAGAAGAAACTGAGGCCTCAGAAGTGATGCTTCTTCCCAGCCCAGTCCAGAGGAGATTTGAAGCCCGGTATCTCCTGCCTTCCTGCCCACCACGTTCACCGTTTCGTTACGCTCCCTCATCTTCTCACACCAGACCGCTGCAATGGCTGCCGGTGGCTCTGTCTGCCTCAGTCTCTCTCCCTCTAGCCATCCTCCCCTCAGCCACCGAAGGGATTTTTCTAAACGGCAGGTCTGACCGTAACCCAACAAACTCCCGGGCCTCCCTGTGGCCTCCAGGATCAACACAAAATCCTGTTGTGTTCAAAGTCCTTTCTGTCCTTGCCCCACCCTCGGCAGTCCAGGCTTCTTATACCTTGTACCCCAAACTCTGTAATCCAGTGACCCCAGCTTCCCGGCTGGTCCTCCATCTCCCAACTCCAGGTCTTTGCCCTGGCTGTGCGCCCTGCCTGGAATGCTCTCCCTCTTCATCTTCACCTCCTGGCTCCCTTCAAACCCTGGCTAAACCTCTCCCTTCAGTCAGAAACCTTTCCCAACCTCTAGCACCTTTCCTTTGGGATTGTTTCCAGTTTCTCCTGTCTATATATATTGTATTTATACACAGTTGTTTGCATGTTCTGACCTAAGAGCCCTTCCGGTCCAAATTCTGGGGAGTAGGACAATTGAGTGACTTGTTTAAGATCCTATAAGTGTTAGGTGGATAGCAGGAGTGTCCAGGCCTGCCCCGGGAGAGCCCTCTCCTCTCCCTCCACGAAGAGGTAGGAATTCCCTCTTAAGACTGCAGACATCTTCTCCTGAATCCTGACTTGGGCTGAGGCCTTTGTTTGGGGCCTGGCTCGAATTCAAGACCAGTGAATGCTTGGGCCGCGAGATAAGCTTGAACTTGGCCCTCAAACGACAGGGAAAGAAATGGGAGGACACAATTCTCTTTAGGGGGGTCTTGGCCTGCCTGCAGCCCAGTAGAGAAGGAGCCCAGGGCACCTTTGACCCTCCCCTTCACTGGTGCTGTGACTCCTATGGCCAAAGAGGCTTCAGGGTAGGGGAGGAGCAGGAGAGTAGGGAATGACTGTATGTGTATATGTGTATGTATACATATAGGTATGTGTGTATGTGTATACATGTATACACACACATATACATGCATCTATATATATATATATATATATTCACACGCACACAAGTTGTATGTATGAAATATGGTCATCCTGAAAGGTTGATGTTGTGAGAAATAATTCCTTTGGACCCCTACTCTTTTCCAATCAGTTTTAATCAGTTATGATTCTATAGGGGTCATGATTATAAGTTCTGTACAATAGGCCCCAGAGCTGTGAGCTGCAGATTCTAGGTTCACTTGCACAATCATAGGAAGTTAGCAAGAGGCCCTCCATCCTGGTTTGTCCTTGTCATGTGTGGTGGAGGTGACTCAAATACATGGAAAGTCCCCCAACTTTTTTTGTACCTCCAGATCTCTCTTGTCCCACATGAGCAGGTGACCACCCACCTTATGACCTCTTAGTCAGTGGAGATGCCTCACACTTCACCCCACCTGTGAACCCCCCAATATGTCATTTTTGGCCCTGAAGAGCAAGGCCTATCAATCAATGACACTCTGTATTTTAGCATGCCTCTTTTGCGAATTTGGGTATAAAACTCTATAAAAACAAGGAGGGGCATCTCAGATCATGAGGAAAATCTAAGGTCCACTTCATCAGAAGGGACCACAGACCCTTTGGTAAAGTGCCGTCGGCCCACAGCTTTGCCAATATATATAGACTATATATATAGACTATATATAGTCTATATATATAGACTATATACATATATGTAGACTATATATATATAGACTATATATATATAGAGAGAGAGAGACAATATATATAGAATATATATAGACTCAATCTCCACATCTTCGGTTGGACAATTTTAATCCCCACAATATGGGACATTTTTTTGGAGAGTCCCCAGGGAACCACTATGGGGAACACACATCATTCTGTGATATCCATAGAGAATGAATGAAAATCATCTATTAAGCATTTCCTCTGTGCCAAGCATTGCACATACAAGTAAAAGCCAAGTTAGCCCCTGCTCTCAGGGAGCATGGATGCACATGTAGGAACATGAAGCCACTTAGAGGCCCCTGAGGTCAAATGAGGAAACTGAGACTTAGGAAAACAGAATCACTTGCCTGGCTCAGGGCTGATGAGGACCCGCCATCCCAGGGCCTGCAGAGCTGCCTGGCCTGGCACCCCCCAGGGCTGCCTCTGGCTTGAAGGGTGGAGCAGTGGAGGCCTGACTGGGGGAGGCCAAGGCTCCAGGTTCTGAGCCTAGAAGAAGCTCTTTTAAAGTCATCAAAACATAACAGAATCATTAATTAGACCCCTTTTGACTGCTGATGAGGATACAGGTCTGAGGGGATCATGTATCCTCTCCCCTTCTCAGCTTAGAAGAGCAGAGCCAGAATTCAATGCCTGATGCTTTCTCCACCATATTCTACTGGTCTTTTCTTCAGAGACTGGCTCATTGACCGGGCAACTGTCGGACAAAATGCCGCGAAAGGGACCAGCCCTGAACCAATCCTCGGTGACTGATCGGCTGTCCTGGGGTCCAGTGCCTTCATTTTACTGGGTGGGAAACTGAGGAAGCCCAGAAGGGGCAAGTTACTTGCCCAAGGTCATGAGCAAGTAGGCCGAGCCAGGAGTCGAACCCAGGCCCTCTGACTCCACATTCAAGACTCTTCCCAGGACACTGAGTCGTCTCTCTACCTCATCAGGAGTAGGGGCCTAATCTGGGAAGAGAGGAGAGGGGGCTGGAGAGATAAAGGAAGGCCACTGTCCCTGGCAGAGGTCCACAAGCCTTTCTGTGGAGCCCGGGGTACATGTAGGTGAGGGCCTCTGGGCGGGCACGTTGCCCATCCGTCCAGATCCGGTGACAGTTCCCAGGTTCCTGCAGATAAGGGCTGGCGCCACCATCCCTCTGCTTCAGGCCAGGCTGTGCAGATCTGATCCTTTCTCATGGGCTGAGGGATGATGATCCCCAGGGCCCCAGGGGAGGCAGAGATGGGGCTGGAGAGCCTGGATTCCCCAGCCCCGAGACGTGGGGGGCCCTGAGAGGGTCGGGTGGGGGGAGGGCAGATCCTGCCTGCCTCCTCCAGGGTTCTCCCAGCCCCTGCTCACTGAGTGCACAAACGCTTACACACATAGAACCTTCTTCCTCCCACCTCCATCCCTCTCCCCATTCTGAAAACCCACATAGCAAGGCCTCAAAGGAATGGGATGAAGAAGGCCCGGGGGCCTGGGGCCTGGATATGGAGACTTAGAGCTCCGACTGAGCTCAGGGCTCGGGGCTGGGTGCCTGATCCCGAGGAGCAAGTGTCAGAAGAGACAGAAAATGGTTTAGGCCAGAAGGGAGAAGGGACAAAGTCAGGGAGGGCCAGGAGGCTGGGGGAGGGAGGAAACGGCAGCTTCCTGGGGCATCCAGGAGAGGGGGGGAATAGGCCATATGCCTCCCCCTCCCGGAGGGTCATGGGTTTAGGAATGGAAGTGGACCTTAGGGGTGTATTGTCCAATCTCCTCCTCCCTTTACAGGTGAAGAAACTAAGGCTGGGAAACTTGCCCAAGGTCACAGATAAGAGGAGGAGACAGAGCCAGGATTCGACCCCACACAGACTCTCCCAGGAAATTAGAATAAAGAGACAAGCTGAAAACCAGAGAACAGAGACCTGTGAGACAGCCAGGAGCCAGAGAAGCCTAGAGGTGACCCTGTGACCCCCTTTATTTTGGACGATTTGGGAATGGGTTCTTTGTTTTCACAGAAATGGAGGTTCGAGGGCTCAGAGAAAAAGGACTTATCCAAGGTCTCACAGAAAGTTTGAGGCAGAGCTGAGATTAGAACCCAGGTCTCTGGACCGCTCCTCCACACCTTCATTTCAAGGAGCCTGAAGCCCAGAAGGATGAGAGCCCTGGCCAGAACATACCGGTTAGCGGAGGCCCCATCTCTCTGTCACCCTGTGCCAGAGCCTCAGGGCCATCCCCCCATCTGTACCAGTGTGCCCACCTGGGGTGTCTGTGTTGCCAACTCAGCACCTGAGACGCCTCTGGGGCAAATCCTCACTTCCCACCCGTCCCCCTGCGTCTCCCTGCTGGGAAAGGAGGAACCTCCTAGTCAAAGCAACAGACAAGGGAATATTCCCTCCCCAAAAGCCAGAATGGCGCTGTAATGTTTGACATGTCCCTTGAATGAACGGCATCCACGGTGCCTGGAAGGGTGCCAGGGCTTGCCAGCCAGGGGTCCTGGCGGCCCCAGTTGTGTCTCTTGGGACAAGCATGTTTCTCCTCCATCACATGAAAACAGAGAGCCCCTCAGGACCATGCCCTGCCCCCAAATCGAGCAATATGCCCCGGTGGCATGAGTGGGCACCTAGGAGGGGAGCCACACTACACTGGACAGCTCAAAGGTCCCCTGAAGTCATCCCCATCTGGGAGGACAGCCGGCCTGCCCATCCCTCTCACGGCCAGAACTGAGACTGACCCTTTGAGGGAGGTGAGTTAGCAGCATGGCTCCCTGGGGGACGTGTCTTCTAGACACAGGTCAGCAGGGACTCATCCATCCCTTGGGTCTGGCAGCGGTCACACATCTCTGGGGGCCAGTATAGGGCCACAGAATTAATTCCTAGTAGTGCATCTGTCTCATTAGCCCAGGCAAAGGCTATGTGGTGTGCATCCACAGAGAAGGGCATTTCCAATGGTATTGGCATGTGGAGTCTCCAAGGAGCCCCCAGCTCTTTTACGCAGATGTTTCTTTGATTATCAACAGCTGATGTACCTCCAGAGAGTCACACCTTTCAGAAGTGTTTCCAAAAGAAAGATGACTCTCCAAGATGGAAAGGTAAATGAGCTCCCTAGGACCCACACAGAGGGAAGGTGAGGGGCGGCATGGACACACAACCTCTCATCTCATTATAAAAGTCTGAAATGGGTTCATTTTCAAGATTTTTGGTGCTTGAGAGACAAGGCAGGGAAATGAGCACAGAATAAGCAGTTAGTAAATGCCTATTGTATTCCTGATGAAAAGACCAGAGCTGAGTAGAAAATCTGGCATACAAACACAAGTGTCAAGAGAAGCATAAACACAAGTGAGCAAATACAAGGAACTAAAAAAGTCACACTGCTTACTTTCTTAGAAGGGGAGAGGATACACGATCCCCTCAGACCTGTATCCTCATCAGCAGTCAAAAGAGGTCTAATTAATGATTCTGTTATGTTTTGATGACCTTAAAAGAAGAATGGAAAAGCTGGGAAAGAGGATGACACCAGGAGAGGAGAGAAAAGTGAGGAAGACAGGGGGAATGATCTCGCATGAATGGAGCGCACAAGTAGACGTCTATACAACAAAAAGGAGAAAGTTGGAGGAAGCAGGAAATGCTTGAACCTCCCTCTCATCTGTACTGGTCAAAGGAGAGGAGGAGGAAAGAATACATACAGACATGTGGAGCTGGGTACGGAACGCATCTCACCCTAACGAGAGGGTAGTAAGAGGGAAAGGGTGGGGAGGATAAGAAGGAGGGTAGGAAAAAAGGCTACAGAGAATCACATAGTTAACAATCATAACTGTGAATGTGAATGGGATGAACTCACCCATAAAACAGAAGAGAAGAGTAGAGTGGATAAGAAACCAGAATGGAACATGATGTCATTTACAAGAAACACATACTTGTGATAGAAAGATGCACACAGAACTAAAACAAGGAGCCGTCCCAGAATCTATCAGGCTTCAGATGAGTAAAAAGGCAGAGGCAGCAATCATGATCTCAGACAGAGCAAAAGCAGCCCTAATTAAAAGAGACGGAGGGGGAAGCTACATTTGCTGAAAAGTGCCACAGGCACTGCTAAACACCTATGCACCAAATGGCATAGCATCTAAATTCTTAAAAGGAGAGTTCAATGAGTTACTGGGAGAAATAATAAAACTATAAATATCGGGGGGGGGGGGCCTCAATTGTTCCCTTTCACACCTAGGCAAATCTAACCAAGAGTAAGCAAAAACAAACAAACAAACAAAAAACAGATAAAGGACCTGAATAGAATTTTAGAAAAATTAGATATGCTATCTCTGTAGAATATTGAATGATAATAGAAAGGGATATACCTATTGTGAGCTGTGCATTCCTCCTTCACAAAAACTGACCACATATTAGGACATAAAAACTTCACAAAAATGTAGTAAAGAAGAATTTTAAATGAAATTTTTACTGACTGTAATGCAATTACATTATCCTCAATCAAAGGCCTTTGAAGCAAAGGTTAAAAATTAATTAAAAACCAACTTAATCTCAAAGAATTAGTCAGTCAAAGAACAAATCATAGAAATAATTTATTAAAGATAATGATACCAATGAGACAACATACTAAAAATTTAAAGATGAAACCAAAGCAGTACGTGGGGGGAAAATTTGTATCTCTAAACATTTTCATCGATTAAAGAGAAAGAAAGCAAGTCAATGAACTGGGCACAGAACTAAAAAAAAAAAAAAACCTAGAAAACTAAAAAATTAAAAGCTCCCAATTAAACACTAAAATAGAAATCCTAAAAATCAAAGAAGAGATGAACAGAATAGAAAGAAAAGAGCCACTGAATTGAGAAATAAAACTAGGAGCTGTTCTTAAAAATTAGATTAGCCACTGTCTCACTCAATTTAAAAAAAAAAGAAAAAGAAAATCAGATTACCAATATCAAAAATGAAAAAGGTTAATTCAGAACAAAAGAAGAAATAAAAATCATTTTGAGCTATTTTCCTCAATTATATATCAATAAAACTGACAATATAAATGAAATGGATAAAGGTGTAAAGAAATACACATTATTCAGATTGATAGAACAAGAAATTGAGTACTTAGAAAGAGAAATTGAATAAGCTTTAGATGACCTCCTAAAGAAAAAAAAACTCAGGACCAGAAGCAGCTTGGTGGCATCCTAGATAGAACACTGGGCCTGAAGTCAGAAAGACCAGAGTTCAAATATGGCCTCAGGCACTTACTAGCTGTGTGACTCTGGGCAAATGATTTAACCTATGTCTGCCTCAGTTTCCTCATCTGTAAAAAGAGGATAAAAATAGCACCTACCTTCCTGGATGGTTGTGAGGATCAAGTGAAATGGTAATCGTAAAGCACTTAGCCCAGTGCCTGGCACACATTAAGCACTATATGAATGTTAGTTATCATTATTATTATCATCATTTACAAGTTAATTCTACCAAACATTTAAAGAATAATTAATTTTAATACTACATAAACTGCTTTGATAAAAATGGAAAAAGAAGAGATTCTACCAAATTCCTTCTATGGCACAAATATAATTTTGATACTTGAGCCAGGCAGAGAAAGAAAACTACAGAACACTACCTTTAATGAATGTTAATGTGAAATTCACAAATAAAATATTAGCAAGGATAAAGCAACATGTCACTAAGATTATACACTATGATCAAGCTGGATTCATACCAAGAATACAGAGCTGGCTCAATATTAAGAAAACCATAAACATAATTGACTATAGCAATAACAAGAAAAGCATCTGATTATGTCAGTACATGCAGAAAAAGCTTTTGAAAATATACAGCACTAGTCCCTGTTTAAAACACTAGAAAGCAAGGAACGAACAGAGCTTTCCTTAAAATGGTAAGTAGTATCTATCTAAAACCAGGAGCCGGCATTACCTGTGGCGAGGATAAGCTAGAGGCCTTTCTGATTTGATCAGGGGTAAAGTAAGAATGTCCGTTATCCCCATTCCTATTCAATGCAGTGCTAGAGATGATAGTTCTAACAATAAGATGAGAAAAAGAAACTGAGGGAAACAAAATGACCACTTTTTGTGTATTATATGACGGCTTACGGTGAGACTCAACTAAAAACTAATTGAAATAATTAACAATTTCAGTAAAGTGGTGGATATAAAATGAAGTTAACCAATGCTTGTTGACTGAGTGAGTGACCTCAGAGCCCTCTAGGCCTACACACAAAAGAGAAAGCCCTCCAGGACATCTTGCTCAGACAACCAGAGATGGGGAGCCACTCCCCCAGTATGGCCCTTCCACACTGGGATGGCTCTTGTGAAACAGGGCAACTGAATAGAAAGTCTCCACCCCGCTGCTGACTGACTCTTCCTAAAGTCCAACGCTGATCCCTGCTCTAAGAACCTTTGGTCACTCTCTGTTGCCCTCATGGAAAAACAGCCTCCCCAAGCTGACTGACCCAACGCCCTTCGTAATCTGGCTGCCATTCCTATGACTTCTCTTTATTTACAGGGAGCCCGGGTTCAAATCCAGCCTCCTCCTTATACGGTGATATAGAAGTTCTGAGGGGCCCAGGTGGTAGAGAGAAGGGGCCGATAAGTATTGGCAGAAAAGTCCCCATCTATGAGTTCCTGCCCTTATAGACTGGGGATCCAGACCAAAAGGGGAGCGGAGTCCCCAGAGCCTAGCACAGAAATGGTCCCTCGTAGATGCCGCCTGATTGGGGTGAAGAGCAGGGAGACTTGGGAAGGAGGCTGTGGGGCAGCCAGGTGCAGCTTCCCATTCTAAAAGATGCTGCAAGGTTCCCTTCTGACCTCAGGTCCTTCACCTTCTGTGGTCTCTGCCCTGCCTCCTCCCCCCTCTCTCAGCTGAGACAACACTGGGGACGGGGTGAGGCCTGGAACCCCGGGTTCTGGTGCATCTTCCCTAAATTCTATTCTTCTCCTTTACTGCAGAGCACTTGGGGAGCTGGGAGGACTCCCCAGAGATGCCCCTGAGGGAGGACCTCCCCCAGGGAGCGCCCCCAAGCCAGACAGAGGGAGGAGAAATGGCTGAGCTCCGGGGAGAGGGAAGGAGACCCCTGAGAAAGGCAGAAAGGAGGCTCGAAGGGGACAGCCCCTCTCCCCTTTTCTGTGAACGTGTGTGTGAGGCAGGTCTTCCTGGTTCTGTGCATACATAGGCACACGTGTACAGGTCCACGTGTGCACATTCACACCTGCGCCTGCATGCAAGCATACGTGTAAGCCAGGCATGCTGAAGAATTCTGGAGGAGTGAGGGGGTGGGGGCCGTGCCAGGGTTGGGCCGGTGTGTCCTCCTTGATAAAGGGACTTCCCTGGCATTTCAGGCCGGTCCAGCCCACACTACCCACCGGGGCTCTCGGCGCCTGTCTACGGGAGCCATGGAGCAGCGGGAACCAGCAGCCTTGTCTTAAGAGATGGAAAGGAATGTAAGCTTCTGAGGCGTGGGGAGGGGGGCTCCCAAACGAGGCGCAAGCACTCTGTATCCTTTCCCCTTCCCCCATCTCCTCCCCAAGCTTCCTGGTCAGTGTGATGGGGTGGGAGGCACGGGGTGGGGGGAGGAGACCCACCCATCCTGACCTCAGATCCCTGCCTTAGAGGGGTCCGCTCCTGCAGGGAAGGGAAAGGAGGATCAGAGAGGGACAGAGGTGTACCCAAGGTCACACAGCACACAAGAGGGAGAGCCGCAGCTTCACTCGCTCCTGCTTGAGAAGCGGCCTGCACCATGCCGAATCCCAATGCGGAGCCCAGACAGTGTCTACACTGCACTAACCCAGCACCAAGAAATCCCCTTACAAGCCCGGCTGCCCATCTCCCAAAGGGCTCCAGGAGCCCCGCCAGTCAGCGCTTCCCACCAGTGCCATCTGCCGGCCAAAACCGAAACTGCAGCGACGACCCTCGAGGAGAGCTTTTGTCCAGTTCCCGAGCGAGGCCTAAAGAGAGGGCGCACAGCGCTGGCCTGCCACGGGGGCCACGGCAGCAGCCGCCCCGGGCTGCACTTCCTGGGCCCTGCCCAAATCCTCTCCTGGCTCTGAGCCTCAGTTTCCTCATTTGCAAAAGGAGCGGAGGATAAAGCTTGACATCCCTCCCCTGCCGCCTCCAGCATCCTGACCACGGAAGCACCACGGAAAACGTGTCGTGAACAGTGGAATGCTCGAAATGCCTGGGCACGAGGGGGCACCGGGGACCCCAGGGGCAGAGGTGAAGACCTCCCCCAGGGCAGACAGCAGCCGCTGGGAAGTGGGCAGGCTTGAACCCGGGCTCCGTCTGCACACAGCAGGCACTCAATAAAAGACTGCCCGGGGAGAAGCTCGCGTCCTAAGGTGGCCCACAATGGCCTCGCTCCTCCTTAGCCCACGACCCCAGAGCACCCTGGCCCACACGGAAGAGCTGACCAGGAAGCTTCTCTTAATGAAGAGGGGAAAGGCCCGGCCTTGGAGCAGAGGGGCTGGCATGTCAGCGTGGCACCGGCTGCCAACGGGACCTCTGGGCCTCAGTTTCCTCTGCCCCACCTTCTCCCGCTCTCAGCAGAGACAAGGCTGGCAGAAGGGATGAGGCCTGGACGCATGGGACCGGCTTCCCCCGCCCCCACCCCAACGCCTTGGGGATCTCAAACACACCTGTGTTTGTCTCTATTTACCAAAATGAGAAAAGGCTGGTTTTCTTCTCCGGGCAGGCAGGCCTCATTTGCAATGTAAATACGGCCGCTGCCTGGGAGATGGGCCCCTTCTCGCTTTAGAAAATCCGGCCTGGGGAAAGTGATCTAATAGGCGGCCTCATTGCTAATTGCAAGAATGAAGGGAGATCCGAAACAAACAGCAGGCCAGCGCCCAACGAGGAGGGAAGGCACGCAGGGCTTCAGAGGCGGCCAGGGCGAAGGGGGGACAGCTCCCTCCAGCAGAGCAGGGCTGGCCGGCTTGTCCGTGGACCCCCAGAGCTGTGCACACAGTTCGGGTTTAATGCAGGCTTTTCTTTCCTTCCTCCCTCCCCCTCCCTTCCCTCCTTCCTTCCTTCCCTCCCTCCCTCCTTCTTTCCTTCCTTCTTTCCTTCTCTCCTTCCCTCCCTCCCTCCTTCCTCAGAGGGCCACGGGTCATGCAAGTTCCCTATCAGAGACATGAGGAGGTTTCTTCCCCGGCCTCTGCGGCTCTTTGGATCTAATGAGAGAACATGGGTGAGAAGTCAGGGCCTGGGCCTGGGCGTGGGGACGAGAGCCTCCGGATCTCTGCTCAGTTCTCCTCCAGGGCATGGCACTGAGCGAGGGCAGAGCTGGTGCCCAGGAAGCACCAGCTGACTGAGAGGTCACACAGTGGTGTCAGAAAGGCCAGGCCACGAGGCCAGCCGTCCCCATCGAGGAGACACTGGGTGTGTCTGAGAAAGTGGAAGTCGGAGGAGCGGATTCTTGCTTCTTCCTCCATGGCAGAGAGAGTGTCATCTGTGCGGCGGTGATGGGTGGTCTGCCAACCCTCCCGCTGTCGGAGGGCGGAGAAGGCCTTCCTGCCATTTCTGTCATCTCTCCATTTTGATTAATCACTTAAAAATCCCTTCAAAGCATCAAAGACCCTCTGAGCTCACTCTTCTCGAACCCATCCATCGCAGCTCTGCCTTGCTAGGGAGTCAGACCGGTGGGGAAGTGGGCAGGGTTCGGATCAAAGGCTTCCCATCCCCCACTGTTGGAGGAAACCTTTCTGTAACCCAGTGGACTCTTCCTCTGATGATTCAGAAGGCACTTCCAGCACCTTTACCGGCCCTCAGGGGCCAGACTCAAAAGCCGTGGCATGGTCTACACTGGAAGCCTGTCCTCAGTTGAGGCTCTTCTTGCAGGGCCTTCAAGAGACTATGGTCAACTCCTCACCAAGGTGAGCCGTCAGAGAAGGACAATGGTAGGGGGGTCTTGAAAACACCACCCTCCCCCAAAGGGTATGAACCAACAGCTCTCAAATGAAGAATGGCAAACTATGAGCAGCCATGTAAAAGAATGCCCCAAATCCCTAATGATAAAAAAATGCAAGTCAAGACATCCTTGAGGCTTTAATTCACATCCAGCAAATTGGTCAAGATAATGAAATATATTGGAGCAGTTATAGAAAGGCAGGTGTACTCCTACATTGTTGGTGGAGCTGTAAAACAGCATATCCTGTTCTGGAAAGGAGTTTGGAATTATGTCCATCAAGTGGCCAGGACATCTACACCCTACACCCTACACCCTACATCGAGATTCCACTGCTAGGCATTTACATAACAAAAAGGAAGATCCCAGACACCCAAATATTTGCAGCAACATTCTGGGAATATTGATGGATTGGGTATGTGCCCAGACCAGTGCCTGGCTAGATTCTGGGAGAGATGGAGCAGGAAGGAACAGGGTCTCGCTCCTGCGGCGAGCTCAGAGTTCATGCTCTGGGACGGCCCTTTGCCCTCGGTCCTGGGGCACTGCATTCTAGAGAGGACATCTATTAGCCAGCAAGTGACCACACGGGGAAGGGTCACATGAGGACCAGTCAAACGAGCTGTGGGTACGGAGCCTGAAGACAAGAAAACTCCAGGTGGGCCAAGGTCACTATGGCCAGGTATCTGAAAGCTGCCCCTCGGAGCAGGCTCAGCCTGGCTGCTTGGCGCCAGACGGCAGCCCCAGGAGCGGTGGCCGGAGAGGCACACTGAGGATGAACGCCCCCGAGTGGGGAGGGGCCCCGATCCTGTGCCAGGCCAGCACCACCCACCAGGGGCCAGTCCAGTCTGATGCAGGTCAGAGGAGAGGCCAGGAAGCCCAGGAGGCTTCCTGGAGGAAGAGGCACAATACCACCACACCTATGAAACTGCCCCTGAGGCGAGGGGAGAGAGTTCTACAGAATATGTGAGAAGGGGTTGTTAGCATCCAGAAGAGCTTGGGGACGTGGGCACCCAGTCCTGTGGGCACAGGACCGGAAAAGGGCCGGCTCTTCCTGGGCCCCTCAACCGGGGGCATTGTGGCCCTGAGCACAGGGTCACCTGCAGCCCCCATTGGGGCTTACCCACAAGGAGGCCCCTGGTGGTGGGAAGTCGTAGTGGAGGGTTGTATCTGAGAGGCGGGCTCTCATCCAACCATCCGGCCTGGCACCGGGGCGCCCGACTACTGGGGAGAAGGCTGAGATGACCAGATCACCCGGGCTCAGGAGCTCTAAGCTGGAGGCCGCTGGCCTTGGCATTAATACGGCGAGTGGGGGAGGGGAGGCAATCCTTAAACAGATGGGGAGACAAATCACTCGTTCATTCATTCATTCATTCATTCACTCACTCATTCACCCAATCACTCATTCATGCACTGTTCCTTTACCAAGGCCTGCTGTGGGCTGAGCCCTATCCTAGGATGGGGGAGGAGGGTGGAGCATGAAGGCAAAGCAGAAGACATAGTCCCTGCCCTCAGGGAGCTCACTGTCTAGTTGGGAAACCCAGACACACACACAGAACATAAACTGGCAAATGCAGAGACCGTCAGAGTTGGGAGGAACCTCCGGGGTCGGTTTGTCTACCTCCCTATTTCCTAGATAGCAAAACGGAGGCCCAGGGAAGGAACAGGACAAGGTCACACAGGGACAAGGTCACACAGAGCTGGAAGGAACCATAGAAAGCATGTCCATCTGGAAGGTAAATCCAGTGGTAAAGTGGGTCAGCCTGAAAGCTGATCATAAGGCAGAGATCAGGGTGAGCCCTTAGAACACACAGTGTAGACTGTCAGAGGAGGGAGGGAGGGAGGAAGGAAAAGAGGGAGGAAGGGAGGAAGGAAAGAAAAGGGGGAGGGAGGAAAGAAGGAGGAAAAGGAGGGAGGGAGGAAAGAAGAGGGGGGAGGGAGGAAGGAAGGAGGAAGAGAAGGAGGGAGGGAGGGAGGGAAGAAGGAAGGAAGGAAAACAGGGATGGAGGGAGGGAGGAAGGAAAAGAGGGAGGGAGGGAGGAAGGGAAGAGAGGGGGAGGGAGGAAGGAAAGAAGAGAGGGGGGAGGGAGGAAGGAAAGAAGAGAGGGGGGAGGGAGGAAGGAAGGAGGAAAAGGAGGGAGAGCAGGAGGAAGGAAAGAAGGAAGGGAGGGAGGGAAGAAGAAAAGAGAGAAGACAGGGATGGAGGGTGGGTGCTGGCCTGGGATGAGAAGGGAAAACCATCCGGCACAGATGCTGGTCCATAAACCCCCGCCTGCCCCTGCCGCTGCCCTAGGGCCGACTTGAGAGCAGTCTGGATTCAGCTCATCAGACACTGGGTCAACCGTTTGAACATAAGACGGCGGCGGCAGGCCCGGCGGCAGCCAGGCGGACCTGGGAGGGCTCAGGCTCACGATCCCCGGCCACCTGCGGCCGACGGCACCTTTCTGCAGAACCCCAAAGCTCTCACCAGACGGGAGCCGGGACAAGTTTCCCTCCTGAGGCACATAAGGGGGCTGGGGCGCTTTACCCTGGAGATGAACTCAAAGCTGACTTTCTGTGCCCCAGAGGCTGGGGACCGGCCGAGAGGCCCTGAGCCTCCTCGTGTCCAGCAGGGCCGGAGCCCCTCCTAGGAAAGGCCGGGCCCAGATTAGCCTCGGGCAGGCCGTCAGAGCTGACCCCCCCACGGGGCTCCATGCGACCACACCCAGCTCCCTGCCCGCCCCCCACTGTCTGGACCTGCTAAGGCGAGCGCCCCCCAAGCTCCGACACAGGGCTGGAGAATGAGGGAGGGTCCCCAGGCTCTTCCCGCTCCCACATCTGCCCAGGAAGCACGCGGTGTGTGCGCGACAGGATCGACGGTCGACGGTAGAAATGCTGCCTGTGAAAATGAGGGCGGGGCCTTAGAGCCTAGAACACAAGAGCCAAGAGACCACAGGCACCTCAGAACAGCGGCGAGGGAAGAGCTGAACCTCGAACCCAGAGCGTTGACTCCAAGACCAAGGCACTTTGCATTCCTCACCTCCACCCTTGGGGATGAATTAGAACCACAACCCACAGAGCTTGCAGACGACGGCATCCAGCCACCAGACTTCACAGCGGGGGAAACTGAGGCCTGAAGAGAGCTGGAATGACTCGACTGAATTCAGCCTGCAGATGAGGGTCAGAGCAGCGGGGCCTGGAACCTGGAGCTCCTGATTCTCAGATGGGGACTTTCCACAACAGGATTTTGACCCCAAGAGCGGCAGGGGAAACCGAGGCAGAAGGGAGATGGCGCAGGTCACTGAAAACCCCAGGACTGGGGTCAGAAGGCTGGTTGGAATCCTGACTCTACCACTTCCTCTGTGTGTGTGAATATACGTGGGCTTGTGTGTGCTTGCATGTATGTGCATGTGTGCATGTTGTGTGTACACATGTGTATTGTATGAGTATTATGTGTACATGCATGTGTGTGAGTGAATGTGTGGATAGGCATGTGTGAGTGCATGTACATGTATGTGTGAGGATGAGTGCGCAAGGGTGTGCGCACACATGTGTGAATGTGTTGTGCTGTGAGTGTGTGCATGCATGTGTATATGTGCGTGCACACACGAGAGAGGGAGAGCCACACTGGGCCAGTCACAATGACCCTGGCCGAGGGGCCTCAACGGCCCTATTTGGACAACGGACATGGGTCCCTCCTGCCCTCTCAGGCTCCTTCTGAATCTGACTCTCATGAGCACCTGGACCCTGACCTCGTCGAGGCTGCCCACCTGGCCTGAGCCCATGTTCCTGGTCCTTGGAGAGCACAGAGGAGGGTGACCAGCACAGGGAGGGGCCCAGAGTGGTTCCCCCCCTGGGAAAGGCCGTCCTGGGGAGCCCAGAGCAGGGCTCAGCCGTGACCAGGATGCTTACGCTCCTGCCCTGCCCTTGTGCCAGCCAAAGGCAGAGGCCAGGGAGCCAGTGGTCTTCTAGGCTCCAGCAGTGAGTGGGAGGCTCACTACCTCCTGTGGCTGGTGACAGCCTACACTGTCTCTCCCCTCCCCAGTCCGTCCCCCATACCACCACCAGAAGAAACCGCATCCCTCCCCTGCTCAGGGAGCTGCCCAGGCTCCCTGCTGCCCCTGGGATCAGATGCCAGCTCCTGTCAAGCCCAGAATGCCTTTCACAATGCGGCTCCTGCTTCTTACGTCACAGTCAAAAAGGCCTGCACCCATGCCCAGAACGTACCCCCTCCTCACCTAGTCCAGGCCTCCTGCAGGGCGTGGCTCAGTGGCCCCTTACCTGTAAAACCTTCCCCAAACACTGCCAATGCCAATGCATTTGTGTCTGTGCCCAGAGGAGCATGATGGAGACTGGCTTCCAGCCAGGAGGACCTGGGTTCAAGACCTGCCTCTGAGACACACTGACCATGTGACCTTGGCCAAGTCACCTCTCAGGCATCCCGCCAAGACCAGCAGCTGCACGGCACAGAGAAGGGCCGAACCAATCCTGCCCTCAGGGAACTCCCAAGCTTCCAGATCCCTCCAGACGAAGGGAACACCGTGGTGCCGTGGAAAGGGAGCACAGGATTTCTGGTCCAATGACCTGGGCCAGATGTAACCTAACCAAATCTAACCTCTGTCACTTGCTACCCATACGACCTTGGGCAACTCATTAACTTCCCCAGGTCTCAGTTTCCTCATCTGTAAAATGGAACCTACCTGGTGGGGTTGTTGTAAGCATCAAATGAGAGGATATATGTGAAAGTTAGCTGTTTTCTGAATCGTGATTGTGGCCCAGCTGTCTCATGAGAACGCTGAAGTCGAGCTTCACTCAGAGCTGCGGGCAGCGAAGTGGGGAGCAGAGTCAATGCCCCTGGGTCAGAGGACCTGGGTTCTAGTCTTAGCCCCAGCTCTCTGTGACTCTGGGCAAGTCAATTAACGTCAGCAAGGCTTGTTTTTTTCACCTGTCAAATAGGGGCTTCCCGCCCCCCCCCCCCCCCCCCCCCCCCAAAGAGCCCTTGGGAGGAAAGCGCTTGGTGCTTTGGAAACCTGACAGCTTTGGAGGCCCTGGAATGTCACGTCTGTTCTGTCGGCCTCCGGGGCCTTTTCTGAAAGATCGATCATCTCGGCCCCGCCCTGGCTGGTTCGGGTTGGCCCCAAGGTGGGAGGGGGGTGGGAGGCAAAGGCCTGGGCACTGCCCTCCAGATGGTGGCTCCCCTCCCCCTCCCCAGCTCTGGACTCCGGGCCCTGCAGGGCCTGAGGACCTAGGAGGGCTGAGCGGCTTCCCAGAGCGCCTGGGACCCGGGAGAGCTGCCCCTGCCTCGTTTTCGGCCTGGCTCTCCTCTTTCCCTTTCCCGGGGCCTGTGACAAGAGTGCTCCGAGGACAGATCTCCCTGGATCGATCGCTGGATTGATCAATCAGCACGTGCTCGCCAGGAGCCTCTGGTGGGACTGACCCGCCCTGCCGGAGGAGCCCGGGCATCCCAAGACGGAGCTTCAGAGCAGGGTCCCAGAGCACGTCAGGGCCCCGGGCTCGGCCTTGTGGAAGAGCACGCTTGCCCCCTGGTGTCCACCGCCCAGTCCAAGGAGCTCCGCTAGGCTGCCTTCGCGCAAGGAGGAGGCTGGGGAGGCGGAGCTGCGGAAGAGTCCGGGCTGAGCTGAGGTTAGCGAAGCGGACGCACGGGGGCCCCCTTTCGAGGTGAGCTGGGCACACCGAGGCCGTGGCCAGGCCCAGGACGGGCCCAGGGCAGACGCTGCCCACCAGAAGGAAGGAGGGCTCCCTTGCTTGGCCCCCGGCTCTGTGGCTGCGGGGAGGCCGGGGGCATCTGCCCGGGTTCTCCTTGGGTCAGTCCTCCGATTGTGTCGAGGGAAGGAGCTCAGAACTCTCTCTCCCAAGGCAGGGCGCACCAAGGCTGCCCACTGCACCACGCGGCCCTCCGCTGGCCCGTGCCGACCTCACGGTCGTCGCTGCCGTTAGCAGCTGCTTGTCTCTCATGCCGGGGCCAGGAACAAACGCCCGCGGCGATGACCTTCCTCTTCTGGGGCAGGTCCTGGGGTGGGGTTATTAACGGCACAGGGCACTCTCAGAAGGGAAAGGCCCTTCACAACTGTCCTGCACCGTATCACCTGCGCGGCGCCGGGGGAAAGCCCGGCCGGGGCCCCCAGAAGCACCTCTCCAGGCGGGGTCTTCCTGACTCAGGCTGTTCTCCGAGGCTCCCCCCCCCAGGGCTGCGTCCCCTCTCTCGCTCCCCGTTTGCCCTTTTAGCTCTGGCTAATAGCATCATGGAGCACGGCCACACTATTCCTGCCCCCTTCCACACCGCCACGCTAACCCTCAGTATCCGCACCTCTCCAGTGAGGGGGGTGGACCGGAGAGACGATCTCTCCAGAGAAGCCTCTACCTCGGACCCTTTGGGAGTGTTTCCAGGAACCGCTGGCCTCAGTTTCCCCCACGGGCTTGATAACAACAGCAGCAGCTGTGACCAGCTGCTACCCCAGAGCGCCTGACAGCCCTCCCACGAGCAGGGCCCTCGCCCTGTGGGCTCACAGGCCTCCTGGGAGCTAAAAAAGGAGGAAACTGAGGCACAGGGAGGTCAGGTCACTGGCCCAGGGGCAGTGTCCGGGCCAGGACCTGAACCCGGGTCTTCCCAAATCCATGGGCAGCGCTCTATCTGCTGGGGCCCTAGAGCGATGTTCATTCATCTTATTCCAAAACACTTGAGACTGAGTCTCTCATTCACAGTCTCAGAAGGAGTCTGAGGCAGGATTCAAACTCGGGTCTTCCTGACTTGGCCTGCCTTGCAGCTGTCTATTCAAAGGGATAACGGCCACTCCCAATGAGAGCTGCCACCGCTGGGCGCTAACCACTGGACAACAAGCTACAGCTCAGAGGCCAGGGTTGTGGTCTGGTGACCCCTCTCCAGCATCGCGGACAAAGGACAGCGTTCTAGTACCAGCAGCCAACTCTTGGCGAGAGGACAAGTGGGGGGGGCAGTCTGGCGGGGTCCCGGTGCCTGGGACTGGGGCAGATGCAGAGACTGAAGACCCTTCTGGAGCCAGGGCAGGGCTGGGGGAAAGAGGACGGGAGGAGCGTGGGCTTCTCCCAGAACCGGGGCTCAGTGACGAGCCAGAGAAGCAAAGCCTGCTTTGTGGAGGGGGAGAGAGGTTACAGGGAGTGCTGCCCGAGAGGAGGCACAGGCAGAAGAAAGAGGGTCAAGAGAGACTTTCCAACGTCCCTAGGTGACGGGCCGGGCGCGGGTGGGCCTCTGAGCACGAGCATTCGGCCTCGGCTGGCGCTCACGACCCCTGGAATAAACTCGGGTCTTCCCTGGTGGATAGCCGGTGGTGCAGCGGGCAGAGCGCCCAGCCTGGAGTCAGAAGACTCCTCTCCCTGAGTTCAGATCAGACACATATTGGCTGTGTGACCCTGGGCAAGTCACTTCCCCCTGTTTGCCTCAGTTTCCCCATCTAAAACGAGCCAGAGAAGGACATGGTGAAAACCCCAAATGGAGTCGGGAAGGATAGCTCATGACGGAGCGACAGCGTCCCTGGCGGTGGGTGACCGTATCCTTCTCCTTCTCAACGGCATTGGCCCCATTCCTCACTGGCATTCGAGGCTCACTTGTGCTCTCGCCAAAGCAAGGGCCCTGGATTTTAAGTAAAAGGACCCAGGTTCAAATCCTGACTCAGACACTCCTCAAGCCGTGGGACCTTGAATAAGCTCCTTCCCCCCAGGCCTTAGTGTCCTCCTCTGTGAAATGGAGGACTACAGTCCCTTTCATACAATTCTCCATCATCAGATCCTCTCACAGCCTGGTGCATTATTGTGTCTTATAATCCCCATTTTACAAAGGTGCATACTGAGTCCCATGCCCCAGTGAAGCCAGGTAGAAAGCTCGGCGGTCTGAGTCCAAACGCACCCCGCCACGGGCAGTGTCATCTCCGCCCCCACTCCTCGGCCCTCACGCAGTGTCCTCCCATGGTGTGGGCAGGCCCTCCGCAGAACAGCGATGGGGCTGCACTGCTGCGGGGGAAACCGCGGCATCTGCCTGAAGCTCGGGCCCACAAGGTTACTAATGCATGCAAACCAAAAGCCCTGGGTGATGATTCTCCTCAAAGAAGGAGCTTCTGACAGCCTGCATGGAGACCCAGCGAGGCGTCTGTGCTAGGAGGCACGGAGGAGCTGGCCAGGGTGGAACGTGGGGATGAATGGAGGCCACTGGTGGGGGCAGAACGGATGGGACCAGCACAACATAGGGCCGCACATGGGGTCAGGAAAGTCTGGGTTCAAATTCTGCCTCAGACTCTTTGTAGCTGCACTGTCACGTGGGGGAGGGACTGGCCATTTGTCCCCGGAGGCAGAGCCGGGAGCCGTGGGGGGATATTCAAAGACACCGAGGGAGGCTGGATGGCGGGAAGCGCACCTCAAGAAAGCGGGCTGTCCCAGCACGGAGGGCCCCCCTCACCGGAAGATATTGTGAGGAGCTCCGTGATCAGATAGTTTGGACCAGAAGCCACCGGGGTCCCCTGCAGCTCTGACCCTCAGCCTCGATCCTGGGTCGAGACTTAACCTTGTTTCTGGCTCGGCAGTAACAGCACTGATGGGTCCCTGGGCCGCGGGTGAGGATGGGCGTGGGCCAAGGGGCTCTCAAAGAAGATTTTCCAGTTGTCATCCCTGCCATCGATAGCTGGCTCCCCACTGAGGCCTTCCTTGGCTACATTCTCCACGTGACCCGGGCACAACAAAACCCCGGTCACGCTGCCTCTCGCTCCTGAGAGCAGCCAGTGGGCCATTCACCACGGGTGACCCCCCACGTAGGCAAGGATGCTGTGTAACAGGGACCCTCTGGGAGGTGGCTGCTATGGTCACCCCCATTCTATAGGCAAGGACACCGAGAGGTGAGGGGACTGGCCCGAGGTCACCGAGCTCGTGAGCATCTGAGGTCTCCTCTGGTTCCTGGCCCAACCAGGTGGCTCTTTCCTCCAGACCAGCTATAAACCCAAGCATCCTGGAGGTGACCAGTTACACCAAATTCATGAGAACAACCCTAGGGATGGGGGGACAGGCTGGACCTGGATCTCCCAGGTGAGGAGAGTCTCTCTATGGATGCAGGCTGGTGCTGGCTCCACACCCGGTAGCCCCAGAGAGGTGCCTGGGGGCACCGAGGGTCACACAGCCGGACCATGGCCGAGGCGGGTCTCCCTGGCTCCAAATGCTGTCCAGTAACAGCAAGGCTGCCCCTTCCCCTGGGTTACAAAGCCGCCCCTCAAAGCGCCTGTCTGAGGCAGGCGGTGTAGACGCCGGGGTGTACATTCGACGGGAGGGGCCCAGTGGGTGTCGGGGCCGAATCTCCCAGTTCCGAGGTCAGCACTTCATGCCACAGAATACGGGTGGACAGAGAACCGAGGAGCGCCCACGCCCCCTGGCGGCCCACTCTGTGCACAGCCCAGGTGAGGGTCGGGCTTCCCCGGGATCTCTAGCCGCCTGCTGGGGGCCCCAGCCTCTCCTGGACAAAGAGCACCTAAGGGTTAAGTTCAAAGGCGCAAGCCAGAGGGAAAGGCTCTCGTCCCAACCCGCTTTTCCCATTATTTTTCCAAAGCTCCGGCTTCCCATCTCAACGGCCAAGCTCTCCCCAAACCCTGGAAGCCAGAGCACATTTCCGAAGTCATGCGGCCCCCACCCACCCCGCAGCCTGGGTTCTCATGTGCTTGGTCGGCATATTTCTCAGGCTCATCAGGATGGGGTTTGGAAGTGAGAGCCAGTGATGGCCTTGGAGGCCTTGGAGGAACTTGGGGGAGCGCTCCCCCCAGCCTTCCGCCCCCAGCCCCTTTGGAAAGCGGGAAGCGTGCTTTGCCAAGAGTGAATGGAATTCGCTTCAAAAGGTTGGCCTTGAGCTCTTGGCCCCAGACCCTCCCCATTCCAGAAGGGTCTGGGGCCCTCATCTGTCTCTCCTCCCACGGTCCCCTCTGCCCCAGGCAATGGCCTGAGAAGGAGGGTAGACAGGGGACAGAGGATGCTTTGCCACTGAGTCTGAGACTCCTGACTCCCATTCCTCCACGCACCTTCTGTCTTTGAGAAAAGTAGTCTCTGCCCAACCTTCTGAGCCCAGAGTCCCAAGCTGGCGAGTGGCAGGGGCATGGTGGGCTCAGTCCCTGGGTGCCTTGGCAAGATGTGCCAACAGTGTGTAGGATGTTACAGGACCGTACCCTGTCTGAGTCCAGAGGACGCTATGAGAGACCCCCCAGTCCAGGACAACCTTGTCATTTGACGGAGGAGGCCAAGAGAGGGCAATGGTCTCACCCAAAGTCACACAAAGGCAACCAGTGGCAAGCTAAAAGGGAGCCCAGCCTCCTGTCTACGCCCGGGGTGCCGCCCTTCTCTGAGAGGCCCAGGGTGCTCCTGCCTCTGGCTGCCCCAGACCAAGCCTCTTTGTGGTGTGCTGGCTTCCTCCATGAGCCTCCAGGAGGGTGTCCTTGCCTCCACCCCTCACCAACAGACATCTCCCTCTCTCATGTCCTGACTCATCCTTGAAGGTCCAGTTTAAATGTTCCCTCCTTTATTAATCTATTCCTGAACCCCCTTCACACGTGCACACACACACACACACACACACACACACACACACACACCCAGGGAGCAGCCTTCTGCCCTGAAACCTCCCCCTGCACTGAGTTGGCACCTCTTGGGTTCTCTGGTCCTATAATCTTGGGTCTTACAGTTCTCTGTGTTGGTGTCTCCTAGATCAGGAGTTTCCTGAGGGCAAGGGCTATGTCCTCCCTAAACTCTGTAACTCTTCTAGTTACAACGCATGATATCATTGGTCCTCTGAAAATGAAGGATGAACAACAATTCCTAAAAAAGCTACAAAAGCTTCCTGACCATACCCTTTGGTGGTCAGTCCTTCCTCTGGACTGAGGATTCTGCTGGATGGGGTCCCGCTCTGAGCCCTCTCCCCTGGGCTGGGGCATGTCCTGCCACTCCATGCCCTAGCTCTGGGGTCTCCTCCTGCCCACACTGGTCTGAGTCTCAGTCTCAGTCATAAGCTTGTGCTTTGGGGACTTTCCACAAGGGCCTCACAGACCTTGAGAGCTGGACGGAGTCTTGGAGACCAGGGCAAGTGCCTTGATGTTCAATAAGGAACCAAGGCCCAGAAAAGGGAGGGGACTTGTCCAAGGTCATATGTGAAGGTAGTGACTAAGAGGGAGGGGGACAGGGACCCAACAGCCCCACCTTAGTCCCTCTTTGTCCCCGTTTTTTGGCTCACTCCTCTTTCTAATCCAGAAACAACATATAGTTCTATACTTAATGCCTAATTTCATGACTGATTCCTAATGTATGTATGTTCATTCATTCAATGTCAGCCATGGGTCATAACATCTCACACTGGAGATGACCTTCAAGGCGCCCAATGTGTCCCACACATGAACAAGAGCCCCTCTCCTCAAGTGCTCCAAGCAGAACCCTCCTCCCAAGGACAGGTCCACCTGGCACACCTCTCCTGTCCCTTCCCGAAGGCTCCACATTCCTAATCTTTTACTGGTTCCACCCATGGCATGACCTGAAGGACCTTCCCTAAGAATTTCAGAGCCAGAAAGTCTTATCTATTTTAATTGTGTGATTTTAAAGATAAGGAAATTGGGACCTGTTCCAGGTCACTCAGACGGATCGGGACAAAGCTGGCGCATGAGACCGGGTCCTCTGACTTCCACCTTCTAGTCCCCACACCACACTGCTCTCCTGTGAATGCTCTGGGGCTCTCACTGATGGGATTCAAAACTGGTTCCTAGGACAGCCACCCTCCATGATAGAGAGTTGGGGCCACGGGATGGGACCTCCACCCGTCTCCTTCTTCACCAAGAAGACACAAAGGGGATGCAGATGTCCTCTGCTTCGGTGGTGTCGGTGGCCCAAGGGGGAACAGAGCACCTCCTCAGACACCCAGAAAACCAGCAAGGAGAGGTCAGAGGTGGGGTGCTATCGGAGGACAATGTGAGAGGGCTCCAAGGGGGAGATCAAGGAAGGCTGGAGCCTTGCCCTGGAAGGCTGGAAGCACATTGTTCCTGGAGTTGATTCAAACACCCAAAAGACCTCGAACTCTGCCTGCTGGAGCAAAATTTCATATTTGGGGGAGAATTTCCAGCCAGGCAAAACCCTCAGCTCCACCTAAAGGACCATCCGAGTCTTCAGCAGTTCAGCCACTTCCCCAATGTCCTGAGGCCTCTCTGGCAGCCCCAACCCTGCCCCCGGACAAGCGCCAGCTCCCCGGCCCCCATCCATAGGCTCTGGGGGCGGCTTCCAGCCAGCCCGGTGATTTAAAGGGGGAAAAATCGCTCAAGTGTTTCAAACTGGAAAGGATTCAATTTAATTTAACAAATCCAGACACCAACCTAAGGAAAACATGAGCAAAGAAGATGGGAAAAAATGTTCCATCTCTGGATGGGCCAGAAAAGTGAGGATCCCAGAGGGGGCTGGGGAGGGGGCGCAACTCCCCATCAAGGTCTAACAGCTGTCCTGACCGGGGTCAAGGAACAGAGCAAAGGAAGGGGGGGAGACATCCTCGCCTCGATTTGGGGAAATACAATAGTGGTGACTTCTCATGTGAGGGTCCTAGGATGGGTGAAAGATGCCTTCTAGGAAGCACATCCAGAAAGCCCAGAACCAACATGGTGTTATTTGAAAAGTTATGACCAGAAAGATCCAGCCAGCAAGGAGGCTGAAGCATGGGAGGGTGAGACCCTGGCTCTGCCAAGGGCAAAGGTGCTATCTAACGCCACGTCTTTAGACCCTACATCTAGCTCTCTTCCCACATGGTCAGACTGGCCTTTCCCCAGAAACCAGGAAGCCCCCTCCCACCTGTTGGCCATGCCCTTGGATTGCCACTCGATCACCCAGAGCTTACCCAGGCCAACCCTAGACCAAGAGAGGAAGCGTGACGCCATGCTAGAAGTAGCCCTGTGATGGGAGAGGTCCATGGACCAAGGCTCCATTCAGACAATGGACTCTCACTTGTTGAATCCCAGCCCTAAGGGCTCCCCTCCATGGTCCCCAAGAGTGGGCTAGAGGACTGAGGCTTGGGTGCCCACACCCACATCCACCTCTCTACCTGCTTCAGCTAAGGGTGAGAAAGCCCACATCCTCAACTGCCCACCATACTCTGAGCTTCCCCATACACAGGGTCCTGGCCTCACTTGTTATGGCCATTTCTCCAATAGCATTCATTCCATCCAAGAATCTACATGTCCAAGGACCTGAAGAAGAAGAAAAGCTCTGCCCAGGGAGATCACAGGCTAGCATGGGACCTCACACCCGAACTGGTCATAGGCATCAGAATGTGCCTGAGTGCTAGGGAGGGGTCAGGCAGAGAGACCTGACAGATTCATGGCAGGCGAGGTCACTTCTAGCTGGGAGTGGGACATTCGAGCCCCTCCCAGACTGTTTGCTCAGCAGGCAGAGGCAAGGCCAGACTAGGTTGGGGCGTTTGGGTCCTCAACATGTGACCTTGGGAAAGCCCCTTCCGTTTCTATGTTCTCTGTCCTCTCCTCCCACTTTCTGAGTTCTAAGGTTGCCCCGAGCCCTGACATTCCATGTCATCAAGTCTTTCTCTGTTCTCACACCCCATAACCCACGTTCTAAGATCCCTCCCACTTGACGTCATGTCCCATGTTCAACAGCATCTTCCAGTTCTGATATTCCACATTCTATGTTCTATGTTCTTTCTCAGTTCTGGCGTTCTATCTTCCAAGGTCCCTCCCAGTGCTGAAATGCCATATTCTAACGTCCCTCTCTGCTCCATCATCCCGTGTTCTATGGTCTAAGACCTTCCTTACCTCTGACATTCCACAGTCTGGGTTCTAAGGTCTATCCCAACTCTGACATTCCATACTTTACGTCCTAAGGACTTTCCAACTCTGACATTCTATGTTCTGTGGTCTCTCCCAGTTCCAGCATTCTATATTATATGTTCTAAAGTCCCTCCCAGATATGACATTTCATATTCTTAAGTCCCTCTCTGCTCTGTCTTTTCACGTTCTGTGTTCTAAGATCCTCCTCATCCCTGACATTCCACAGTTTGTCTTCTAATGTCTCTCTTAGTTCTAACATTCCATATTCTATGTTCTAAGGCTCCTCTCTGCTCTGAATTTTCATATTCTAAGGCCCTTCCTTGCTCTGACATTCCATGGTCCACATTTTAAGGTCTCTCCCAGTTGTGGTTTTCCATGTTCTATATTCTAATGTCTTTCCCAGTTTTGACATTCCATGTTTCATGTTTTAAGATCCTTCTCAGCTCTGACATTCCATTTTTGTGTTCTAATGTTTCTCTCACCTCTGGCATTCCGTGTTCTAAGGTTCCTTCATATTCATAGAATATGATCCCATATTCTATGGTCTATGTCAGGAGGTCTATTCCAGCTCTGCCATTTCCTGTTCTATCTTGTAAAATCTCTCCCATTTCTGATGTTCCATGTTCAATGTTCAAAGGCCTCTCCCGGCTCTAACACTCCGTGTTCTATATTCAAAGGACTATATAAGCTCTGTCTTTCTATGTTCCACGTTCTAAGGGCTTTCCCAGTTCTGACATTCCATGTTCTAAAGTCCTTCCTAGCTCTAATAGTCCATGTTCTATGTTCTAAGGTCTATCCAGATCACACATTCCATGATCTATGTTCTAAGGTCCCTTCTAGATCTGAAATTCTTTGTTCTGTCTTCTAAATTCTCTGCAAGTTCTGACATTCCATGTTGTAAGGTTTCTCCCTGAGCTGGTCTTCCATGGTCTAAATCCTAAAGTGCCTCCCCACTCTAACATTCCATGTTCTATATTTGAAAACTCTCCTTCTAGCTTTCACATTCAAGACTCTTTGTTCCAAGTTCCTCTTCCAACTCTAAAATGTCATGTTCTAAGGTCATTCCTAGCTCTAACATTCTATGTCCCATGTTCCAGGTTTTTTTTTGGCTCTGTCACTCAATTTTGTGAGCTTTCCAACAGGTCTGACATTCCATCTTCTATGTTCTAAAATCCTTTCCTTGTTCTGTGTTTGAAGGACCCCCCCCATAGCTCTAACATTCAATGTTCTATGTTCTCATGTCTCTCTTAGCTCCAAAATATCACTTTCTAAGGTCTCTCTTAGTTGTTATTTCATGTTCTCTGTTCTAAGGTCCGACATTCCATGTTGCAAGGGCTTTCCCAGTTCCAAGATTCCATATTCAGTGTTCTAAGGTCCCCTCTAGCTCTAACATTCTATATCATATATTCCCAGGTCTCTCCTAGCTATGACAGTCCTCTCCCAGTGCCTATGTTCTAAGGCCCTTCCTAACTATAATACTCCATATTATATATTCTAAGGTTGCTCCTAGATCTGACATTCCATTGTCTAATCTCTGTCCATCTTCTGTATTCTAAGATCTAAGATGTCATCCAGCATGCTGTATTCTGCTCTGAGGATGTGATGCCTTAACCTTCTGAGTCAAGGACACAAGTAGGGATTCAGTACATCTGTCATCTTACTCAAAAGCTTATGTCAAGAATCCTTCCCTTTCGTTGGCTTTGCCAAGTCCCCCATGGTAACAGGTGCATTTGGTGGAGAGGACAGCTTGGCTGAAGCCATGATACCCAACTAATGACTTTGGTCCTCAGCCTCCTACCTACTCAACCCATACATCTGAAAACCCTTTCCATAGAGGGCCCTGAACTAGGACAACATAGGCTGCGGAGATGAAGATGAAGTGTCCTTACTCCGCAGAGCTTAGAAACTAGTTGAGGACACAAACTATAGACAAAGGATGCCATGATGTGAGAAGGCAGGGTATTTCTAGTGCCCCCAAAGAGTGATGTGGGCAAGGGATGGCTTAGGGATGCAGATGGAAGTGAGATCCCCAGTCCCTGTGGCCTCCTGACTAGAGTGGTGATGTCTGGGAGCCCCCAAAAGCTGGGGGGGGGACATTGGGAAGGCACAAGGGGGAAGGCAGGCTACAGGAAGACCTGGGGTGGGGGAAAGAGAGGGTTAGGCCAGAGATGTTCTCATCCGGTGGGCCGGGAGGAGAGGAGCCTGGCCCCGAATAGCCCCCAGCTGCAGCTTTCAGTAGATGTCATCCTGCAGTCATGTTACCAGGACCCTCGAGATGTCAGAGTAATTCACAGCTGTGTTCCACGGCCTTCTCTCCTTTTCCTCCAATCCCTCGTTTTGAACACACCCCAGAACAACAGGGGCTTAGCCCGCCCCCGGAGACATTCAAAGCTCTAAACAATGCAATTATCTCACTCTCCCCATGCACGGGGGGCGGGAGAGCCCCCTAATAGAAACAAAATGTCGCTTTATTTATGTTTTTAATTTTAATTCTGGACTGGGGCCAGGATGATAATACATCTCACATCAGTGAAACCCTGAAGAAAAACACAACTTGGGGTGGGGAGGAAGAGAGGAGGGGTGCTCTCCTGCTCACCCCTTCCCTAGTCACAGCCCACTCCCCAACTGCCCCCCAAAAGTGCATACATTTCTGCCAGACACCGTCTCCAAAGCAACCTCTGCTCAGAGAGCTCAGGAATGGGACCTGCTCATCGTTGCTACATCCCATGAGCTCTGAGCTGCTGGACTCATGAAGCAGCTGGATTCAAGTTTAATTACTGGACATCAATCATGATACAGACCAGCTCCCTCTGAGAGATGCAGGAATGTGCCGTCCACGATGAGCGCAAAGGCAGAATGAAGGCCAGTCCCCCTCGCTGGCCCCTCTGTCCAAAAGGTGAAAGCGCGGGCAAAATCAGGGGCCCTGCATGACCAGGATGGTCAGCAGCCCCCCACTGTAGGACCCCAGCACCATCACCATCCTCAGCTCAGGCAGCCCCCCCCTAGGACCCCCGCACCATCACCACCCTCCCCTCAGCCCCCCCCCCCCCCCCGTAGGACCCTGACACCATCACCACTCTTAGCTCTGGCAGCCCCCCACTGTAGGACCCCGGCACCATCACCATCCTCAGCTCAAGCAGCCACCCACTGTAGGACCCCAGTACCATTGCCACTCCCAGCTCTGGCAGCCCCCCACTGTAGGACCCCAGCACCATTGCCACTCCCAGCTCTGGCAGCTTCCCACTGTAGGACCCCAGCACCATCACTATCCTCAGCTCAGGCAGCCCCCCCCCATAGGACCCCGGTGCCATTGCTACCCCCAGCTCGGGCAGATGAGCACATTGGGATGTCTGTACTCCCCTAGCCTGGGGCTGAGGGCTGAACCAGCTCTCCTCACTCTTCCTTGGGACCCCGAGGGTCTGGTTCACTCTGGCTTTTCTCCCTCAGGAGTGGCCACACCCCCTCCCTTGACTCTGGGCTCTCTGGGGATCCCTCTCCCATTGGGTCCACCAGCTCAGATCACTCTCTGGAGCCCCAACTCCTGAGGTGCAATTCTGACTGGACTGATCGTCCCCTACCCTCTGTCACTCCTCTCCTGCCCACCTTTCAAGGGCTAGCCCAGGTCTAGGGGACTTTGTGTGGACCAGGTGTTCTGATCACCCAACTCAAAGTCTCGTGTCCCTCTGAATTCAGCAATCATTGCCTTCTTTGACTCCCACCTCGATTCATTCCTCCTCACCTTCTAAGCCCTGCTTCCACCAACCACTTCTGGGCACCTCCTAACATGAGGTTCTCTGCTGGGCATGGGGGAGATAAGGACAAGCCGGGAACTGCCCCTGCCTGCTGGGCACTTTCATCCTTTTCCCTCCCAGACCCATCGACTACACCCTGAGCCCTCTGCCAGATCCAAGGGATGTGCAGAAAGAACGTGGTAGCCCCCCGACCTGTCCCTGGGGTTGTCTCCGCCTCCCCCTCTCAAGACCTCACCCCCGCCTTCTCAGATTCCCAAACAACCTTCATGTGCCCTAGAAATGAAGCCTCCACCTCTGCCCCTCCCGAGGCCTCAGCTTCCTTGGGTATAAAATGAAAGAACAGCATTGAATGACCTCTAAGGGTCATCCAGCATCAAAGAAGGTCTTCCAGGATGGAGAGCCCGACCTATCTCCAACCCTTACATATAGATGGATCCCACCAGGGCGGTCCCTGCTCAGAGAGGGGCCCCCACGCCTCAGAAGGAAAGACCAGTGGGCCAGACACAGGCCTGGGGAGAGTGCACGGTTCATTCATCCATCCACCCATCCACCTAGGATCCATGCGCTCAGCCGGTCAGCCTTCAGCCAGTGTCTGGAGTCCAGACCTCACACTGAGGTCAAATCTAACAGCGACGGGAGAGCCAGGAGACAGAAGAGAGCGAGCCCCTCTCCTACGAGAGCGTATAAGTTCACTGAGAAATCACGTCCACCCACGGTCCACAGCAGGATGGAGCCTGATGGAAGTGGTGGGAGATGCCTTCAGCCCGCTAGAGCAGAGAGGGGCCTGAGAACTCTTCAGATCCAACAAAGGGAGAAAACAAGGCCCGGAGGGGGTAACCAGGCAGTGAAAACTGAGCTAGGATTTGAACCCTGGCCTCAGCCTTCTACTCTGAGGCTTTTGCCTCACAGTATGGTGGGAGGGGGGATGAAGGCGTCCCCCAAAGCCCCTTCCTGTTGCGTCTGGGACCTTGGCAGAGGACTGGGCAGGGAGTTTTCCTGGAGAGGTCAGAAGGAGCAGGTGCAGTGGGCAGACCGGGAAGACACTGTTGTTTAGCCCCGGGAGGAAGGGCCTCGGTGGCGCGATAACCCTGCGGCTCACCAGCCCTCCTGCTGCTGGACCAACAGAGCAGGGCCTCAGCTGGGCCTAACCACAGGCCAGGCCTCTCACCAGCGATCCCAGGGCCAGCGGGACTCAGCCTCAGCCCTCACCACTTGAAAGCAAAAGACAAAAAAGCAATATTTTCTCAGGCTTCACAAGGGTGTTGGGAAATAAAAGGGCGAGATTAAAAAAGGGAATCATCTTTCCAAAACAGTATGAATGACTCTTGGGCCATGGCGAGGAGGCCCCGGGAAATCGGCAGGGGTCCGAGGGCTGAGCTCAGGAAATGGGCACGGCTGCCTCATGGCCAGAGCCCCGCTAGCCCTCCACTGTAGAGCAGGCTGGGGCTGCATCCTCCGCTGCGGGCACGCTACCCCTGGCCAGACCTCTCCTCTGCCATGCCACTGATGCCCGCAGAGGGAGGGAGGACAAGGCCTCCACTCACACGGGGAGACTCAGGTCCCCCTCAGCACCCAGCCTCAAGTAGCCTGCCCAGATCCCCCCGGTTCCCAGCCTGTCTCCCAGTCCAGCCGTGGGGGTGCAGAGGAGGGGAAGCTCCCCGAGGGCAGGCTCTGCTCAGTTCTGCGTGCCGGGGTACCCGGCCATCCCTGAATGCAGGCTGGTGGGCGGGGGGCCAGGGCCAGGCTGGCCAGCCAGCTGCCACCTGCGCACACTCTAGATTTTTCCAAACACCTTGTGAAAGGGCATTTGTGTGCCCCGGCTCAGATTTCCCCAAGAAACATTTTCCATGGATGAAAATCTCCCCACATCACGTCCCAAGAAAGCCCAAGTGTCCTTTGGCTCCTGCTGGTGGCTCCGCGGGTTATGAAAGCCAGACTGTGAGGCTGGTCCCATATAATATCTGCCTTCACTGGTTATGTGGAGAGTCAACATTGGGATGGAAAGAAGCGGGGGCCAGCGGTCTTGGTCAGAGGCTAGAAACCCAAGCGGGAAAGGCTGCCAGACAAGGATTTTCCAGCTCTGGTCCCTCGAAAGGTCTCCGAGAAGTCACCGGCTTCTGCAGACCCTGCACCCCTCTCAGGGCTTTGACGGCGATGGGGGGCCAGAATCACTCCCATTTTGCACAGGAGGAGACTAAACCAGAGAGCTGGAGGGGGGACGTTTCTTCCCTAGTGGAAGAGGCCACCCTTCTCCCTTTCAGCGTCTGCCCCTCGGGCCCAAAGGGTAGAAGGGAAGACAGCCCTGGGTGGGGATCTCGGGGAACCCAGACACTTCCCCGCTCTTCCACTAGGGGGCAGGGCGGGGCTGTTCCTGGCGGACATTGCCTCCACAGTCATGGGGATGGAAGGCAAACCTTCGCCCCTCTCCCGGCCTCAGTTTCCCTATCTCTAGCACAATGGGGGTGGGCTCCTCCTAGCTCTAGGATAGAGTCCATGAGCAGTAGGCCCCTCGGGCCCATGATTTTATCAACAGGAAGAACCCCAAGACCCCAGACCCACAGACGAGTCCAAGGTGGACACATCGTGGCGATATGGATGCTGCGTCCCCTTCGGCAATGGGAAGCCTGTCTCTCTGGGTTTGCCGGGGACCCAACCTCCAGCCTCCATCTTTCCCCAGGCCAAGGTGGTTCCCCCGCACTCACGTGGACAATCAGGCCAGTTCAGTTCAACACACCAGTGCCCTCCTCTCTGGCTATCTCCTCCACAGCCCCATTAAACACCTTGCTCCCCACACTGGAGACCATGCCCCAGGGCAGCTTCCACTGTAGGGCCCTCACCACCCTTTCAGGCAGGCCCCGGCCGGCCTTCACTTCTCTCCCACCATCTTTGCACCCTGAAGCTCTATTCTCTCTTATAAAACTGGGAACCCACACCCTCCCCCAGATAAGGCTGGCCTTGGGGGAAAGACCCCCCTCCACACATTTAACAGAGGAGAAAACTGAGGCCCACAGAGGGCTTGCCTCAAGGCCGCACCAGTAAGATGTAGCCAAGGTGGGATTTGGATTCAGGCTCTGACTCAGCCCCACTCACGGTTCCTTCTCTTCCCACTTTAAGTGAATTTCAGCCATTAAACTATGGGCCACCAAGTCCCAACAGAAGGAATTCCAAGCCCAGAAAAAGCCCCAAGAAATCTCAGGGTTTCTTTGGTTTTTAACCAGTGCCCTCAGCTTTTACATCTCCTCCTTTTCTGGCCATCTCTTTGCCCTACACAGAGAACTTTCTCTTGTAATAAATATTTAAAAAAAGAAAAAGCAACCTACATGTGTATGTGACTGTGCATGCAATGCTCCGCACCCACAGTCCCCAGCCTCTGCCATGGTGGGAGGGAAGAACATTTTTCTCAACTCTCATCTGCAAACGTCAATTTTGCTTAGTCAAGGCAAGCCCAGGGAGTCTGGGGATGGTCTTGAGCCCTTAGAACTGAGTGGGAAGCACACAGGGCCTGGGCCCTGGAGCGGTGTGGCTCTGGGCTGTTAGGTTTGGGCCAAATATTGATTAGTAGGAATGCCCATCCAGAGATTTAGGAGACCACAGCTGGGGCTGCCATCCCGGGCCTGGGACTAGATCTTCTCTGTTCATTGATGGCACTGGGCAGGGGCCAGGCTTTCTTGGTGGGGGCTCCAGTCAGGCCTGGGGAGTGGTAAGGAAGAGTGGGGGGATGGGGGGATTGTGCGAAGGGAACTATCGAACCAGCAGAAACTGCCCCCTGCCAGCCCCCCCACCGCCATCCTGGCCCCCAGCTCCGTGCCGGGAGGGAAATCGAAAACTGGCACACCCAGAATGCTGTCCCAGGATGTCACCAAGGGATCCTGCCTCCGGGGCCTCCCCATCACACCATGCCGCGCACCCAGGGCTGATCTTACTGTGGAACAGTCAAGGCCAGGGGCCCTACTCCCCGTGGCTGCCCTCTCACACCCTCACTCTGGGGGCACTCCCTGTCCTTCAGCTTCATGAGCACCGGTTTGTTGGCGGGCTGTCTCTAGGATGGTGATTTGGGAGGGGGCGTGAGGCACTGACCACCACTCAGTGCCTGGGCCTGCTTCACTTCCTGGAGGACGGGTCCTGGCAGCTGCAGGGCCTCAGCACCCAAGCTGAGGACGCAGAGGACGCTGGGTCCTCGAGCTAAGTAAGCATCCTTTGAGACCTGAGCAGGCCCTGTCCATGGGCCCAGGAGCCCTGGGCAGACTCCTCAGTCAGGCTCCTGTCCCCTGAGGCCTGCTCACCAACTCCAGAGGCTGGCTGACCATGTGTGCAGCTACCGCCCCCTCCTTCCCCGTCAAGCTAACGCTGCTTCCAGGGGGGACCAGCCCCAAGAACCGCCTCTGCTCTCCCTGCTGGGCCGAAGCTGGCCCACGCCCAGCATGACACAGACTGGGTAACCCAGGCATCAGTCACAGGCCCCCAGAGGGGACCAGCAAAAATCTGGCCCCTCAACTTGGGGGCTTTCCCGCCAGCACCTGCTAAACGGGAGTAAAACCAGGACAGAAACCAGGGAAGCCAAGGGGCAGCAGGAAGGGTGGCGTGAGGAGGGGGTGTCAGGAGCCAGCCTCCACCAAGGGGCCTCCAAGGGCTCAGCCTCCCACCCCCACAGAGCTGAGGGGGGCCAGGAGGGAGCCCTCACCTTTCCCCCAGGGCTTGGGAGGACCTTCGTCATCCTGACAGAAGGAGCCAGCGACCCTTCGAGTGGTCTGGGAGAAACCAGCTCTTGCCGACATTTAGACCAAGGCCAGGCCTACCCACGACCCGCCCTTTAATCTGTGTCCAGGCAACCCAGTGCCCTCAGGCCAGACAAAGGGCCCCTCCTCCTCTGTCCCAGCCCCTGAGCCGCGGGCCCCCCAGCCGCGGGCCCCCCAGCCATGAGTCCCCGAGCCGCGCGATGCTGGAGCTGGGCACTCACTGGGAGATGTGTGTGATCGGCGCCAGCAGGGTCTCCCCTTCCAGGTCCAGATCCTCGGCAAAGCTGTTGGTCCTCAAGAAGCGGCCGGGGTTCACCTCCAGGGACGACGGGCTTTTCTTCACTGGGCACAGAGAGATGGAGGAGGGGAGACCCATTAGGACCCTGCACACACCTGTGAGATGGGCACACACCTCCCCAGATGCCACACTCACACACGCTCACATACAGACACGCACACACACTACTACACATACACACACACAACACTCACACACACACACATCCATACCCAACGACCCACCCACATACACAGATACCACACTCACACCCACAAGCTCACATATAGACACACATACACATTCACTCACACACCCACTCACACACACATAGAGACTCATACACTCATACACTCACACATCCTCATACACATACACACATACAACACTCACACACACACTCACACACACACTCACATAGACACACACTCACACACACACATCCATACCCAACAACCCACCCACATACACAGATACCACACTCACACCCACAAGCTCACAGATAGACACACATACACATTCACTCACACACCCACTCACACACACACTCACATAGAGACTCATACACTCATACACTCACACATCCTCATACACATACACACATACAACACTCACACACTCACATAGACACACACTCACACACACACATCCATACCCAACTACCCACCCACATACACAGATACCACACTCACACCCACAAGCTCACAGATAGACACACATACACATTCACTCACACACCCACTCACACACACTCACATAGCGACTCATACACTCATACACTCACACATCCTCATACACATACACACACACAACACTCATACCCAACTACTCACCCACATACAGATACCGCACTCACACCCACATACTCACACACACATATACTCACACACCTCATACACATACATATACACAACACTCACACACACAGACACACTCACACCCACACACTCACATACAGATACACACACACACACACACACACACACACACACTGTTATCCCACTGTAGTCAACATATAAAACAATTGTGAAGTTCAGTACTATGTACCAGCCCCTGCCCCCAAGAAGCTTACTTTCTAACAGGGCAGACAATACTGACTTGCTCCATATGAAAAGGGCCTAAAGTAAACAGTAGCTCCATCTCAAGGGCCACCCCAAGAGGTCCATGTCACAAGGGAACCATAGTGCGGAGCAAGCAGTTGGGGGCGGGGGGAGTGGGGCAAAAAAGGCTGAAAAAAGGAGAGAGTGTCCTTGGGGCTGAGTTTTGCTAGGGCATCAAAGGGGTGTCCGAGAGGAGGAAAAGGAGTCCAGACAAAGGCTCAGAGGTGGGAGATGAGGCGTCTTGGTTGAAGGAGGGTGTGGAGGGGGCTGTGTGGGTAGAAGCACAGAGTGCGCACATGGAGGTGAGTGGTGTCCAAGAAGATAGAAATAGCTGGGCTCCTCCAGCCATGGGGACTTGTCACCGGCCCCAGGGACAGGAATCACTTGGGTGATACCATGAGGTGACAAAGACGGTCTGGCAGGTGCTGGGCTGCATGGGGCATGGGGAGGGAGAGGTCAAGGACTCCAAGGCCTGAGGATTGGGGTGCAGGGGTGTCCTCCGAGGAAGTGAGGGCATTCAATAGAGAAGCATATGTGTGTCTGTGTACATGTGAGTGTGTCTGTCTGCATTTGTGTAACTGTGCTGTGGATTTGTGTGTGAGTTTGTATGTGTCTCCATGTGTGCAAGGGTGTGCGTGTGTGCGCATGCGCACATTTAGGGCAGAAGTCTCTTTCTGTCCTGGGATAGCAGGTCCCCACTTGGCTCATCTGCTGCCTCTTTAAAATGCACACATGGGGGACCCCACAATTTCAAGCAGCTCATGATGTGAATGGAAGGAGGAGATGTGTCCATCACAGATGGGGGCCATGCCCAGGGTGGCCCTACGACTCTCTCACGGGTCTCTGCCCTGCCGGCCTGTCGCTGGGCAGTCACACAACTCCAAAGCTTTACCAACTAGAAACCAAAAGGCTGTTAATTAGGGGGGGCCCAGATCGCTTCCCAGCACATGGACACAAGACCTCACAAGCCCGGCCACTTGGTGGTGGTCCCACCGTAAGGAGACCCCTGGCCCTTGATGGGACCCCAGTGGGACGAGAATCCCAGACGATCGGGGCTGTCTTCAGGCCCCAGCACTGGGGAGCGGCCTTCCTCAGCTGCCCTGGAAGAACAGGGTTTCTGCAAGGAAGGAGACAGGATTCCAGAGGGGAATGTGGGAGATTCTTGGAGGAAAGATAGGGGGGCTTCGAGGATGGAAGCAGAGCTGGCAGGCTTCCAAAGCCGTGGAGAGGCTTGATTCACAAAACAGCCAGGAGATTAAGAGCAGAGCTGCGGCTGGCGTGAAGCAGCCCCCTCCAAACCGGAGTGAAGGGCAGCTAGCTATCCCCGCACCTAAGACATAGAACAGCCCGCCTCAGGACGAAAGGCAGGACTCCTGAGCTCCTGACAATCTGCAGGGCCCGGATCGAGGCCTGACAGAAGAGCCCAGGCCCTCATGTGAACGCCGTCACTCGCAGGGTCGGCCCGAGGTTCTGGATTCCATCCACCCCCTCCTCAGGAAACCAGAGACCTCATCTGGCGGGGCAGCTTTCCAGGCTGAGCTCATCCTCTCCCCCGCCCTCCTGCCCTCACTCTGTCCTCTGTCCCAGGCTCTGGGCCCCTTCCTTCTCCTGACTGCCCCCCCCAGTCGATGGGCCCACCGTCCTGGACCACCGGTCCCCCCATTCTCTCTGGCTTCCTCTTCACTCCCGCCATGTCTCGGCTCTCAGACCCCTCAGAGCTCCTAAACCACGGCTCCTCCCAAACAACCTCCATCAGAAAATGACCTGGGGTTTGGGGGAACGGGGCTGCGATTCCCTTGCTGAAGAGAAGATTCACGTGGTTCTGCGTGGCCCCAGAAGTGCCACATCTTGCACATGACAGATTTTCATGCACTCGGGGCTCCTCCGCACCAGGCCAACCATGCCCAGGGCCTCGGACCGATTCTGAAAAGTCCTAGTCTTCAATCACCCTGGCTTTCCTTTCCTGGACGCTCCCCAGCTCCCCATGCCCTTTCTCCAATGCTAATGCCCACGTTTTGGACTTCACCGACAGCGCCTGACCCAGCCAAAGCCTGCTGGTCACTCATTCGTGGCTCCATCAGACAGACCACTGATTACATTTCCATTCTTTGTGGAGCACCATGCTAGGTCCTGGGTGGGAGAGAAGATGAATTCCCTGCCCTAAGCACCTAAGGACCAAGGTGGGAGAGAGGAAGGCAGATGGGACTATGCATACCTCACAAAAACTGGGGAAAGGGGGGGAATCAAAGAAGGGTGGGTGGGAAGGTGATCACGGACAAGAGAGAGAAGGCACGTCCTCTCATCCTCACGGTTGAGATTGTGTCCATTTTCTCTAACAAAGAGAACGACCTTTGTATCAGAAAGGGCAGAACAAAGAAGGATAGCAGGGAATGACCCCCAAGATCAGTCAGGGGAGAGACAGAGGCCCCCTCCCTGCTCTGCATGAAGTTGTATCCACTGACCCAGATGAACCACAACCTGGGGTCCTGAATGACCTGGACCATGGGATGACCGCGTCACTCACCGGCGGCGACTTCTGAAAGCGCATGGACAAGACAGAGGAGGGACAGGGCTGGGACAAAAGGGAATGGAGTCTGTGAATGGCAGGCCAGTGAACCTGACTTTGTTTCTAAAGGGTTCCAAGGAAAGTTCTAGAATGGGTGACTCCAGCGCTGGCTGGGTACGGCGGCGGTCCCAGAATCAGTGCAGCTTAGAGGGAGCGTCACCTCTCTTTTTGACAGGGTTGTTGACTGGAAGAGACGGGATCTTCGGCAGACCTCGTTCCCCTTGATTTTAGCAAAGCCTCTGATAAAGTAGCTCATACTCCTCTTATGGAGAAGATAGAGAGATGAGGAGCCGGGTAATAACACAATTAGACAAATTGGGAACGGGTGGGATGGCCAGGGCATTCCAACCATTAGGCATACAGCATGAGCAAAGGTGCGGAGGTGGGAAAATACTGGTCACGTACCAGGGGTAGTGAATGAGCTGTCGCTCCTATCTAGTGCGCTGTTCATTAGGAGGGAAAAAGGGAGAGAAAATCACAGGCAGGAGGGAAGCTTTGAATGTCAAACCAAGTAGGCCAGACTGTATTTAGGAGTCAACAGCAAGCCTTTGAAGGGCTTACACTAGAGGTATGGCATGGATGTATGGAGAGGGTCATTCCAGCTGCTGTATTTAGGACAGATTGGAGGGGGCGGGGGTGGATACAGGGAGACCAGGGAGCCACAGTGGCTGACGTCGAGGGACTGTGCCCTGGGGTGGGTGAACGTGGGACATCGGGAGCAAGGTCAGAGTGGAGAGGGAAGCTAGTAACTAAGGGAGGGGCTGGAAGAGGTGTGAGGTGTCTTTGCGGCCTTGCCTAAACACCCACGGAGGTGCACATTTGCCCATTCACACATAGGCATGCACAGATGAGTGCACATGTGCCCTCACGTGCGTGGGGACACACACAGGCAAAACTCTTCATGGGCGTATGACAAGGGCTGCCGGCTCTTCTGACCCCGAGGGAGCCGGGTACTAGAGGAGAAAGGGCAGATCTGAGGGTAAGCAGACCGACTTGGCCGGAGGGCAGAGGGTCCAGGGAACAGTCAGCGGGGAAGGCAGAGCTTCACCTACTGAGACACCCCAAAAAGTACAGAAAGGCCCCGGCCCCCACCCTGCACCCCATGTTCTCCAGAGCTACCCTCCCTCCCTCCCTCCGGAGAGGCCCGGTGCCTGAGACCACCAGGCTGCTCCCTGCCAGCCCCCAGAGGCAGCCCCCGGATGGGGGCCCCTGGATCCCAGGACGAACAAACAAAGGGCCCGCCCTCATTTGAGTCCCTGCCTCCTCTGCTGTCTTCTCACCAAGGAGACCACGGTCCAGTCTCCCACCTCACACAAGCATCAAAGCGATTAGTGAGGGAGGAGGTTGCCAAATGTCTCCAGATGTTCTCAGAACTCTTAATGGGGAAATGAGTTACATGCGTCAGCCTCGAGATGCTGGCCCCGGGGGCCCCTCTCCCTAAGCCCCACATCTGCCTCGGGCCCCACTCCCACGCACACAGCCTTGCTCTCCCTCCCCAAGGAAGGCCCTCTCAGAATCCGGGCAATGGACTTAGGCATGGAAGCACGCTGTGGGCTGCAGCCGAGACCCTGGGACTGTGGGAAACGGAACGCCGGGGGGTGGGGTGGGAAAGGGCTGAACACCGGCCCGGGGGCCAGTGCCGAGCCATGCAGTTGGGACCAGCCTCAGTTTCTGTTTCTGTCAAATGAGGGGGCCGGGATGGAGGCCTGTAAGGAGTCTCTGACTTGGTGACCCCTGCCCAAGGGTCTTTAAGTCAAGAGTGGAAGCTGAGCAGAGCCAAGGAAAGGTTTGATGTCAAAATGACTAATTGTCGATGTCACAAGGAATGAAGACAGGCCTGGGCTCAGTCTGGGAGCCGGCGAGTGGGGCAGCTCTGCGGCCGGTGCGTCCACGAGGCTGGCCTTCATCCTCCGCTCAGACGTAATGAGGGAGAAAGCCGGCCTGGAAAAAAGTCCCCTGGCACTCCTTCTGGCCCAGGGCCCAGCCGAGGTATGGTCTCCATTTGGGCTCTGGCCTCACGGTCAGGCTCATCCTGACAGGCTTTACTTGAGAATGACAGTCAAAGCCAGGTTGTCACCGGAGAGATTTACCAATCATTGAGGGAAAATGTCTAAACAACAAGCCCGGCTCCCACGGAAAACAAGCCCCCCTTCCCGGAGTGAGGGGCATGTGGTCTGTGTTAAGAGCACTTCTGAGCGAGCTGGACAGCTTCCCAAGGACGATGGGGGCCGGCACCAGCACAGCCATCCCCCTGCTCCCTATCGGGCTCGATGTGGACCACAAGGGCTGGTGGGATGGGTCCCTCTGTCCCCCCGGGAACACCGGAGGGAGCCCTGCTCTCTGCTCAGGGGCCTGGACCCAAGGAAGGGCAGCTTCACCACCTGGGTCCTCCAGAGCCTTATCAGGAAGGAGCGGGGCTCCTTGGCTCAATCCTATGCCTACACAGGCCGGGGTAGTGCAGGCCCAGAGAGGAGCAAGGATGGGCCCAGTGCTCCACAAATGGGGCCGGGCCAGAGCTTTGGTGAGCCTAATTCAGGCTTCCTCCCTGGGGCCATGGTGCCCAAACACCCAGACCTAGAAGGCCTGGGAGCGTGTGGGGAAAGGAAGCTTTCCCCTTCTGAACAGCCACACTGGCCTGGGATTCCAAAGTCATAGTTCCTTCCCACCCCACATTTGACCATCCCTACGGGCCATGAAGTCAACGTGACAGGGCAGAGACCTCTGACCCCACGTGATGGATGAGGAAACTGAGGCACTGTGGGGTGAAGCCCGTCAAGTGTCTTAGTGGTTGCACAGGGGACTAGAGTCTTGAGATCTCGGCTTCAAGGTCATAGAATCAGAGACTTTCTGAAGGTTAGAGCAAGTTCAGGCCCTTTCAGAAGATAGAAAAGCACTTAGCACAGTGCCTGGCCCATATAGGAGCTTCACGAATGTTTCTGATTGACTGCCTGAGAAGATGTGCTATTTTAAGTGCCCCTGAGCCTCATGGGAGGACCCTGACCAGCTGGCTCCCAGGAGTCCTCTCAGTTGGGAGCTGGCACTCCACCGGCTGGTCGCCCCAGGTGCTCCCCCGAGGTCCCATCTCCTCCTGCCTACGGCTCTGTCAGGAGCAGCTGTAGAAGACCATGAGCTAAGAAGTCCAAGCCAGCCGCCCCTCTCCAAAGGGGACCCGTATTTCCTGAGCCTAATATCATAACCTCAAATCAAGATGGCAGCCTCCCATGGCAAAGTCCATGAGTGCTATCAAGGGCTACAAAGATTAGAACAAGCCTTCTATTGTGCCCCAAGGGTGAGCTTGCCAGTCAATCAATCAGCCTTTATTAAACGCCATATACCAGGCCCTGTGCTCAGGCCCAGGATGCAAAGAAAGGCAAATATGCCGTGGGCATGAGCAGTGCACCCAGGCACAGGCCGTGGGCATGAAGGCTTCTCCTGTTCCCTGGGCCCCCACTCTGGCTAGAGAAACCCGATGGGGATGTGACAATTTGCCCAGTGTCACAAAGGCCGCCCAGCCTGGTCTGTATTTCTAGCATCATTAACATTCCATCAACATCACTAACGACTTAATAACTCCTAACGGTGTGAATGGACAGACGTCATTTCAGCCTGTTCCCCATTCAACAAGAGCTCTGGGGATTTTTCTCTCCCTGGGTAAACATGGAGAGCTGCCCTCCCAGAAGGCCTCTTCCATTGTGCCCACCCTCTACGAATTAGCATTTTCAAAACACTATCATTTGCATGGAGAGAATGGGGGAGTTGACGAATGCCAACAGGGGTGCTTGGGGCATTTGTCCAGACAATCGTCCTCTGTGTGTGAACCTGCAGGTCCTGGGGAGAGTGCGTTTGGGGAGCCCCCAAGGTCCGGCGGGGCTAGGAGCAGGCGGCAGGTATGGGTGGCGATGCCTGGAGGCCGTTAACAAGTGTTTTCTCCACGTTTTGGCTCTAAAATACAAATTGGATTTGTCTGGCCACGTAAGCTGCAGGAAAGGGGCAATGAAGCCCCGTGGGAGCCAGTCCTTTGTCCGAGGCCTTCCGGCCTCTCTGCCTTCAGCCTGAGAATGTAATTGGGAGCAGATGTGTGCGGATGGGTCCCCTGGGGTCCTAGGCTGCCGTGGGCTGCACGTGCACACAAAAGCGCCTGGTGCCCGCGACAAGATTCTCCCTTTTGTTCTGCGGTCCAAGCCCATTATCTGGCTCATTGGGCCAGGAAGAGTCTGGGGGGAGAGGAGATTCAAAAGCCCACATAAGGAGGAGGGAAAGAAGAAAAAGGAGAGGCCATGGGAAGGAGGTGGGGGGAGTGACGGCCCCTCAGGGCACTATCCCATCACCAACACTTCTGAAGTCAATCCCATGCGGGCCTCCAGTCCACCCTCAGACAAAGTTGATAAGGACGCGCTGTCCCCATCCACCCGGAGGCCCCATTCGAGACGGAGGAGGCGCTCAGTCTGAAGGCTGGGTGGGGGGAGGTGAGACACCCGGTCTAGCCCACACCGTTTAATCCCTCAGAGCTTCATTCTGCCAAGGGTGCTGTGCCCCTCCAAGGCTTTAAACATATCCAATCCAAAGGAATGATTGTCTCATTAGCAAAGATCTCCAGAAGGAAGCCAATGTTCAACGGTGGGGACTCACACAAAACGTTTAGGGCTTGGGCTGTTAAGACGGCCCAATGTTTTCAAAACATGTCGATCTGTGACTCTTGTGGGAAGGAGGCTGCCCTATGTGGAGGTTTTCACAAACATTTGCACAATGCTGCTCACCACCATACCAGGCTGTTGTAAATATTTTCCTCGTACCCAAACACAGGTTTTCACCGACGTTCATGCTTCCTTGAAGCAGGGTGAGTGTGACTGGCATTCTGAACTGTAGCCCAGAGCTCATATGACCAATGGTCCAAAGATAAAGCAAAATCAAATGGGATCTGACACTCCATCCCAACCACTTCTCAGCTCAAAGGAGGAATAGGAGGAAAGGGTGGGAAGAGGAGGGGAGGGGAGAGAGAGAAGAGCAGAGAAGGAGAAGGATGTGGAGGGAGAAACAGGGGCTCTGACTGATTTTCCAAAGAAAAGGGGAAAGTCTGCAGAGACTTGGGCTATGAGAGACCTAGATCCCTTCTCTCCTTGGTACCTGCTGACACGGCAGGGAAACTGGACACAAGTGCCCCCCTTTTTCACAGAGACAAACCTCTCCCCTTCTGTGCACCCCAGAGGCCTCTATCCAACCGGCCACTGAGCAAGACGCCCTTTGCCAGCATGTGGGACTGATGACCATCCAGTCTGTGCCTGAAGACCTTCAGCGACTGGGACGAGCCATGTCCAAAGGAAGCCCATTCTACAGATACTCAGCTGTCACATCTAGGAAGGATTTCCCTTTTTCAAGCTTCAATCTGCTTCTCCACGACCCCTCCATCCCCGCTGTGGCTCCTGGCTCTGATGGCCAAGGCCATCAATCCTACTGCCCCAGGGTAACCTTGCAAAGACTGGCATTCAGCCCTCCCAGCCTCTTAGTCTGGCTTCCCATCAATTTCTTACCAGAATTTTCATATCCATCGATGGAAAACTGCTCTGACTTTCTCTCCTCTGTTACGTGGTCATACGTGATATGTGGCACCGTCAACGTTTTGTCCCCAGTGCCAACCCCATTGTCCTTCTCCAGTTTGAATTTTTTCTTCTTTACCTGAAAAACAGGAGACCCGGATGACCAGATGGACTCAAGCCACCTTCCTCTCATGGCAATGGGCGCTCCCCAGGCTGACTCTCAGCCCTCTTCTCTTTGCCCTCCATGCTATCTCACTCTCTGTGATCTCATCAGCTCCCATGACTCACAGACTCTGGGATACTGAGCCTCGCTTTCTCTCTTGAGCTCTGGCATCACTTCACCAGCTGCCTCCTGGATATCTCAAACTGAAACGTCTTGGAGGCACCTCAAACTGATCATGCCCCAAACAGAATTCATTACCTTCCCCCTAAACCGTACTCTTTTCTGAATTTCCCTATCAAGGTGGAGAGCACTGCCATCCTTCCAGCCTCCCAGCATGGCAACCTCGGCATCATCCCTGACTTCCTACTCTTCCTGACTCAGTGGTCAGATTTGGATGGTTCACTCCCCACACCATTTCTTCCATCCATCCCCTTCTCTCCACATCCATGGCCACACCATTCTTGGCCAGGGCCTCTTCACCTTCCTTCTCAATTCCTCCAAGAGCCCCTTAAGTGGGCGCCCTGACCTGAACATCTTGCCCCCACTCAATCCACCTGCCACACAGCCTCGAGTGGGATTTCTCTAAAGCCCCTCATCTTGGCCACATCCCTCATCTACTCCATGAACTCCAGCAGCTCCCTAAGAACCCCAGGATCAACCAGAAAGTCTCTGGCATTAAAACCTCTTCCTAATGTGGCCCCTTCCTACCTTTCTTCTGACACTGTACTTTCCTCCACAAACTGTCACCCAGAAATGCCACTTCCTCACTGCTCCTCACACCCAACTCTCCATCTCCTTGGCACTGGCTGCCACTCATCATCTTGTTCAAGACTGAGATCCCACCTTCTGCAAGAAGCCTTTCTGTTCTCTCTGGAGGGCACTTTGTATATGTTCTTTCTTTCTTTCTTTCTTTCTTTCTTTCTTTCTTTCTTTCTTTCTTTCTTTCTTTCTTTCTTTCTTTCTTTCTTTCTTTCTTTCTTTCTTTCTTTCTTTTTTTCTTTTTCTTTCTTTCTATCTCTCTCTATCTCTGTCTCTCTCTCTTCCTCTCCTCTCCTCTCTCTGTCTCCTTCCTTCTCTCCCCTCTCTCTCCCCCCCTTTTCCCTCCTCTCCCCTCTCTCTCCTCTCTCTCTCCTCTATTCATATGAATATATAAACGTGTGCCATCTTGACTTTTGTCCTGCCACTGGACTTCAGTGACTCAGGAAGATCAAGTGAGGCTGAGGACTTTGCGCAGCTCTGTCTCATTTAAATCCAATTCACACCAAATCAAGTTACTACCCTGTGACGTCATTGGTTCTCTTCAAAAATGAAAGATGACCAACACATACATGCATGTAACATATACATATAACACATGTGTTGTCTCCTCTGTTATAAGCTCCTGGGGGCAGGAATGCTTTGCTTTTGTCTTTATATCTCCTGTATCAAATATAGCAGCAGGCATACAGCAGTCACCCAACAAAGGCTTGCTGATTAGCTGCTGATTTCTGCATGAGTGGGCAAGGGGGAGGGGTAGGGCAAAAATTTCCAAGTTCCACATTGATGTTTCTAAAAGTGTTCAACAGGACTGAATACAGACACCCAGCTGTGCACATACATGCACATGCATATACATGCATTTAGGCACCCCCCCCACCCCAACAGAACCTATGTCCTAGAACAAAAACCAGAACTGACCCACTTTGGAAAAGAACACCAGCTAGGTAGCCCCCACCAGAATCAAAGGTGAACAGGGTCATTACCATGACAGATTTCTTGGGTTTGGGACTGGGTGACAACAGGTGATAATTTCGGGCAGGTTTTCGGATGTAAATTTTCCACGTTGAAGAATCAGGGTTCTCAGCTGCGTAGCATCTCCAAGCCGTCTGAAATCATTGACAAAGGAGAAGTATGTTCATCCTGAATCTTCAGAAATTCATTTTCAAGGCACATATATACAGATTCTCCTTTTTCTATATGGATCGATAGATGGTTGAAGGAAGTAAATAAGAATATATGGATGGATGGATGGATGGATGGATGGATAGAAGGATAGATGAAGAAAGGATAGATGAGTGAATGGATGGATAGAATGATAAAGGAAGAACAGATGGATGGATGGATGAATGGATGGAAGGGTAGACAGATGGATTGATGGAAGGATAGATGGGCAGATGGATGGTTGTAAAGGTGACAATTTGGGAGCAGCAGAGGATTTTTAATGACATTATAAACTTAATAATAAACAGCAAAGGAACTAATGAAACTTGCCTTGTAACTATTTACATTGAACTTAATTAAGTTCAACGCATAAACCACCCCAGCTTCTCAACCCCACCTCCGAGTCCATTCCCATCAGAGCTTTTTGTCTTTTCCCTCTGTCTCATTCACATTCCCTCTCATGTGGTCACAGGCGGGGCCGGGGGAAGAAACACGACCATGTCGCCCTCTGTCTGCTTTTGTTGTTGTTGTTGTTGTGATTTTGCTTTATTTCATAAAGGTCGGACCAGATTTCCTTATGTTTCTCACACTTAGTCTTAATTGCATTATAATATTCCATGACATTAATGCACCACAATTTATTTGACTATCCCTCCATTGTTAGATACTTGGGCTGCCTCCAGTTTTGTTTTTTGGGTTTGTTTTGGACTTTGGGGTTTTTTTCAGTTACAAACACACCATCCTGATGTTCTTGGAACAGAGAGCTCTTGGGGGAGATGCCCTATATGGCATCTGGGCATCATTTTGACCCATGTCTGTGCTGGAGAAGAGACCAAGGACATTGGTGGATGTTGTCTCGTGGTGCGGGAGCATCACTCTGACCCAGATTCCCCCTCAACCTGGGGAAGGGCTCTCTGAGGCCACTGAGTCTAAAGCCTAGCTGAGGAGAGCTGTCCCTGACGTCCCCAACACGCCCAACACACAGGATGCCCGCCATGTACGTTGGAGAGACTGGTCCATTGGCTGGGTCATTCACTTCTTCTGAATCTCCTTCTCTCACTGCAAGCTCTAGACACATCAGCCTCCAGCTCTTCCCTGAACCCTACCTCCAGTCTCGTATGTCCACCCTGGGAGAGCTTCTGCCTTTTAGAATGTATGGCTTTCTTCAAGGCTTGGTTCACGTGCCACCTTCTATGGAGAACCGTCCACGATCCCCTAGTCACCTCTTCAGACTGACACATCTTTCTGTGTGTTTGTCTGCTGCATCCTTGCCTGCCCTAGAGAATGCAAGTGCCCCAGAGGGCAGGAGATGTCCCTTTGGTCTCTGGATCCCCAGCACCTAGCCTGGGGCCTGGTAGAGAGCAGACATTTCATAAAATGGGGCTGGACCAGGAGAATACTGACACCCTCTACAGAAGGAGGAAGTTGGGAAGAGAGACAGGTTCAGGGGGCAAAGATGAGGAGACCTAGCTGAGTGCCAGACACGTCCACACGCGACCAGAATGCCAAGCCTCAGCGCCGTATCTTTCTTCTACGCAAGAATAATCCACCCCAGCTACCCGCGGGTGACGGCCCGGCCTTTGGTTCTTGCTAATCAGAGGCTCCCAAGACCCTCAGACAACAAGAGTCCTCTCCCCCCACCCGTCAATCCAAACCCAGCTTTGGGAGTCAACAAATCAATTGTCCCCAGAGCCCTTGTGCTCTGCCTGTGAGCTGGAGAAACGAAGACAGAGGAAGTCTCCTTGTGAGACACAGCCACACGTCAGACACTGGCCTTCTGGCTGCCCTGCCCTAGCAGAGGACAGGCCGAGCAGATTCTGCACCCAAAGCTTCTCGCTTATACTCCTTCTGGGTGGGAAGGGCCAGAGCCAGGCCTGGACCTCAGAGGGAGCCCTCCAGCTCCCCTTTCCGTCTTCCAAAGTCCTCCCCACCTTTCAGGAGACATGGAAGCTGCTCCAGGGGCTACCTGAGGCCCTTGCCCTCGGGGGACCTGAGCTCCCACTCTCAGCCCCAGGGTCTGCATCCTAAAAGCCTGAGCTCAGACTGCGGCATGGGGTGTGAGATGGGGGCATTACTCCACCCACTCACCTTCCAACAGTCCTCCCTCCCTCCCCTGGACATTGGCTGGACTGTCTCAGCCCTCCCTCTCATCCACAGCTCATAGAAGCTGGGGCACCCAGGAAAGTAGCAGTGCCTCCATCACTTAACCCTAAAAGCTACATTCCTAGCCATTCTCTGTACATGCATCCACATGCATCCATGCATCTGTATGTCTCATGAGTGCGTATTGTGTTGTATTGTGCGTGTGCATGTATACACAGCACATTGTATATGTGCATGAGCGTATGTATATGTGTGTGTCTGCATTCACACATGCCTGGATGTGTGTCTGGATGGTGTCTGTACGTTGTATTATATGTCTGTGCACACAGGTGGGCGTATCTACGTCCCCTGCATGCCTGTTGTATTGTGTGTGCATGTATACACGGCACGTGGCATGTGTGCACACGTACACACGTGTGTATGTTTCCACCGTGCCCTGGAGGGGCCTGTTCTGCCTCCAGTCACATCTGTAGAGACCCTCTCAGGTTCCCGTTTTCTTTCATCCTCAGCCCAAACTCCCATCCTCGAATGACCAACATCTGCAGCTTCATCTCCCGCCATAACCTTGACCTTGCCGCCACAGCCGCCACCGCCTGGGCCTCATCTGTCTTCAGAACGCTGGAGTTCAAAGGGATGAACGTGCGTCCACACCGCCCTGGCCAAGGTCTTCCCCAGGGGAGGGAGGCTGGATTGTGCTCTCTGGCCACGGCCACCCAGCCCCCGGGGAGCGAGCCGGGTCCGACTTTACGGCCTTAATTTATAGGCTTCTGAAAGGCAGAGTCAGAGCTGGGAGATGATGAATGGTGCTGGGGCCTCTGAAAGGCAGAGAGTCAGAGCTGGGAGATGATGAACGGTGCTGGGGCCTCTGAAAGGCAGAGTCAGAGCTGGGAGATGATGAACGGTGCTGGGGCCTTTGCTCGGCGACACTCTCCTTCTTGCTGGGCCTCTGCTCTCCACGGCCTTCCTTTGTCAACAGTGTCCTTCTCCGCGTAGGCCTTGCAGGCCGTTCTCTGGAAAGGGTTCCAGGGCAGGGGACAGAGAGGTCAAGTAGACCAGAGCCTGCTCGAGGCCGAGTTCTGAATAGATGTCCTTGGGCCCCAGGAGTCTAGCCGACGTGAAAATCCCAGCATCAGTCTGGGAAGCCAGGAATTCAGGGAACCCCACACCCAGGGGACACATGGACTGGTCAGCGGCTTCGGTGGGACCTCCTGGAGACTCAGGCAACAACCCCTCGTGGCTCCAGCCGGGCCTCGCCTCTCCCAGTCTAATTACACTGCTCCTCTCCAGAGCCCTAATGGAGATTCCAAAAGGCCCCCAGAATCCAAAGAGCTTTCTTCCCAATCAGTGCAGATGCTGGACTTTGGAGATGGGCTGGCAGGGCAAGGAAAGAAGTCTCCTGACCTCTGCTGACCTAAAAGAAAGGTCCTGGGGAAGATCTTTGCCTCGCCCTTCACCTTGATGGGTCGATTGACCGGCCTCGCTCCATCCACAAGGGCTCTTGAAAGAAATACCAAAATGGCGGGAGGTGGGGGTGTCTGGGCTGAGGGAGGCTTCATTTGGAGTGAGAAGACCCAGCAACGCTTGCTCGCCCGCCCCAGGCCCCTTCCTGCTCGCTGAAATGCGCTCAGTTGGACCAAGGAGTCCTGCTTGGGAGAGGGCGGGATGGACCGTGTGGTTTCTGCCTCTCCTTCCCCAGCTCAGGGCCCTTCCACTGCTAAAGTCTAGTCCTGCAGCTCTGATCTCAGGGGCATTTCCTCAGCCTCCCCAGAGTGGACGTGCTCCGGAGGAGCCTGGGGCAGGGGAGGCGTCCCCAGCCACCTCGGAGAGGATGCCTTGTGTGGGGGGCAGGGGCCACGGCCAGCCTTGGGCTGGCTGGACAACAGCAGCTGCCTCCAGAGCCATCCACGCCCCCAGGATGCAGAACCTCCTGACCCCTGGACCAGAAGAGGCCAAGGCGCTTTACCTGAATGAGGGAGGCCGCAGCTGGGATCTGGCGGTTGAAATGCTTCTGTCTCTGTTTCTGCTGGACCTTCAGGGCAAAGCCAGAACCAAGAATGCCCTGAGGAGAGAAGGAAGGAAGCCTTGGCTGCCCGGGGTCTCCCCTGCAAAGAGCCAGACGCATTTGTGCTGGGATCTCCACAGTCACCCAGAAAGGGGGCAGCGACCCTGAGGCCAGCCGGCACCTACCGCAGGGAGGGCGAAGAACGAGATGGCAAAGACCGAGAAACAGGAGGCGATGGTCTTCCCGATCCAAGTCTGCGGCACCTTGTCTCCATAGCCAATGGTAGTGACGGTCACCTGTGGTGAGGAAGAGGAGGAGGCGTCAGGCAGCGGCCCCAGAGGGGCCCAGAGAGCTCTTTGTCCAGGGAGGAGAGGAGGTGGGGAGGGCACCCTCCTTCTGGAGTCCTGGAGGGACCTGGGGGCCTGGCACCTCAACTGTGTGATCTGTAAGCCCTTCATGTCTCCAAGGCCAGATAAGAGGCCCATGGAAAATTCCGGGAGAACATGGAGGTTCAGCCGCTCCCTGCACAGAGCTGGAAGGCCAGGGGTCCCCACCCCTCAGAGACTTCACTCCATCCTCTTTTCCAGGAGGAGGTCAGAGGCCCCTCTCCTCCGTGGGGAAGGCTTTTTGGCCTGAGCACTCACTGGGCTATTCAGGTCTGAGGTTTACAGAGGGAGTTGGGAGGTCAGGAGGTTAAGATAAGTGTGGGGGCTGCCCCTGAGGCCCAGGGGTGAGGGCAGCTGCTTTTCTCCCACACAGCCTGCTTAGCATCACCCAGGACCAGCGCCTCAGGACAGCCGAGGCAACCCTCGGGGTCCTTGGGCCCACCCTGCATCCTCGGGGGTGGCTCCCCTGGTCCAACCCTGGGGCTCCTGCCTTTGCCAGCGCAGTAACACAGTTTGAAAGGTGCCCTGTTCCCCAGGGGCTCTCCTCAGTGGGGGACACACAGACACAAGCCCAGCCCCTGTCATCATCCAGGGACTTACATCTCCTATCCAATCACAGACTGCCCGGTGGCCCTCGGGTCTAACACCACTGGCCGCAATGCACAAGCCAATGCTCGGCCTCCAACCCAGCTCTGGTGCGTCTGCTCACCACTACCGCGAGGTAGTCCCAACCTCACCCACAATGCCCAAGGTGAGACCGGGGACCAGCTCATAGAATGACGTCCTTCTACTTGGGACATTGGGGGATTCTCCTCGGTTAGGACCAGAGGCCTTCCTCTGGCCTCCCAACCTAGCTGACCCAGACCCCAAGGCTACCTTGCCTCCACCTCCACACACCATTCACTTTGGAAGGCAGACGGGTCCACGTGGGGCTCTGCTGATGCCATGTGGTACAAAGGTCCCCCTTGCTCCCCAAGGCCCCAGAGATGTGTGGGCATGCCTGGGCTCACAGACCTCTGATGGATCCCCATATCACAGCCTCCCCATAAAACTGCCGTTTCTCCTGTGCAGTGGGTATGGGTGGGCATGAAACCAAGCTCAGGGTCTGGCTAAGGCCTAGGACACATGCCTCTGCAAAGGCCAGAAGCCCCAGCTGGATGTTTCGTCTAAAGCCCTCTACGGACACTAAATGCAGAGTCTTTGAAGGGATTCTAGTAAATGCCGGCTCCCCTAAGAAGTGCCTGCTTTTGTCCCTTCTAGACCCAAAGGAAAGGGTACCCCCGCCTGCCTCTCGTCCTCGCCCAGATGGCCGTGTCCAGAGCGGGCCAGCACGTCCACCCTGCAGGGAAGGAGAGCCAGGGCACACACAGGCAGCTCAAACAAAGCTGGAACATTGAATCCATCCCTCGCAAGGCCCCTCCACAGACATCATGCAGGGACAGAGAAAGAAGGGGGCCGGGGGCCTGGGAGCAGAAGATCAAAGCCTGCTGGTGGGAGGTTTGGGGGACAGGGACCGCAGCAGCCGACCCCGAGGAGAGCAGAGCCCTTGGGTCCCCTTCTTCAGCTCCCTACTCCGGCCGCCCCATCAGGAAGGGGGGGCCAGGAGCCACCTCCCTTTCCCTGAGAAAATGCTTTGCTTTTGAACTTTTTCTCCTTCTTTTGGGAAGTCGGACCCTCTGGGATGCGCCAGATCATACTGCTCTCTGTGCAGCTGCAGGCAAGGGGAGGGGGGTCGCCAGGAGGCCGCCCAGCCCCGGGTCAGGCTGAGACTCCAGGACTGCGCAGGCCACGGGGGAAGGGTCCTGAGCCCTCAGCTGCTGAATGTGGAGCCACCTCAGTGTGAGGTGGGGTGGGGGAGGCAGGAGGGGGCCCCAGGGAGGCTCCGATGTGTGCTGAGGAAGGTACCAGCCTCTTCCTCCTCCTCCTCCTCACAGCCACAAAACACCTTCCGTCCCTTGTCTCAAGGCACCCTCTCAGCAGCCCTCAGAGGGAGGCAGGCAAGGGTTATGCTCCTTTCCCATTCTGCAGATGAGTAAACTGAGGCCCAGAAAGAGTCTAGAGCTACAAGGTGTCCTAGTAATCACCTAGTTTAACTTCTTCACTTTATATTTGGGGAAACCAAGGCCCAGAAAGGGGATTACCTAAAGTCACACAGCCCTGGACTATGGGCTGCAGAAATGGGCAGCTCCTGAAGGCTGGGGAGTCAGTCACCCTTCCTGAACAGTACTTCCATGCCAGTCACTGACTTGTCTGGGAATGTGTTTCATCCTCAAGTAGACTGTAGGCTGCCTGAGGGCAGGGACTGCTTTACTTGCATATCCCCAATACCTGGCATACATTCGGTGCTTAATAAATGTTTACTGCTTGGTTCATTGTACGTGTATAAACCATTTCTTCAAAGAAAGTAGATGTAGCTTGTCTGCCATCCCGAAGGAAGGAAGGAAGCTAGACCAGATTGGATTCAGTTCAATTAAATCAGTATTCATTGAGCACCTACTATGTGCCAGGTGTGTACAGATAGGGGGGGCATAAATACACAAGTGAGGGAGCCCCTCCCCTCTGAAGGAATATCGACGCAGAAAAGGAAGTCAAAACCGGAAATTCCTAGGACACCATTTGAATGGACGCAGATAGAGCTGACACCTGGGGGAAGGTGGCAACCCAGCGATGTTTTGGAGGAGTTAGGGAGCCCTGAAGGTCAGTCCAAGCTGTTTTCCACTACAGTTGTTTGGGAGTGACCCGAAGGGGATGAAAAGATGCCCAGAGGGCCCAGGTGCCAGGACCAAGGACTCCCCCTTGAGAAGGATGCAAGCATGCGCCCAGGGTGCGAGGTGTTCACTCCCACTGAAAAGGGACGGGGTCTGTGGCCGCAAAGATGAGGGGGTGGCTGGTGACTCTGCTCTCAGGGAAGTCACAGCCTAGCGGAGGTGAGAACGCCCCCCCAGACCCCTCTTGTGTCCACTGGATGGCTCCCCACACGCACCACAGAGAGGCTCTCTAAGGCTGATCCTACAACCAGGGGCTTTGGAAATCTTCAGGGAACAGGAGATGCAAGCAGCCCCTTCCCTTTCCGCAAAAAGAAGTCCCCCACTGCCACCAAGGCAAGTCCAGAGGTGAGCGGGGAACATTGTTTTGGACCAAGGAATCCTTCCAGTGTCCTCGGGCAGGAGCTGTCCCTGAGCAGGGGCCCCTCATCTCAGACATCCCTGACCAGGGCCTCTGGGGACAGCTAGAATTATGGAAGCAGCATGGCCTCCTAACCCTCCAAACCCCAGGGTCCCTGACAGCCAGGCAATGAAGTGCTTACTATGGGCCAGGCATTGTGCCAAGAGCCTGGGATACAACGAGGCAAAAGACTGTCCCTGCCCCGGAGAAGCTTCTGATCTAATGGTCGAGACCCGCCCCCCCCATTCCTCACAGCCAACCTTTGGAGGGGCCTAGTGAGGAACAGCCTGACGCGATGGAAAGGGAGGGGGGCTGTGGCAGGATCCCCTCTGCCCCGAGTCACCGAGCCTCGCCCTCCGAATCCTGCCAGCACACAGACTGTGTGGGCACAGCAAGCCATGCTTTCCACAAGGCTGGATCAGAGGTCCCTGGTTCAAATCCTGACTTTGCCCCTGACACTTCCTACTATCTCAGAATCATCATTTCCCTTGTCTGGGTTTCTTTACCATTTAGCATTAGGAGGCTGAACTCCCTGCCCTCAAAAGCCTCTCCCAGCTGCAATCCGAGATCCTGGATGATTGGGGGAAACGTTCCTTCACCCTCTCAGATGTGCCTTCCTGCTGAGATCCCCCAACTCCCAGAACGTAGCTCTAGAAAGAACAGAGGATCCCACTCCAGCATCCCCAGCAATGAGCCTCGGGCACCTCAGACCCCCAGGCAGGGGCCACAGCATTGCCTTGAGATGCCCTCTCACCACAGAAATGTCACAGACTCTGAGGCAGAAGGGGCCTCAGCAGTCACCTCGCCCTCACCTGACAGCATAGGAACCCCTCTGGACACCCCCAACAGAGGGTCTTCACATCAGATGAATCCAGCCGGCTCACTGCTTAGGAAGCCACCTCCCAAGGAGCTGGACACACTAATGGGGAAATTGTCTCATCATCCATAAGCTCCTGGGAGAGCCAAAGGGACAGGAGAGGACAGGACACTGTCCGTGGATGGGCGAGGGAAACGTTGGGCCTATGGGTCGGTGGGCCAGGGGCAGAGTTAAAGGTGGGGTGAACAGGGCTGGGGAACTGGGGTCCACATCAGCACACTAGGACTTGGCTAAGATTGGGTCAGCAAACAAAAACCCAACCAACTGCCACGTTATGGTCAGGGCTGGGCCCAAAGAGGAAAATTTCTGGGAACGAGTGAGGCGTTCCTTTAGCCCCCCAGGGAGCAGCCCTGCAGTCTTTGCAATGTGTGCTCCGGACAAGCCTTTGGGCCAAGGCAGGGCTGGAAAGTTCCCAGAGGCCGAGCCTGGCCAAGACTCAGAGACCCAAATCATGGGAAAGTGAATCGTCTCAATGGTCTGGTCGCCCGGGCCCTGCCCCGACCACTCCCTGTACCCACAGCCATCAGGGAGCCAGGGCCTTGGACTGGGGTGGGCCCAGGCCCACTGAGGGGCCCCATGTGCATAAGAAGAGGGGTGTCTGCAGCTGGAATTGGGGAGCCTCCCTCTGGGACCTTCCTCCCCTTTAAAAAGTGAATGTCTATTGTTCTCCAGATGAGGAGGGGGAGGCAGAGAACCAAGGACCCCCAGACCTCAGAGCTGGCAGGAGCCACCACCTGGTCCAACCAGCCTCTGACCAAGGATTCCCTCACAAAGTTCCCAACAAGAGGTCATCCAGCCTCAGCGGGAAGGGGAACTAGCTACCTCTGGAGTAGCCAGTGCCAACCCCGGTGTGCAGTGTGGCTCATTAGGGAATCTTATTTGTGGCCAGCTAAACTAGCTCTCTGAAACTCCCTCCCTCCCTATGCTCTTCATTTTGTCCTATGGGGACAAGCAAGGAAAGGCTGATGCCAGCCAAATCCATGCAGTATTCATCCATCCATCCATCCACCCATCCATCCATCCATTCATTCATCCATCCATCCATCCATATCCATTCATGCATCCATCCATCCATCCATCCATCCATCCATCCATCCATCCATCCTTTCATTTATCCATCCATCCATCCATTCATCCATCCATCCAT
>NW_020954568.1:825577-835627 GCF_900497805.2 Vombatus ursinus | reverse complement strand
GCATGGTGCTAAGGCTGGGAATACAAAGACAAAAGACAAACCATCTCTGCCTTCAAGGAGAGGGCAGGTAGGGGGTGGGGGATAAAGATGGTTGCCATGCTCTCCACCCCTATCCCCAGGCTTCTCTTCTCAAGGGTAAACATTTCTGGGCCCTCTAAGGTGCTGCCTCCAATCTTCTCACCACCTTGATCACTCTCATCTCGACATACCATATGGTACCAACTGTCTGTGTGTGGCCTGACCAGGGCAGAGGGCAGCAGGCCTATTCTCTGACTACTCCTCCCTCAATGTAGCCTCAGATCCCAAGAGATGGGCCTCAAAGATCAGCCTCCTCATAGCCTTGGGGCTCATGACAAAAGCCAACTCTACTAATTTCTTCATTCACTGATTTCAAATCCAGCCTTAGACTTAGCTGCCTGTGTGACCCTGGGCAAGTCACTTCTCTTCTGTCTGCCTCAGTCTGCTGATCTGTAACTTGGGGATCATCACAGCACCTCTCTCCCAGGGCTGTTGTGAGGATCAAGTGAGCTGATCGTTGTAAAGTGCTTAGTGTAGTGCCTGGCATGTCGTAGGCACTAGATAAAAGTTAGCTATTGCTGTCTGCCTCCCAAGGAGGACCTGGGAACCTTCCATCCATTGACCTACCACTTATGTCGGCCCTCAAACATGCATGTCCTATTGGGGGGCATCAGCTCTGCCAATGGCAGGTCAAGTCACTGGTTACTGAGCAAAGATCTCGATCTTGGAGCACCTGTCATAAAGGGGACAATAATATCTGCCTGGAGGGGCTAAGAAACCCCTCGGCATATGGCAGGTGAAAATGAACATGGAGCCCCTGGGAGAGGGAGCAAAGCAAGGCATGTTCATTTTAGAGGGGAGAGGGCCTGCATGGACAAGAGACATGGAAAAAGATTTTCCTTTATGGAGATTTGGGGAACCACCCCCCAAAATGTCAGAAAGTATCCCCTTACCTTTCATTAAATAGAACATCAATGGATATCTACAACGCAAAAAATAGAGACAACTTGGAATGTCAGAGCCGAGTAGAGCCTTAGAACATAGAACATGGAACATGAGAGCTGAGACCTTCACACACAGAATATCAGAGCGGAGGCCTTAGAACATAGAACACAGAATTCCAGAACTGGGAGGGGCCTTAGAGATGCTCTAGGTGTGGCTCCCTCCTGCCCCCCGCCCTGGGTTTCTAAGGATGGGATGGTGGTACAGGAGGGGCAGGGATACTGGGTTTTCCAACTCCTAAAACTGTGAGCTTTCTTTCCACTCATCACCCTGTCTCCTATGGGTAAAATCTGCAGCTTTTTCCATGGCATCTTTTCAGCCCCAATATTCTGTGGTTGTGCTGCAGGGCTGGGGTCACCCAGAAAGCAGTGAGGCAATGGGCATGCTGTGGGTTGGCCAGGCTGCTCAAGCCATTGTGGCAAAAAGAGAACTCATGAGAGAAGACAGACCTGGGAAGGGAGGCAGGCAGGGGACACCTCGCCAAGAGCCAAGCCAGGTGTCTCCCAGGTTCCCATGACATGTGAAGAAAGGGCAAGGGCAGGATCTACCCATCTCTGCCTCCCTCAGGAGCCGAGCCCCAGACCTGGGAGGGCCATCCCCAAGGATGATGGCCTCGAGGGGCCCCCTGGTGAAGAAGGAGGCCCAGGGGCTTGAGGTGCCCATCATACTACTCTTGGAAACGAAGGTGCCAAAGGAGGCCTGGGAACATTCACTCTCCTCGCCTGTTTAAGCTGAACAAGGCACCAGCTCAGCAAAGCACACAGATAAAAATAACATTTTCTCTCTGCTCATAACTCTAAAATGGACAAATGCGTCTTGTTCCCAAGGTGAAACAAAAATAAAGGATAATGGCTCCAGCACCTCGGCCGTGGGGCCCGCCGCGGCTGCCAAGTTTCAGGGAAGAATGAGTTTTTACAGTCAATTTATAACCCTCTAAAGAGTAAGATACTAATTTTACAGCAGTGCCATAGGGGGCTTGATGGAAAGACTGACATGCTCCGGGCTGTCGGACCACGTCTCCTTCATCAGCCCCAAAGCCCTGTCTCCCAAGGAACCCAAGAAGCAAATTCATTCGCTCATTGGTGAAGAGAGTGGATGGGATGGAGGGAAGGAAGAGGGGAGAAGGGGGCCGGAAAAGGAAGAGAAGGGAAGAAGAAGAGGAGGAAGGGTTTAAGAGGGGATGGCAGATCAGCTGGCTGACCACTCAGTCCTGTCCTGGGCACCAGAAGAGAGGACACGGGGGCCTCTCACTTGGGCCTTGACTGAACTCCCCTTGTCTTCACTGCAGCCTGCACCCACTCTGGGGAAGGCCCCCAGGAGCCGCTTCTGCAGGCCGGCCCTAGAACGCCGGCTCATACCAGGAAGCTTCTCCTTCCTCTCTCCCTGACCCATCCCAGGCCTGTCCTCACCAGTGTGGTGGGGGGATTCTGAAATGCAGAAACAGCCGAAGGCGAGTGAGAAGCCAGGCTTCAGAACGATCTCGTGTCAAAGCCTCTCGAGCTACAGAGAGGACAAGGGCTTTGAGACCATAGAGCCACAGCTGGAAGGGGCTTCAGAGGCCGTCCGGCTCGGCCACCTCATTTTACAGATGGAGAAACTGAGGCTCAAAGGGAGAAGTGCTTTGTCCAGGTCAGACCTACAAAGAGCAGAGGGGGGCTCCAACCAAGACCCTGAGGTCCTTCCAGCGCCCTGAGGCCCTTCCCAGGAGCACTCCCAGGCCCCCCATCTCCTCAGCCAGCGACCCCAACGCAAGATGGAGTACGGAATCGGCCCCGGGGTCATGCTCAGCGCTCTCAGCCAGCCCGGGAGGAAGGAAAGATGCTGATTCGGCAGCTGGTCGGCTTTGTCCCAGTGGAATTCAGCTCCCGGTCAGCCAGGCTTGTGTTCTCCTGAGGTGTTTCTCTTACAAGAAGTGAGAAAATGTCCCATAACTCGGGGTTAAAATTAATAGCTTGATTGAATCCAACTGACCAAGCCCTCCTCACAGCAGCTGCCCCGCACGGGACAGCTGCAGAGAAAGCAGCATTAATGGATGGAAAATTGTCACTCCCAAACATGTGAAGCCTCAAAGGGACAAAGAGGGTGGGAGTGGGGAAAGACATCTCTTTGCTTGCTGGGGTGGGAAAGCACACAGCCTCAGTGACCTCCTGGCCTCCCCAGCACTGGCCCGGCTCCAGGAGAGGGACCATGCTCCCGGGGCCGATCTGAACTCCTGGGGCCCTACCTGAACACGAGAGCGCTCTACCCCTGCCCCGACTGGCCTACTGAGCCTTTGTCTGCCTCCTGAGGCAGCCCAGCAGACTGTGGGGATAACTGATTACTCGGAAATTTTCCTTGACATCGTGGACTACATCTGCCTCCATTTACGTCTGCATCTTTTGTTCCCGTTTCCTTATTGAGTATGATCATGACTGTGTTATGGCTTGTAAAGGATGCTGCTAATATTCCCCCTTATTGCATTTACGGATGAGTCCTTCAAGTCCCAGCATGAGGTCAGTTTTTGGAAACATGACACATGGTGCTGAAAAGTAATCATATTCTTTAATATGCCCGCTCAGTAGTCAACACTGGCTTATCAGAGCTAGTTCTTCCCATGCTCTTTTCAGAGACATGAACCCCTTCCTCATTGTCTTTCTGTGAGACGTGCCAAGATCTGAAATAGGAATGGTCAAGGCCGAGGCCTGTCTGTTGCAGAGGGGGAAACTGAGGCCCAGAGGGGGGGAAGGGACTTTGACAAGGTTGCGGAAGTAAAGGCACAGGGAGGAGGGGAAGGGAAGGACAGAGAAGGTCTCAGGACTGCCGGGAAAGGTTATCGTCTAGCAGGAAGTCTGAAGGTGGGGAATGGGTCAGGGGTTCTGAGGCCAATGTTTAAGGATGAAGAACCTGAGTCTTAGGAAAGTGACTGGCAGGGTTGGCCCGAGAATCCAGAATGCAGATCGATAGAAGGGAAAACCACTGGATTTGAAGCTGCCCAGGAATCCAGGTTGGTGTGTTGGCTCTGGAAGTCACTATCTGTGTGACCTTGGGAAAGTCCCTTTGAGCCTCTATGTCTTCATACGCAAAATGATGGGGCGTGAGTTCAAACGGAGAACGACCGAGGCCCTTCCCAGCTCTGCCTCTCTGACCTCCAGGTCCACAGCCCTGAGCCCCCTTCAGGTCAATGCATGGCTGCGCCCTGTGGCAAACGCATCCTGGGCACCAGCCCCAAGGGCCTTTTAGTGGAAGGGAGAGGGGTCTTCTCACCTGGGACGCACACTCGGAATTCCCCAGGGGCCAGAGGCTTCATCTTCCTCATACTACTCAGCCTCTGTGGGTCTTGATGCTCACAAATCAGTGCATCTTACTGGACTGGGAGCTCTCCCTGAGGACAGGCCCTGTCTGATTTTCACTTTGCATCTTTCCATCTCCAGAATACAGAAGGCGCCTAATAAAAGCTTGCTCTTGTCACTGGAAGGCAGCGGCAGAAGGGTCCTCTGGGAAAGAGCTCTGTAAAGCAGGGACTCACTCGCCCGCCCCCCCCCCCCCCGGTCCCCCTTGGATAGATTCAGATTTTCATCAGGCAGCTGGCTTTTTGCGGGACCTGCCCAGCCAACACTCACTGCTTTGCTGAGGACCTGTGGTTGCTGTCCGAGGGCTCCCGTGATGCCAGGGTGGCAGAGCCAGGCAGACCGAGCCCGCGAGGAGCCTGGCGTTTCTGCTCTACCTCGGACTGGAAACCCGGCCTGCTGACAGCACGTGTGCTGCCCAGGCCCCTCTCCTGGGTGAACCATATGCCAACCCAGGCTTGGTCTGCGTGTGCTCTGCGCCAACGGCTTGGGCCGCACGTTTCTCCAACTTGCCAACAAATAACTCACTTGGACTCCATAAACAAAGTGACCTAAGAGGCCGGGCAGACATCAGTGGCCAAGGGGAAGAGGGAAGCCTGGATTTCAGTGGCCTTGACCACAGCCGACGAGACGCTGATCTCAGGGAGGGAGCCAGTGGGCAGGGAAGTCATTGACTGACATTCTGACGGGCAGATGCTGATCATGGGGAACTCTCCCAGGGCCCGTTCTCCAGAATGACCTGTGGTCAGCTTGCACAGGCAGGAACCCAGCAGCTCAGATTCCACAGGGGAACAGTGCACCCCACTTACCACACCCCACCACAGGGCATCGGCGTAGCTGCCAAACTCAATCTGGCCCGACTCGTTCACAGCATCCTTTTCCGCCAAATATACGAAGTAGGAAGAGAAGATTAGACCCAGAAACCCGATATACAAGGTGGTTATCAGCTCCTACAATGCAATCAAAGAAAAGGGTGCCGTCGGCAAACAGTACGAATGCCAAAGAGGATCGCAGGCCCCACCCCTGGAGAGCAGCCAAAGGGGAACAAATATGTACCCATTCACTTGTCCTAAAGTCAAGCACATTTCACCCAGGGAGCTCCAACTTCCAATATGCATTTCTCAGAACTCTTGGAAATGAATGGGCAGCCCCTCGCTCATTCCCTCCGTCTCCCCCACGGCCCCACCTTGAACACAGATGCTGCCGATGAATAGATGAGGCACCTCCACCAGTGGCTCTGGGACCCAGGCTGCCATATTGGCGATGGCCCCTTTACTACTGCCTAAGAGACCAAGCACAACATGGTGTGTGTGTGTGTGTGTGTGTGTGTGTGTGTGTGTGTGTGTGTGTATGAGCATGGCATGTGGGTGAGCCTGGCATGTGTGTGAGTCTGGTGTGTGGGTGAGCCTGGCATGTGGGTGAGCCTGGCATGCACGCACAGGAACAAGTTTTCTGATAACACTTGCAAGTCAAACAAGCCTCTTCCAAGAACCCTGGGACCAGGGCTGGCCCCTCCTCCCCTGCCCCTGCCCCAGGAAGCCCAGATCCTGCAAAGCAGACACTGGGGCCGCAGGACCCACCCCAGCTCACCTGCCGATGGATGAAGACCACCGAGCCCAGCAGTCGCCACGTTCCGCCCTGCCGGTCGACATGTAGCATCCGTAGAATCTGCAGGAAGCGAATCCCCCTAGGGACAGAGCAGACGAGCTCCTGAAGCCAGAAGCCTGAAGGCCTGGGCCCTTTGCCCTTCCCCTGGCTTGGGGTGGCCACAGGAATTTCAGGGGCCGGGCCCATCTTCCTGCCAGGGGATGGGGAGGACCTAGTAAGGTCTGCTGGGAAAGGCGGGCGGGAGGGGAGGAGATGGCGTCGGCTCTCCTGTCCCAGATTTGAGGGAGGGCATCCTCCTTCCGGGAAGGTGCCTTACAAGAGCAAGGCTTGAGCCCAACGAAGGAAGTCACAAGCTGTGTCTGGGGCTGGTCCCAGACAGGGGACGCCTTCTTTTACAAGATGCCAATGGGATGCCCGGGCTGGGTGTCACCACGTTGGCTCCAGCCACACTTCACGGCCGGAGGCATCTCCCTTCCACGAGTCCGTTTGCGTGTGGCCTGCCAGCCTAAACCACCAGCTCCTTGTTGGAAACGAGCCCGCTAAATGGTTACCAAAAAGCCTAGCCCTTGGGGAGAAGACAGAACAGAAGCAGAAGGAGCTCCTGGAGAGACGGGGGCCAAAGGGCCCACATTCCGCCTGGTTTGGCGGCAGGGGCTGCACTGGGGCTACACGGCCTGGCTCAGCCCATTACGAGCTGCCTGGGGGCAGGGGCTTCCTACTCCTCCCGGAATCGAATATGGACTCCACTACTGGGCCGTAATGACCCTTCCCGCTTCTTCACTCTCTGATCCATCCGCTGTCCTGCTCACTAATTCTCACACGATACGCCATCTCCCACTGCCGGCCTTCGACTCACCTTCTCCATAAAGCCTTTCCTGGGGTCACAGCCCCCCTCCCCAAACTACCTTGTGTATACAAGTTGTCTGTCCAATTCGAGTTCAAGGAGGTGCAGAGCCTGGTACACAGTATGCTTTTAACCAGTGCCTGTCGATTGGCACATTGATCAGACAATCCTGGGGGACCCCCTTCCCTCTCTGCTCCTCTAAAAAACCAAGGCGTCGGGGTCAGTCTCTCAGCTCCCGGACCCCTTGAAAGCCCGCCACCCAACGTCTGGAGAGGGGAGATGGCAGACAGGGGAGGATTCGCTACCGGAGGTGAGGCACCTCCAACGAGCAAGCAAAGAGGTCGGCCAGGAGGAGGCCTCGGAGGCGGAAGGGGGAATGATTACCTGATGGCTGACGTTGCAAAGACCTGCCCCTTGGAGCCCACACAGAGGACAATCATGGAGGCCACAACCACAATGAGGTCTGGAGGAGGAGAGACGGGAAGGCTGAAAGCTTGACCTTGTCATGGAATGTCTCTCAAAGGCACCGCTAACCCACCAATCACCGAGGACGGGACTGCCTGCTCACCCTGCCCCCGGCCCTGCCGCGTCCCGGCCCAGGCAGCCTTCTGTGAGAACAGCGCCCAAACACCCCCTTTGAGGAGATCCCTGGAACGGGCGCGGGAGGCAGCAAAGGACTCAGTGGGCAAACACCTGCGGAGTGGGAGCTAACTGGAAGGCCCCATGCTGGGCACTGAGGGGGAGGCGGGAGCGGGTAAGACCCAGCCCTGTCCTCAAGGGCCTGAGAGTTTCTTATGAGTGGGAAAAGCAAGGCAAGGGACCTTTGGCACTGGGGGCCGGACCTCAAGCCTGCGGTCCAGTTCTAACTCTCCTGCTTAGGGGACTTTGACCCAATCTCCACCCTAGCCTCCATAGGTCTCAGTTTCCTTTACTGTAAAGTGAGGAGCTCAGGCCTGAAGATGCCCTGCACCCAGGCTGTGGTTCCCTGATTATGGTTCACTTTTTCAAAGGACTCCACTATTCCAAGCCCAGGGGCGGCCTAGCGGGGCCACAGTGGTTGTTGTACTCATGAAACGTGAACTCAGCTGGCCAAGGGCACAGGAAGGAGCTGAGGCGGTCTGGGCTGAAACCTCAGCTCTGAGACTTTCTACCTTGGGAACCCAGGGCCAGGCCCTTCCCCTCTCTGGGACTATTTCCCACCCGTGAAATGAGAGGAATCAGCCTCCAGGGCTGCCAAGGGCCCCTTGGATACAGAATCCTATGCCTTCCTGCCTGCCCGCTGGTGGAGTGGGCCCCCGCCTGCCAAGCCCTGCTCCTCAGAACGGTCCCAGAGCTCCACGCTCATAAAACCAGATTCTCATTGGACAATAATCCCCAAGTTATCTTAATTCGGTCCCTGGAAATGTCAGCGCCCCTCAAACCCCTCCAGGCACACCCCTGAAAATCACCAGAGAGTGATTCAACAGCTTCCACCCAAACACACCCCAAGCAGCCCCCCTCCTCTGACCCGAGTTCGGGGGATCTCTCGGGGCTCTGGGTCGGACCCAATATGGCAGCCGGTGGGGAGGGTGGCTCGGCCCCTGGGCACTCAGCCAGGAAGTCTGAAGGCTGCTGGCCTTCGTGTCCCCTCTCTAAAGTTAGGAGGGAGGGGCCTTCCTGGGCATCTCCACGTGTTGCCATCCTTGGGCCTGGGCCTCCTAATGGGGCAGAAAGTGGGGCGTGTCCAGATCTAACTCTTGTTCACAGGGAGTCTCTCCCTCTATCTGGGCCTCAGTTTCCCTCCCGTCCAAAGACAGGATTGGACGGTGCAGTCCCTGGGTTCCTTCCAGCTTTGACATTCCAGACAGGCTTTTCCCTTTCGGATCAAGAATGCCCCAGCGCAGGGGGCTTCTCCAGGGCGGGGGGCCAGCAGCGGACCTCCCGATCCGAGGGGTGCCCGGCCCCAACACCGGACTCCAACTCACCGATGATGGAAATGGGCTTCCTGGCAAAGCGCAGCCGTCCCCAGATCCCCACGTACTTGCTGCGGCACCCCGCTGACCACAGACGAACCACATACTCCGTCCCAAAAAATACCACGAGTACAATTTCCTGTAAAAAGGAGAGGGGAAATGCCGTGAGTTCTCGGCTTCACTTGTTGGTCAGGGGCCCCGGGGTGGGGGGGCAGATGACCCAGCACCGAGGGAGGTTCTGCCCGTGGGCCGGCAGGGCTGAAGGACAGAGGCCCCCTCCAAGAGGGGGCAATCGAAAGTGCCTCCTATGTGCCAGACGCTATGAGCCAAGCCCTGTGCTCAGTGCTGGGGATAGAAACAAAAAGACAGTCCCTGCCTTCAGAGAGCCTCCACTGTAATGGGGGAGGGGACAACAGCTAGAGAAGTGGGGAGGGGGAGAGATGTGGAACAAATAAGTGTCCTGTCCTTTCCAGGGGGAGTTGTGGCTGTAATTACTGTTGGGGGGTGGGGTGGGGAGGATACCCAGAGATGGAGTCCACGGTCCCACGGAGGGGGCAGAGCTGGCAGGGAACCCTGATTCCTGGGCAAGGAAGCCAGCTTGGGGCAAAGCTTCCTGATGCGCCCCTGAGGGAGGGAAGGAGCCCCCTGGGGCAGGAACAGTCAAGCCTTCTGCTTGGCCGCTGGCTCGGCTGCCTGAACTCCCCAAGTGCTCCTCAGGCCCAGAGCCGAAGAGCTCGGGAAGCCGGGAGCCCACTGGGGGCCCATCGAGGCTCTGAGCGCAGGGAGATAAGGGAGCCTGGGCTCGGGCTGGGAGGGGGCGAGTGCAGGGAGCCGGGGGTTCTAAGGACACTCTCCAAATTATCAGAAGTCCTATGTGCTGAGCCAGCATCAAGAGAGCAGAAGGGGCAGGGCTGCTTTTCCTCCTCCAATTCCCATCACTGTTTGCTTCCTAGAGGGCCAGACTCCATGGTCCATTGGCAAGTACGGAAGTGGAGTCTCCCCCAAAGACAGGAGGCCAAGGAGCCCTCCGTGGGCGGTGTCACTAAAGTCTTTGGGAGACCAGGCCTGGAGGGAGAGGCCTGACAGCTCACAGGACTTCCAGCTTTCACTCCCGTTGTCTGAATCAAGGCTTATTGACCTGAAGGATCCAGTGCTCAGGGACTGCTGGGGTAAAGGCACCTGGGCCATCTGTCCTTCCTGGATTCCCAGAGACGTCCAGTGTCTGTCAGCAGCCGAGCCAGCACCCTCCCCTGCCCGTGGCCAAGAGGCAGATAGAAATCGTGTATAAGGCGTGTGCTTG
>NW_020954568.1:815770-820577 GCF_900497805.2 Vombatus ursinus | reverse complement strand
GAGGAAAGGGAAACAAGAGGGAGGGGGCTCAGAACGCAGAGGAGGGGGGCAAAGGGACGCAGGCGAAAGTGTCCACAGAAGAGACAAAAGGATATGGAAGACAGCGGGAGGACAGAGAGAGAGAGGGGACATGGGGGAGTGACCGCAGATGAGATAGAGAGGGCACAGAGAGTGCCAGGAGACATCAAAGAGCGAGAGAAGAAATGTGGAAAGAGAGAGAAGATGTGGGGAAAAGGAAGGACTCCAGAGGAAGAGAGGATGGGGATAGGAGGATGGTGCGATGGGGGAGAAAGGAAAGGGGGAGAGAAGGCGCCCAGAGGACCCCTGGGAGGCAGAGGGCGCAGAGGAGAGGCCGCCCCAGGACCTCCACACTGGAAGTGCTCTGCTCGTCCCATGCCCCCCCATCCAGTAAAAAGTAGGTTCCATGATGGCAGAAACGACCTCATCTTTGGTTCTGGATCTCAGGACCTAGCAGGGTGTCTAGGAGTTTAATAAATGCTGTGGAACACAATTCATTTGGATTCAGTGACATTGGATTTAGTGGAAGAGTAGCGGGAGACGGTTAGGAGAGATAGAGAAGAGGGAGCACCAAGAGGGATCGGTGGGGAGGGCGCTGTGGGAAGCTCGGGGACAGCCAAGGTCTCTATCAGCTTCCATGGAGTGGCCGTGGGCCCAGGGAGGATGATGATGAATTCCATTTGGGGCATGTTGAATTTGACTTGTTGGCCGGACATCTACACAGGACACCCAACGTAGGGGGCAACACAGGCCTAGAGGGGCAGGGCAAGATGGAGAGATCTGGGGATCATTGGCAAAGAGACCATCACTGGAGCCCTAGGGCGTCCTTAAGAGCCTTAGGTCCCCTCTACAAAGCCCCGCCCCAGGCTGAAGGGAACGGCCAGGCTTCACAGGCTGCCCTACCCGCAGTGACAAACCCCTCAGCCATTCATTGTGAACACAATACACTCAGCCTGCCTTGAATTCCCAAGGGGGAAGAGCTGAGCTGGCCATGCTAAGAAAGTATCCAGGGGTATGGGGGGCAGGGGCCAAGCTTTCTTCCTTAAAACCAAGCAAAACAAAGACACACAAGAGCTTTGTCTGAAAGCACCCAGGTAAACTTCCACTTGAGAAGCTGCTATGGCCAGTCCATTCTGTCCAAGGTGACCGGCTGAGTCGGCTCATCAGCCACCAAATGTCCATGGCCAGCCATTGCATAGGCCGGGCCGCAGAGTCAGACTCGCACTGCCTTCCTGGTCTCCATGGGGATGGGCATTCCCAGGCACCAGGCAGCCAGGCTTGCCCCAGCTAGCAACCGCTGTCCAGTGTCCGAGCCCACCAGGAGAGACTGGAGCGCAGGAAGAGCACCGAGGATGGCCCTTGTCCCTGTGCTGGGGCTGTGGGGCTGCTTCACAGCTTCATCCTTACTTCATCCTTACACACGTGACAGGCACAGCAGCGACACAGACCCCCTCATTTTACAGATGGAGAAGCTAAGGCCAGAGAGGGGAAGGCCGCCTCCCAAGCCAGCGGCCGAGCGAGGATCAGGGCGCTGCCAACACTCTCCACAATGACCTTCTGAAAGACTTACTTTCTGGTCTGCCCATAGACAGCTGCAGCACGCCCTCAGGACTGGAGGTCCCTTGGGGAGGGATGGGGGGCATTCTCCAAGACCAAACCAACGAAGGTCTGGGACTCTGCCGCTGCTCACCACAGGGGGCCCTGAACCCAACCTTCCAGTCAAAGGGATTTGGGGGGCTTACCACTAAGTCGTTTGGGCTAGGAGTACATGTCAAGGTGCTGAGATCTTACTCACCACAGGCTCTCTAACAAAGCTCCTCTGCAGCAAAGAGACCTCCTGCAGGCTCAGTTAAACTTTGGAATCCCCCCTGTTCCTCACCCCATACAGGGCATGAACCCCCCTCCAGCCGGCTGCCTGCCACCCTCCATGGAGGGCACCATCCAGGGGCACTGGGCTTGCCTGCCCTCCCCATTCTCACACACTCTTGCCTCAAGACAGCCCTGTTCAACCATCTAATTACAGCCTCGCTGAGTTAATGAGCAATTGAAGGAAATCCTAACTCTAGGCCCAGTCAGAGAGGCCACCCCACCTTCCGCTGGTGCGCTGGAAGAAGCATGAGAAGATGCTGAGAAGCCTTCATCTAGCTAGAGACAGGAAGGGTCTCCGCTATTCCACATTCTACCTTCTAAGAGCCCTGGAGGGTTTTGTGAGGAGCCTGGGCCCAGATTTTACAAAGGTGCCCACAAAGGAACCTCCCCCTTTTGTCCTCCGTGTCCCAGTTTTCTTGGGCACCTGGGCTGTGGGAGCCTCACTCCATCCTGGCAGGAACAAAAGCTAGAAAGCCTTCAAAGCTCAGGATCACCTGAAAGGGGCTTCGTGCCCCCCCCCCCCAGCCAGGAGATGGGAGGCTTCCAGGGAGTGACCAACAGAGGGCTTATCAAAACAAGGTTGAACAAAGGCTCCCCCCTTACCAAGCACCTCCTCTGTGCCCTGGGGGAACAGCCACAGAGGTCAGCTGAGAGGGGTGGGGCTCCTGCCACAAGGCTCTTAAAGCCTAGGACTGTATGTCAGGGGTCCGAGAACTCATGATACTCTCCTGCTCTGTGATCTCATTGACTCAGGAGCTCTCTCCACTGATACAGATAGCCACCCTCTGAGCCTGCCCATCTTGAGGGCCCCTGGTCCATGTCCTCCCCTAAATTCACCCCAGAAGTGGCAGCCCTGGTCTCCAGCTCAGGCCCTGCCCTCATCCCCACCATGTGGCCAGCTATCCTCCCCACCCATTATAGGGTCCTCAGGACGGTGGTATGCCTGTTCTCCTCTCACTGGGCTAGCTGACAGTCTCTTTACATCCACCCCAGACAGGCGTCTCCACCACATTCCTCACAACCTGCATAGGAGCCTGGGGTCAGCAGAGGTGATGTGCCATTCCCCCAAACCTGCTTTCTTCCTCTTGCCCAAAAGGCAGGTTGAGAAGGAATTCTCTGTGGATAGAGGTCTGCAGCTGGTCTTGCTTGTGGCTAACCTTGGATAGTTGCTTCAAGCCCCAAGGGCATTCTCCAGGACAGAGACTCCTGAAGAGAGCTATAACCACTCCTGACCATCCACACAGGAAAGACCAAGTGGATGAAGAATATTTATTGCCCAGAAAATAGCACACTTGGATGGAAGCCCTGCAGACTTTGCCTCTCATTGTGTAGATCTAGGCAGGGCAGCACAGAAGGGCAAGTTGGTTCATGCTCCTAGGGTCTGGGGAAGCTTACAAAGCCTTTCCTCCAATGGCGGTGAGTAGGGAGCTCACAGATGATACCTCCATCTTATAGATGAACAAGCCAGGACTCTGGAAAGGGAAGTCACTTGTCCACCATCACCCAGTCATGTAGCTGTGGACCAAGACTCGGGATTTTCCATCTGATGCTCTTTCCACTAGGCTGTCTTGCCTCATAATGGATACTCAAGGCAGTTGGGGCTCTGATTAGTTCTCCTGCTCCTGACCCTTAACTCAAGGCAGAACTCAGACTGGCCCTCTATCTCTGTGGAGAGGCAAGGTCCCTGCAAGAAGCCGAGGTGCCCACATGTGAGGGTGACAGGATCTAAGAGGAGCAGGGGGTACATGGAAGGCTGGGGATACCAGGGCCGAGGGAAGCCCCTCTAAAAGACCCTCACAGACTCTTCTAGCCCAGCTAGGGCTGGGTACTAAGATCCAACCATTGCTTTGGCTTTGGCTGGAGGGAAGAGCTGGGCTCCAGCCTTCCAGCTCCAGTCACCGACGGCCTCTGGCTTGGACCCTTCTTCCCTTGCCCGCCCCTGCCCAAGCCTCCCTCTGGGTGAGACCAAACACCCTACAAGAAAAGCATGCTGCTCTCTGTGTGTCTGGATGCCTGGCTCTCTGTGACCCCAAGGACACGGAGGTAACACTGGTGAGGATGCCCACAGTGGTCTTTTCCTGCCACCAGCCCCGGATGCCACCCTCCTTCAGCCTCCCTTGGCTGGGAGCACAGGGTCACCCATGGGATCAGGGACAGAGTCTCTGTTCTGGAATCTGGGCTCTGCTACCACATGCCTGAAGGTCTGTGGGCCTCAGTTTCCTCTCTGCAGAATGCTGCTGTTGCCCTCAGTGATCCCAGCTCTGGGCCCCCAAGTTGAGCCCCCTCTCCTTGAGTCAAACTGGCTGCCAGTGAAATGAGCTATGGAAAAGAGGGGTGTCTGTCTGCCCGATGCACGCAAATAGCAGCTAAGCAGTCATCTCTGCACACAAATGTTTGCAGGCCCGACCGCAAAGAGCTTCCTGAGGCAGCCGCCCAGCCCGCCCGACCTACAGGGTCCGCGGCTCTGGCTGCGTCCAAGCAGAAGGCGTCTTTCATACATCAAAGACTCTGCGGTTAAATTACCTGGATGGACAAGAGGAAAAAAAGACCCTCTGGCATCCAGGACGGGCTTTGGGAACAGCCAGACCCCCCCTTCCGCCCCTGCCCAGACACACACGGATTGAAATAACATGACAAAGCGAGCACTTCACAGGAGCTCAGCGGGGCCGCCTGGCCCCGAGGCTGGGGGTGGAACTTTCCAGCATTCCTCCCTGCCCAGCTCCCCCCACCCCAGCACACGTGCGTATGTGCACACACACACAGCCCACCCCCCTTCGTCCAGTCCCTGCTCACTCCCTTCCATCCGTGGACCCTTCCTGAATGGTGAGGGGGGCACCATCCAACCCCAGCCCACCCCCTTCCATCCCTGGACTCTTCCTGAATGGTGAGAGGGGGGCACCGTCCAACCCCAGCCCACCCC
>NW_020954568.1:791035-815760 GCF_900497805.2 Vombatus ursinus | reverse complement strand
CTTCCTGAATGGTGAGAGGGGGGCACCGTCCAACCCCAGCCCACCCCATGTACTCTCCTGGAAGGGGCTGTGAATTAGCCTCGATTTCAGAATCATTAAAAGACCTTCTCCCTTAGACTCCATCCAGAGGGAAAATTCCACATGGGTAGTGGGTGAAAGTTGCTCAACGCTTGGGGCACAGCCCTCCCAGAACCTTCAATCACAGGTTCTGAACATCAAAAATGAATGTGCTTAGAGGTCCTTTACCCCCTTGTTGGAGTCAAGGGGAAATGCGGAACCAAGTACCAGAAGGGGCAACAGCCTTTGCCCAGGGTGATTCAGCTCCTAAGGAGAAAGGCTGGGATTTGCACACAAGCCCTCAGCCTCCAAACCCAAGACCCGTCCCATTCCCTAAATTGCAGGGCTCTGTCCCCAGGAGGTCCCTCCATGGCCATAGCTTTCCAAGAGGTCATGGAAGAACTCAGCTTGGCGCATCCCCTTCCCCAAAGGAAAAACTGGAGCCCAAGGGTCTGGGGCAAGCAGGAGTTCAGCCTCAGTCCAGCTCTGCCCCCCCACAGATCACTCCCTCCTTTGTTTAGAACATGGAATGATGAGTCAGGTCCTGCTTCAGGTAGAGGCTCCAGCGGTCACCTCAGACACTCAAAAGCCTGAGCAGGCAGGACACCCGTGGCTTCTTGTTTTCCTGATACTCATCCTTTTACGAGAAGGATCACTCAGGCATGGGGTATGGGCTACAATCTGGGGGCTGAGGAGGGATGCAGGGGTGGGGGAGAGAGAGACAGAGAGAGACAGAGAGAGACAGAGGGAGAGAGAGACGGGGGGGAGAGAGAGAGACAGAGACAGAGAGAGGGAGAGAGAGACAGGGGGGAGAGAGACAGAGAGAGAGACAGAGAGAGGGAGAGAAAGACAGGGGGGAGAGAGAGAAACAGAGACAGAGAGAGACAGAGAGAGACAAAGAGAGAGAGAGAGGGAGAGAGAGAGGGAGAGAGAGAGAGAGAGAGAAGGGGGGGAGAGAGAGACAGAAGGAGGGAGAGAGAGGGAGGGGAGAGAGAGAGACAGAGGGAGAGGGAGACAGATTTCAGATGGGGTCCAGGAAGGAAGGAGCCAAGTCTGAGGCCCAAGCTGGGTGAATTAGGACAGAGCCTGTGGAGGAGGCTCCTTCCTGCCCAGGCTCCTATCACTCAAAGTCATCTTCATTTCTAAAGAGAAGAGGATGTAGGGAGGCCAGGTGTGACTCACTTTAGAAGCAGAGTGTTGAGTAGAAAGAGCGCTCACTGGCTTTGGGGTCAGCAGAGCTGGGTTCAAATCCTGCCCCAGACACTCACTACCTATGTGACCTTGGGCAAGTGACATAACCTCTCAATACCTCCTTTTCTCTATGTGTAAAATGAGATTGATGGACTCAGTGCTCTGTGAGGCCCATCCTACCTCTAAATCTGTGACAATAAGACTCTGTTTGAGCCCTGCTCTTTGCTGGGCTCCAGAGCAAAGACAAAAAGGAAACATGCCCTGCCCTCAAGGGGCTTATATTCTGGAGGGAGGAACCTTGGCAGCTGGGGCCATCCAACAGTGCGTGATAGAGTGAGCTCCCCATCACTCAAGGGCTCCCAGCGGAGGCTAGATGACCAGGACATTATAAGTCGCACACTGGGCAATGACTTGGAGGCTCTGCCGGCCCACTCCCCTCACTCCATGGCGGGGGGAATGACTAGCTCCTCCTCTATAAACTGAGGGGGCTGGATGGGATGGTCTCGAAGGTCCCTCCCACCCCCCATCCAATGCTGTAAACTCAGAAGCAGACTGAGGGCAGCAGGTTCAGGTTTGAATCCCACCACTGGCGCTTACTAGCTGGGTAACCCCAAGCAGATTGCTTCCTCCTTCCTCTCTGAAGTGGCAGCCGATCGATAACAAGAGCTCCCTCCCAGGCAAGGGGGCCCAGGGGGTGATACAGGTAATGGGCACCACAGGTGAGTCCTCTGGCACGGGTGGGAGCATTTGCCAAAAGGCATGATCTTTCCGCCAAGAGGAGCACACGGCCTCTCTGGTCGGGCGCCGAGCCAGCGGCCCAAAAGGAGAGAAGGATTTTTACACTCACAAAGAAAGGAGAAGGAAATGCGGCAACGAGTCCTGTCCAATGAGGAAGAAAAGGAAGAGAGCAGAGCAGAGGAAGGGCCAGGCCTGAAGAGGATCCCCTCTCCCTCCATCTTTCTTCACCCTGGCTCCCCCATGCCCCCCATGACTTCAGAGCAACCAGGGATGGGGGAGAAAGGGGAGGAGGAAGGTGCTCCCCAAGTGTGCCTCCCTGAACAACAGGGCTTTTGGGGAGCCCAAGACCCCAGGGCCGGAGGGGCAGCCAGCCTCTGGTCGCTTCATCATGGGAAGACACAGATAGAGCAGAGCTGGAAGGCTGCCCTGAAAGCCCAGAAAGCTGGCGTGGGGGTTCCTGAGGCCGGGAGTTCAATACCGACAGGCCCAGGCTCCATGACAGAGGGATTAAGTCATTTTGGAGCTAAGCTCCCCCACCCCCATCCTCCTGATTTCCGAGGAGGGAGGAGGCCCCCGGTTCAAGGAGAAGGTTGACAAGCTGCAGCCCCCATCCACCCACAGCTCTGAGACGTTAATCCTGCCGGCACCGAGCCCCCACGATATTGTGTGAGATAAAGCAGCATCTGTCTGGACCAAACAAACGCCAAACTATTGATTTCTCCCATGCTCGGAAAGTGTGAGCACTGATTAGGGCAAACAAGGCGTCTTTGTTCTCAGCAGGCAGGCCGGCCATCAGGAGGCTTGACCATTCCTGCCCCTCTCCAGACGCCCCTGGCCCGGACACACCGGCAATGTGAGATCCAGCTGGGGCTGCTGAGAAGCTGGGACCCAGAATGGGGCCCGAGGCACCCAGCTTTGGGTGGGGTGGGGGGGTTCATGGAGCTAAAATCTACAACTGTCCTAGGAAACTCCTCAGTAGAGTAAGGCCAGATGAGATGGAGCTGCCTGGCCTGGCTCCAGCGCCGGCACCAAGGCCCTGGTCAGTGAGCATTTAGCAAGCACTGACTACGTGTCCAGCACTGTGCAATGCTCAGGGACCCAAAGAAAGGCCCGAGCTTCCTGGGAGGAGGGGTTTGCCACTTGCCCACCTGAGCAAATGTTCTGGGGGAGCAGATGTCAGCTCCATGGAAGGACACACTTCCTAACCATGAGAAGGGTCAGCGAATGGGCTGGGGGCGGCGGCCCAGGGCCTGGGATCTCCGTTCTCCAGAGAGCTCGGAGCAGGGGAGGGGGTGCTCTGGGGGAGAGCACACCCAAGCACCAGATGGCCTTGAGGTCTCCAGGGCCCTTCCCTTCTAGCTCCCAGCTCCTAGGAGGAGCTCAGCTTCCTAGAAAAACTCTCAACACCATTGGAGATTTATGTTCCCACTCTGTAAACCTCAAGGTGCTGCATAAATACGGCAATCATGTTATTATTATTGTTGTTATTAGAGCCAGGCATTCATTCATGCCTGAGGAATGTGTGACATTTGGAAAGAGCCCAGGTGAGCCGAGAAAAACAAACAACCCTAAAAAGGTGGAAAATAACACCTTTCAATGGGAACTGGGATGCCTTTCATTGAGGTCAGAGAAGAGAAGGCTAAGGAGTAACCCAGGATAACTTGGGCTAGTTTGTGGGTGCCTTCTCGGGGGGCTTCTGGAAGGTCCCAGCCCAGAGACCCAAGTACTCAGAGGCTTTCTGCCTGGGGAAGGGAATGGGAAGGAAGAGGAGCCACATAGATCTGAAGAGGAGGAGAGAAAGAGAGGGAAAGATAGAGAGAGAGAAAAAGAAGAGAAGGAGAGAAGGGGAAAGAGAGACAGGGAAAGAGGGAGATAGGTGAAGAGAGAAAAGAGGAGAAGGGGAAAGACAGAGAGGGAAAGAGGGAAATAGGTGAAGAGAGAGAAAAGAGGAGAAGGGGAGAAAGAGGGAAAGAGGGAGATAGGTGGAGAGAGAAAGGAGAAGGAGAGAAGAGAGAAGGAAAAAGGGGGAAATGGAGGATAGGTGAAGAGAGAAAGGAGAAGGAGAGGAGGGGGAGAAGGGAGGGGGAGAGAGAAAGAAAGAGGGAGATAAATGGAGAGAGAAAAAGAGGAGAGAGAAGGGAAAGAGAGAGAAGGAAAGAGGGGGATAGATTAAGAAAAGAGGAAAAAGGGAGAAGGGGAAAGAGAGGGAAAGAGGGGGATAGATAGAGAGAAAGGAGAAAGGGAGAAGGGGGAAGAAAGGGAAAGAGGGGGATAGATGGAGAGAGAAAACAGAAGGGGAGAAGAGGAAAGAGGGTGATAGAAAGATGAGTAGAAGAGGAGAAAGAAAGAGGGAAAGAGGAGGATAGAGAGAGAAAAAGGAGAAAGGGAGAAGGGGAAAGAAAGGAAAAGAGGGGGATAGAGAGAAAAAGAGGAGAAAGGGAGAAGGGGAAAGGGATGGGGGAAAAGGGGGGATAGAGAGACAAAAGAGGAGAAAGGGAGAGAGGGAAAGAAAGGATAGGGAGAGAGAAAAAGGAAGAAAGGAGAGGGGTAAAGAGAGAGGGAGAGGGGGATAGATGGAGAGGGAGAAAAGAGGAGAGAAGGGAAAAGAGGGATAGATTGAGAGAAAAAGAGGAGAGAGAAGGGGAAAGAGAGAGGGAAACAAGGGGGTAGGTGGAAAGAGAAAGGAGAGAAAAGAGGGGATAAAAGAAGAGAGAAAAAGGAGAAGGGGAAAAGGGAGAGAGAGGTAGATAGGAGAGAAGAGGAGAGAGAGGGAGAGGAACAAAGAAAAAAGGGGGAAAGAAAGTGGGAGCGGGGAGAGAAGGAGAAGAGAGGAAGGGAGGAAGAGAGGGAGAGAGAACTCATGATGAAAAAGATGCTTTCCACTAGGCAGGATACCTGAGGGGACCCTCCAAAGCCCCCTCCTTATCTTTCAGGAGCAGACCCTCGGGCCCCTACAGGGCCAGCTCAGTGGCTCAGGTGATCAGGGCGGTGGAAGGAGGCCTGGGTTCTACTTCCACTCAAACTTCTAGAGAGGGGGGTGGATTAGAAAGAGGTCTCCCTCCGCCAAAGTGGTCAGAAAGGCTGGGGAGCCCGAGGCCATCTTTGCAGGCCACACCCGCGGACCGTTTGCCTTCTACTGAGGTTTGCCCAAATCCGAGGTTGGACAGTTGCTTCGAGTTCCTCGAAAATGATTTATTTGCCAAAACCTTCACCGAGGAGGTAAGGAGCTGCCTCCCTCAGGACTGAACAGAGGAACTTTTCCTTTCTGTATCTCAAAAGGAGACTTCTACAGTAAGTATGTTTCTAATTGCCAATAACACTTAACCAGAGTTTTGAGGTTTGCAAAGTGGATCGTATGCATTGTCTCACTGGATTCTCACAACCACCCTGTGTGGTAGGTACTATTATTACCCCATTTTATAGGCAGGAAAACTGAGGTCAGAGAGAGCAGATGATTTGCCCGGAGCCACATAACTAATCCATGTCTAAACTCAGGCCTTCCTGACTCATGCTAGGCTGCCCACCCACTGCCTCAAACAGAGTCATTCATGAAACCCCGGCTTCCCGGAGGAGGAGAAGCAGAGTTGGGGTGTCTTCAGAGAAACACCTCCCCCCAGCCCAGCAAGAAGGCTCCTTCTCCACCTCCCTGTTCCTGGAGCTGCCTCTCTCTGGCTCATGATAGTGGGGGCCCTGACTCTTCCTGTGTCCTCCAGCTCCTTCCATCGGGGCAGCAGGACACAGCTGTCCTCCAGAGTCCAGAAACTTATTTTCATTCGTTACTGGATCTCAAGTCCCCACATCTCTCAAGGCCCAGGATCCTACAAACATCTTCGAGCTAGAAGGGCCTTGCGGAGCCCACCTGGCCACAACACGCAGGACTTGGCCTGTGCAGTGCTGGGCTGGGGATGAAGGCCATGCCTCAGAGTCAGGCCCCATACAGGCAAAAGGCGCCTCGATGCCATGACAGAAATAGAGGATGAGGCCGGAAAGGAGTCCAGCTGCCAGCTCAGCCTCGCTCGGGGTCCTGGGGTCCATTTCTGAGCCATGCAGAGCCCACGACCAGCAGAAGGCACAACTATCTCTGAGGCCAGAGTACCAGGCAGGGACAAGGGGCAGGTGACATCTGCCCATCTGCCCAGCCCTCTCTAGGGCCTGCTGAGCAACAGCAGGGGGCTGAAGCCTGTCAGAGAAGGGAACGGAGGAAGGCTCCAAGGCCCTGTGCCCGCACAGAGGATGCTGGAGAGAGGATGGAGCTGTCCCTGCCCTCAAGGGCTTCTCCTCTGCAGGAATGTTGCCCCCTTGGACATCGGGGGGCAGAGGGAGCCCTGAGAAGGATCCCTGTGTACCTGGCTGTGGGCCCATGGGCACAAGCATGGACTGACTCTTTCACCTGGCAATGGGGGGAGGCCAGCTGGCTGCCCTACCCCTAGGCCCAGAGATAGGAACCACGGAACAAACCACAGCAGCATCAACGATCAGAGCCTTCTACCTGCCCTGCTCCCCATCTGGGTCTGCCAGCCTCTGCCTATGCAGCTTTTGCTAAATATTCAAGAGTTTTATAACTTGGGAGCTGGGGACCTGAGGAGCCTGGCCTTCGGACCCTGCATTCAGCTTGCAGGGACACAAAGCAGGGTAGGATGCCAGCCTCTTGGTCCCTGGCTCACTCTCTGGTACTCAATGACCTGGGGGAACAGCACCCAGAGGCCTTCCAGGGAAGCCTCATGTCCTTTCTTCTGAGGGCCAGACAGAAGGAGGGAGCCCACTGGATAATCCAGCAGGGGCAGGCCAGGGAAGCAGCCCACCCCTCTCTGCCTGTATCATCTCCAGGTCCACCATCCATCCATCCACCCATCCATCCATCCATCCACCCATCCATCCATCCATCCACCCATCCATCCATCCACCCATCCATCCATCCATCCACCCATCCATCCATCCATCCATCCACCTATCCATCCATCCATCCACCCACCCATCCATCCATCCATCCACTCACCCATCCATCCATCCACCCATCCATCCATCCATCCATCCACCCATCCATCCACCCATCCACCCATCCATCCACCCATCCACCCATCCATCTATCCACCCACCCATCCATCCATCCATCCATCTATCTACCCACCCATCCCTCCATCCATCCATCCTTGTCACCCCTGGCCCCCTTGGCTCCCCTCTCTTGAGAGCCCTCTGCCTTTGTGCCGGCCGAGGGGTGACAGCTGGCTGGGCAGCCCCAACTTGTCCCGGGAGTCAATCATCCAAAATGGGCAGCTCAGGACCAATGAAGTTCCAACAGACTTCTCCTATTCTTCCCCAACTAATCCCCCCTGGGAAGACATGCCAGGCGGGCAGTAGGCTGGACTCCCCTCTGCAAGGCAGCCCCAGCCCAGACCCTCAGCTCCCCGCCCACAACGATACAGCTCTGGTCTCTCAGCTGCTATTCTCCCCTTGAGACAATGGAGCCCAGCTGGCCCCATTCAGACAGAAAACACCAGGCACCTCCAGTAACCCTGAAATGGAGATGCGGTTAAATGCGGTCCAGACTGGGGGACAGGCAGGCTCGAGAGAGAGAGGAGATGCCAGGCCCAGTCACCCCTGGAGCTGCCCCCAGCATGGTCAAAGTGTGGGTGTGAGCTGCTCAGGGGCCGCTTGGGCTCTGCCCGGCTCCCTCCTGGGCTCTGCCCTCCCCGCTCCTGGCTCAGTTCAAATACCACCTCAGACCCACGGCCTTGCCTGATCCCAGCTCTGCGAAGACAGGGCCATTCCCTTCTACCTTAGCATCCCTAGGGCCTTCTCCAACTGCACATGGCATCCAGTGGGTGCCAAATAAATGTGTGGTGCCGCCGCAGGCGATGGGCCTGGGGTCGCTTCTTTCCCTCCTCATTCTTTTGGAGGAGCTACTAGGCTCATGGAATTGTAGGGAAAGAGGGCAGGAGACAGTCAGAAAGGAAAGGTATTTCTAAAGGAGTGCTAGCAATGCAAATCATTTCTTCAGGAAATGCTCTGGCCCTGCACTGGGCACCAGCTCGGGGACGGCAGCAACGTCATCAGCCCCCACTTGGGCCCAGGACCGGACCTGCGCCTTAGCCGATCCCCGACCCGAAGTGGAGCCAACCTCATGGAAAGGGGAGAGAGAGGAGAGCTCAGAGATGGAGAGAGAGGGACTGTGGCGGAGACCCCAGAAGCCAGGTGAGGTTTGGGAGAGGAAATCACGAGAAACCACCCACACACGCACCGCGCGCACACACACACACACACACACACACACACACACACAAGCTCCGCTGCGGCTGGGGAGGAGAGCACTCTGGTGGGAAAGGCACTAGAAACTGGAGCTCCCCAGGCCTGAGACTTCCATCCTGAGGGCATGGACAAGGCCTTCCCTGTCTCCAGACTCTGGGGCTCCACAGAGAGGAACACAGCAGGCTGAGAAGATCCCCGTCTCAGGCTAGGGTGGACAGAGCAGACCCAAAGTGGGCCTTTATTTCCCTGGGCACAGGGATGTCTGCCAACGCAGTGGACTGCTCTGGGGGAGGGTGACGACGCCATGATCAGGCAGAAGCGGGACCTCTCCCCAGTGGTCTGGGCTCACCCCCACGTGGCCAAAGCAGAGACACAGCTTTCCTTCCTCCCCCAGGAAAGGGCAAGGGAAGGTCGTCAAAGCTGAACTCCCAGAAGAGCTCACCCAGGAAACAGCTGGCTGATGTGGGCAGCTCCACGGAAGCCTCCAGTGATGGTCAAGCGTCACTAGGACGCCCTCAAGGCAAACTCCCAAGAGGCCTGGAAACCCAAAGCTTTGAGCCAGGGGTCCCATGGAGCCAATGGGCTCAGGCAGAGCTGGCGGGGCCGCGAGGGCCCTGCACACAGTCTGGGCTCCCTGACAGTCTCCTCCCAACCCTGCCCTGAGCCTCAGTTTCCCTGACTGTAAAACTCAGACAAGAGTACCCATGCTTCCCAGACTCACATGAAATAACATGAGAAAAGCACTCGGCGAGGCCTCCGGACCATATTATTGTATTATGATTGGCATTATCATTATTGTTGGGCACAAAGTTGGCGAGAGTCTGTGGAGGGCTGGGCTTCCTGGCACAATTCCACTCAAGACTGATTCTTGGGCCCACCAGCTCTGAAAGGCTGGCCACCACCTCTTGTAACTGCCTGGGTTCAGGGAGTGGGAGGAATTTGCCCAAGAGCACACAGCAGCCTAACCAACACTAGATGCCAGGCCTCCCCCCTGCCAGAACAGGGCTCAACCCTGCCCCAGGCAGCCTCCCTTTGCACAGGAAAGAGAAAGGAGGGGAGGGCAGGGACTGACTAACAGGAAATGCCACCCCTCTGCCTTCCTGGAGCCCGGAGCAGGGGCAAGGCCCCAAGGGCTTGGCCTGGTTGCCCCCACTCCACGCCAGCCCCCCCCAAAGCCAGGGAAGGGCTGGAGGACACTGTACAGGCCGGCTAGGGGTGTCCGTGGGGCCACAAGGGTCAGGCACTTGGGCTCTGTCCACACTGCCTACCCCCTCCCTTGCCCTCAGGCCCAAAGCCCCCCCAGGTAAGGAGGGGGCTCGGCTGCCAAAAGCCTCAGCAGGGATCCCTTCTCCCTTCTGGAAGCCTTCGGTTCCCAGGGCGCAGGAAAAGCACGTCTAAGGAGCAGGGAGTTGCCCACTCTGGACCCTCCATGGTGTCAGGCCCAGCTCAGGAGACCCAGGAACTCATTGAACTGTAGCCGTGGCCTGGACCTTGGACTGCAATGTACCAAGGCCAAGGCTGCCCCCTCCAGGCCAAGATGGGAGCCGCATCTAGCTCCCTCGAGCCAGCCCTCGAACTGGGGGGCCAGGGGCTCCTCCCGCACAGGAATAAAGGAGAGCCCGAAGCTGGCATCTGGAACCCCCGCTCTGACAATGAGCTGACCTACCACGGCCTCCAGCCCAGGCCAGGCCAGCCGGCGTCCACGTGGAGCCTGGTGGAGTACTGTCCAGGGGGCCACCAGAGGGCCACCTCACTGCTGCGGAGGACCCCGGGCAGACCCACTGAGGCTGGAAGGTGGCCCAATGGGCCAAATAGCAGAACTACAGAGCCCTGGAGGAGGCCCATTAACCCCCAGAACAGCTGGGGGCACAGGGCAGCATGAGGCATATGGGGGCAGGGGGTGTCAGGAGAGATTGGAGCTGAATTCCTGCCTTGGACACATCCTAGCTGGGTGACCTCTCTCCTAGTCTCAGTTTCCTCACCTGTAAACCCACAGGACCAGAGGGGATCTTGGCTGTAAAGCCCCCGGCCATCCCTGTCTCCTACACTGGGCCCACGGGAGGCCAGCAGGGCAGAGGGCTCTGAGGCTGCCAAAGGGACAGAGATTTCCTGCCTGCCCATGGCCAGCACACCTGGAGGAGAAGACACTTGGGGTCCCAGTGGGCCTCCCTCAGAGGCCCCGCTTCCTTCCTCTGCTGGCCGGCAGAGGCTGAGCTGCCCACTCCTCCACCTCCTCCCCGGCTCCCTGATGGCTCTTCCAGACCATCCCCTGAAATGTGGCTCTCCTTAGCTGCCATCAGCCAGGATGAGCGGGGGATGGAGGGATGCTCCTGACCTCGGGACAACCTCCCAGTCTCGAGGAGCAGATCAGCCCCCCTGCCCCTGGGGTGAAGGTGCCCAGGAAGGGCCCTGAGAGCTCAGAAGAAGGGTCCTTTGGGTCCGAGCGGTCCAAGGAGGCATCTTGGGGGAGCGGACATCGGTGCTGGGCCTCCAAAGGCCCCCAGGATTTCAACAGAAAGAAAATGCTTCCCTGGCCAGGAGCTGCAGCCCTACCTCTGGAGCCCCAGGGCTGCCAAGAGCCCCCTTGGTGGCTGGGAGCTATAGAGGACCAAGGGCACCCAGGAGGGAAAAGGGGCTTAGGCTCCTGCTGGACTCCTGGTGGGGGGCTTGCCTCCCTCCCCCTCCCAGCTGGCCCTGCCTGGATTGCTAAGGCCCAGGGGGCCCAGGAGGAGGGTCCTACTCACTGCAGGCAGGGCCAGAGCCCCTGCCCTGCCTGTAGCACTTCAGAAAGGCAGGAAGTCCATGGTCTGGTCCATCCAGGAGGGAGCCTGAGGCAGCCAGCCCAGGGGAGGCAAACGTCGTTCCCCACCCCACACACACCAGCCCCTAGGGCACCTCCCGCTACAACCAGGGAGGCAGGCCCCCACCTGGTCAAGAAGCAACTGTGGGCCCTCCAGGGAATGTGAGGGTTTTGTTCCAAGGTGGCATTTCTGCGATGCCTAGGAGGGAAGAGAAGGAAGCCCAGATAAGCAGGGCAGTTTGCAAGGAACATGGAGAATCTATTATATATTTTTCTCCAAACACAAGTAGGATAAACAGAGACTGTCAGTTTCACAAAGAATCCTTTTTGTTTTCTGTTGTGTGGATGGAGGGGCTCCTTTTTTGTGTTGGGGTGCGTGTGTGTGCGTGCGTGTGCGTGTGTGCATGTGTGTGCGTGTGTGTGCGTGTGTGTATGTGCGTGTGTGTGTGTGTGCGCGTGTGTGTGCGTGTGTGTGCGTGCGTGTGTGTGTGTGTGTGTGTGTGTTAGTTCTGAATTTCTAAAAAAGAAAAAAAATCGTAAAGAAAAGGTTTTTAAAAGTTGCAGCTTGTATTTCACAGCCTGGGGGGTGGGCAAGACATCTTCCTAACAGGAGTACCCAGGGAAGGGCTGTGCCCAGGGAGCAGGGTGGGCATTTTGCTTATCTTTGCCCTCTAGAAGGGCCCCTCATTGGCCACTGAAGTGGGAGCAAGGCTCACAGAAACCCAGAGCCTTCAAGCTGGGCAGGGGCTTGGTGGCCACAGAGTCCAGCCTGAAGAAGACTCCGCTGCCCCTTGGCCAAGGGGCCTTGCCTGCAGACCTCTAGGCATGAGGGACAGCTTGGCCAAAGGCACTGAGGTGGGCGGTGCCTTCCCAAGGCATCCCTGTAATGGCTAGAAAGCTCATTCCTGCCATCGCACCCAAATCTGTCTCTCCCTCCCTAGGGGTACTGCTCCTTATTCTGCCCTCGGAGGCCAAGCAGAACAAGGCTGCTCACTGTTAGAAGACCACTAGCGTCTCCTACCTGATTCTCCTCTTCCCCAGGCCCCCCCCCCGATCTGGAGCCCTCCACAGTCCTGCTGTGGACCGGCCCTGGCCTCTGTTGTTCTGGCAGCCCACGGGACATCCGTTAGTGGTGCCCACCCGCCAACATTAGCAGTGGGGGCCCCCCAATCCACTTAGTGGTAGGAAGAGAAAGTGAGCCCAGGTCACTAGCCCTTTGCCCCTCCTCGGGGAGCTTTCCCATCCCAAAATTCACGGTCCAAAGGCACAGTCACCACCAGAGGGCTGCGAAACACATGGAAGGTCATTTTACAGGGTCTTGGGGGGGTCCCTAAAATACAAGCCCAGACCCAGGGCAGAGCAGAAAGCCAGAGCCTCCCCTCAGCCATGAGTCCAGCTCGGTGTCTCCTGCAGCAAAGACGGAGTGTCTTAGCAGCAAGAGCGCATCGAACCCAACAAAAGCCCCAGTCTGTGGGCTGGGGAGGCATTTTTGGGGAGCCCACCAGATTCTTTGCAATGCACCCATCTCCTTTGCAAGAGCAGCAGTCACGTTTCCACCCGTGCAGCTGCGGACGCCCCTGAGGACACACATGTCTGAAAACGTGCCCGTTAACGGCCCTGGGACGGGCCCAACATTGAAACAAGATTCCTCCAAGAAAATCATTTTTTCAGGCGCACTCAGCAGAATATTTAATCCCCTTGGATGCTGCCTTTGGATTGCTGAGATCATGCTGAGATTGCAGCTTTCTGGCACCATAAAACCCTTGCTTATGAAAAGAAGGGAAAAAATATGGTCTCTCTGGGAAAATACATCTTCGAAGGACTTTTTTCCACCCTCTCAATACTGTGTTCTCAGCATCCAGGTTGCACAAATCCACATTCCCCATCTGGGTCCCAGCCCAGACACGGCAGCTCTCCAGACCCCAGTCCCCAGCTCCCTCAGGATGCTGAGAAGGTCCAGGCCTTGGCCCGGCTCTCCTTCCTCTGAGCCCTCAGTGAGGGGGGCTAGGAGCCCCCCACATCCCACCTGCCCAGGAACAGCCTCATCCCGTGACCTCGGCTTGGGAAAGTGAATGCTGCAAATTCAGCCCTAGAGGCTGGGAGAGTCTGCTCTGAACTAGAGAAAAATTCCTATCCACCCCAAGAGCATCAGGGCAGGGGTCCCAAACCCCTCACTTGGCGCGAGGAGAAACTGAGGAAAGGCCACTTGTCCGAGCTCACATAGACCCCAGGAGGTTACCCACTTCTCCACACTCCCAGCCCAGGGTCCTTCCCCTCGTCGTCTGCTCCCTCCTTGATACGGAGTCCTGAGTGCACCCCAGTAAAGATTCCTCATTTGACTTCAGGGGACCCAGGGTGAAGCATGCATCAAACAGTCAAAAGAGGCAGCCCTTCCTTAGCCTTGGGCCCCCACCTGCCTGCTGGCAACCGCTCCCACCTTGCCCCCTTCTCTCCTTGATTCCGTAAGCCAATGAGATTCCCCTCTCCAGGACGGCCACTGCCCCCCCCCCCCGAACACACCCTCTGCCTTCTCACCAGACTGAGCCCTGTCCTTCCACACACAAGGGATGCTGGGGAACCCACCTGACTGGCACGAACAGTCTAGGTCAAGATCACGAGTTCCACCTCCCACCTCCAGGCCTTTGGCCAGGCTGTCCCTCATGCCTGGAATGCTCTCTCTCCTCACCTCCATGTCTTGAAACTCCAGGCTCCCTTCAAGTCCAGCTCTGGTCATCGCTCCATATACGAGACCTTTCCTGAATTCCGCCCCCTCACCTCGGTAGTACGTGCTCTCCCTCTGTCTCTGTCTCTCCATCTCTGTCTCTCTCTCCAACTCTCTGCCTCTGTCATACACACACACACACACACACACACACACACACACCTTGTAGTTCTTTGCAGACACTTTGTAATGATGGTCCTATGCCCATCCTGTGTATCCTGGCCCCCTCCCCACTAGTAGAAGAGAAGTCCCTTAAGTTTCCAGTACAAAAGCATTCTTCCTTTGGCTTTAGAATCAGATCCCACCACATGTGGCCTTCACGGGTGAATCCCTTCCCAGAATATGCTGTAGCCTGGGGCCCCACGGTCCACCTCGGAGACATTCCTGGCTTTCCCCAGGAAGCCTCTCTGACTCTGCTCCAGCAGCTTTCTGGGGTTCCTGCTGGCATACTCTCCAGGGAAATGGGCGCAGAGGGGGTAGTGGGAGCAGTTTCCAGAGGCTGAGCCTTCCACAGGAGGTCTCAGCATTCCACTCCTGCCCCAAACTGAACCCAGCCTCACTAGCATCAGACAAGACGGAATCTGGGCAGAGGGTGGCCATGGCGGTGGTGGGACCCTACCCTGCCTATGTCTCTATCCGACGGAGGAGAGAGCTGGGGAGGGGTGGGGCCCCTGGCCAGCCATCAGAGGGAAGCTCTGAGCCCAACAAAGCCTCTCGTAAAACCCAAGGTCTCCTGAAAGCCTAGGGTAGAAAGAAGGAACCACTGTGTGCAAAAACCTGGTGATTTTCTAGCAAATATCCTTTGTTCACTCAGCCCATAAACCTTGGCCGGGAACCTTGGAGGGAAGGGCCCACCCGGGCTGCGCTGTGGAAGATGTGGCCCCTGCCCTCAGAGAGCTCCGTCCAGCCTCAGATAGGGGCACGCAAGGCCACAGATCCACCCCCTGCCAGGAAGCACCAGTCTTCTCTCTCTATTTCTACCCTCTCCTCGGCAAGACCCTGAGCCCCAGGGGGCAGAGGCCATATCCCGTTCCTCTCTCTACTCCTCCCCATAGCCCTGGGCACCGTGGGTAGCTCTCCCAGTCCTCAGTAGGTGGGCCTAGAGGCGAGGTGGGGAGCAGTTCTGATCCTCCCTCTCTACCCCGCCAGGCTCTGCAGCTGGCATAGATGGGCTGAAATCCCCACCAGCTGAATGTCACTAGAGCCAGTAGTAGGAGGCGCTGGGGAAAAGGAGGGAGGCACTGTCCTTTAGGGCTGCCGTGAGTGCCTGTGAAGGGGACCAGAAAGAGGGAGCACCCTGTCAGGGGCTGCTGCAGCAGTGGCCGGGGGCCTGTGTGGTCAGATAGGGCCAGTAGAAGGGATGAGGAGCCCCCATCGGTGTGTACGTACCATCCAGAAGAGGGTCCCGGTGGCCAAGGTAACATACTGCTCGATGGTGGAGAGCACGCTGAAGATGAGGCAGATCAGAACAATGAGGAAGCTGGAAAACACCCCGAGAAACAGGTGCTTGTCAGTGCTGGGGCTGGGGGGCTCCAGGACCCTCCCTCACCTCCATACCCGCTGGCCTCGGCACCACAGGGCTCCCACTGCCCCTCTGAGATGCTGACTCTAGAGGGACCGGGAGGAGGGAATCACCCCCTGCCCTGCCAGATGGGGCAAAGGGAATTCCCTAGGCACCATTCAGTCCGTGGCACCTCTCAGCACAGCCCAGATTGGCAGTAATGACCCTCTTGTGCCTGGAGCTGACCATGGACCCGGGAAGGCTCTGCCAGCTGAACAGGAGGGCTGGCACACGGCTGCCAAGCTGTGGCCTCAGAGGCGGGCGCTGTGTGAGTGTGCGCGTATGAACATGGGTGTGCCTGCACTGCGGCTGGTAGGGACCCAGCGTGCTCGGTCCAAGAGGCTCCCTCATTCATCAGATGGTGGGATGCCGGGAGCTGAATGTTTGGGAGACCAATTCCAAAGGCTTGGAGGCTGGACTTTATGTCGCTGGAGGAAAGTCCCATGCAGATAAAATCATGGATCCTCCCCCTCCCCCTCAACTCCTCACCCTAAACCTGAGATAACGGGGACTCAGAGGGCACAGTTTTCAGTATCTCCCTCCAAATCCCTGGCCACGGGAGGAGGCGGGGAAGGGGACCGGGAGGGAATGTCAGCCACCAACGTGAGTTTAGTGTGGATTCCAGCTGGACAAAGAGGTGTCCCAAAGCCCAGAGGAAAGAGGCCTTCATGGAGGAGAGAATGATGCCCAATGTCAGAGGCTGCAGAGAAGCCTAGGATGAGGATGAGAAGGAGAAAAGTCCCCTGGATGGAGAGATCGCTGGAAGAGACCAGCCACGCAGTCCCAGGATTGCTCTGCCAAGCAAAGCCCATCCATTTGCTTCTCCTCTCCAGCCACCATGCCCTTCCCTACCCCTTGTCTGTCTGCAGAGAACCCCGCATGCCATCTCTAGGACGCTCTGTTAAATCCACCGACTTTCCCGCATCTCAACACACCGCTCCCTAGCCTGACCACTAGATGGCAGCAAAGACCAGACTATGGTCCAGGCCACCTCAAGGCCAGAGACCCATAGAACCAGGGAGGTCCCTGCTACAGCAGGACAGAAAACCCATAGCTGGTGAAGGCCCGCTGGGACGTGGGCTCCATGCAGAATCATTCTTGTCCTCTCCTCAGGAAGCCCTCCTTCCTTCCCCCACCTCAGCCTCTGTCCCCTGGGCTTCTCAGCCAGCTGAACCTCTGGGGGTCCCTCCAGTCTATGGGGACAGCACGGGGTGCACGGGGGCTGTCCCTTCACTTCTGATCCTGTCGGCTGCCTGCAAAGGAAATGCTCCACTTTACTCAGAGGACTCGTTTTTCCCACCCAAGTTCACAGACATCTCCTCCCCCAAATCTGCACAGGTCCCCAGGTGAAGAAGCCCTGTTCTAGAGCTAAGGCTGGCCCTGGCTGGATGGCCTGCTTAGCTCCCTCCTGCCTGTGTGACCTTGAGCCTGTCTCTGCCCTCTCTGGGCCTTGGTGACCTGTAGGCCAGCTCCCGAGCTGCTGGCTGGCAGCGAGGATGGCCCAGAGCCAGGATCCTGGGGGGTGGGGAGCCCAGAGAACATATCAAAGGTGAGCTGGGCCAGGAGGGCTGCTGATAAGGACAGGGCCTGAGGCAAGCCCAGGACAGGGAGCTGCAGATCTCAGGGACAGTCAAGGGGAAACCATTCAGGTGGGGGCGGCCAGCCAAGAAGGGAGGGAACGAGGACAGAGCGATGCGACTGCCCTGGGACAGGCTGGCCGGCCAGCTGAGGGCACGCGAGGCCTGGCAGCCCGGAACTGGGGGACTGGCCCCCCAGGCAGACCCAGCCCACCGAGGGGAAGCTGCACTTTGCAGGCCCCGTGCAAAGAGGGGAAGCCGGGCCCCACAGGCTCCCAAGATCCCCTTTGTTCCAGGCAGAAGAAGTGAGATTTTTTCCTTTTCAGAAAGAGGGCAGCATTGGATAGGAAATAGAACCCTGACTTTGGAGCAGGCACAGAGACCGCAGATCCTGGCTTGGCATTTACTGCCTGCGTGACCTTGGCAAAGTCAGTCAGCTAATCACTCAGTCAGTCAACTAACATTTTTCAAGTACTGACTGTGCCAGGCACTGTGCTAAGGGCTGTCAAATGAGAGGGATGGGCTCAACAGGCCCCTTCCAGCTCTCAGTCTTCCCGTGCTGAGGACCGGCATCAGTTTCAACGATCAGAGAGAACGCTGGCATTCAAAGCCTTCCATCTCCACCTTGTCTCCTGCCCCATTCAGGCCGCTGCTCCCCAAGGCATGCGCCATTCCTGCCACGGCAGGACCTCCTGCCTCCAGCCCGTCTCCTCTCCCCCAGCTAATCCCTACCCATCTTTCCCTCCTTCTCTTCTACTCCATACCTTCTCTTGCTGGCCTCTGTCCTCCTATACCCCTCCCCCACAAGATGGACAGCTCCCCGAGAAGGCCCAGCCAGCAGAGTCAAGCCCAAGGTGAGCGCACAGTAGGGGCGAAGAGCCAGCTAACAAGAGGAGGAAACAGGCACCCCAGAGGGGGCAAGGGCTTGCCTAGTCACTTGGGTGGGAAGTGACGGACGAGACTGGAGTTCTGTGAGCCCGTGCAGAAGTGACTCTGAGAGCGTAGCAAGGTCGAAGGACAATTCGGGGGTGAGCTCCCCATCAGCATAAGGGATGCCAGCACACACAAAAACTTTTTTTGGTCCCGCCTTCCCTTCGTCCCAATGGCAAAAACTTTCCAAGGACAAGGGCAACATCGCCCTTCTCCCGGTGCTAAGCGCCAGCTTATCTGATCGCTGTGTCACGGGGACACAGAGAAAGTCAGAGTTGAAGCAGGGAGAGGCCTTGACTGAATCACTTGGAGAGAAAAAAATTTCCTCCTGGACTGAGAAAGAGACAGGACCATTGTTTCTAGAGCTGAAAGGGACCTTGGAGATCTTCAGTTGACAGATGGGGAAACTGAGGCAACTTAGTTCAGGGATGAGACTTTCCCCTGCTCACGAGGGCTCGTTGTTGAGTCTAGGAATGTCCCTGCTACAGCATCAAGGACACGTGGGCATCCGGCCTCTGCTCGGAGCCCCCCGGGGAGAGAAGTCAGCCACAAAGTCCATGAGAAAATCGGATTCCGCTCACGAAGCTCAGACTACACACATTTCGGGAACATGACTGCCGCCTAAAGCGAGGTTCACCCGGCCTGGCCCTTCTCGGCCAGCACCTCAACACTCTCTACTGGCCCTCAGAATCTTTGGGAGAACCATGGAGCCCTGGGTTACGTGGCCAGCTGGCCAGCAGCCTCCTCTGCTTAGGGTCCTCACCCCCGTCACCAACCACAGAAAAGGGGCAGCCCCTCTGGCTTGAATGGCCCCTCTGAGCTGTCCTGGATGGTACTGACCAGGCCAGGAAGCGGGGCACGCCAGGCTTCGTGGGGCCAGGCCCTGTACAGCCGGGCCTCACCTCAAATGAGGCACCTGCTGGAGGTGTGGGCTGCCCAGCTCCAAGCCCCTGACGCTGTCCCTGGGTCCTCTCCTAGGGTCCACGAGGCTCTGAGGGAAGGGGGAGGGCTCTCACAGGCCCAGGAGCCATTAGAGGTGGTCGCTGACCCCCCCATGGGGGCTCCCCCTCCCCCCAGTTTGCCCAGGGCTGGCTCAGAGGACCCCTGCATCAGAGCTGACCCGGCCTCCTTCCATGTGGACAGAAAACGAGGGCCCGAAGTTCTTGCCATATTTTTTAAAATCACATGGGCGTCCAAATATTTTAACTTGTACAATGAGCTAGGGTATCTGTAATTTGGTCTCCTTTTTTAACTTGGAGAACTAAGACACTGCCTGAACATGTAACTATGCTTCACTAAAGATGTGATTATTATAAGTTTTAGCTATGTCCTTTAAAGATATTTAAATGTAATTTACATTCACACTGCCTGTAATATTGCTTTTTCAAGTCTGTATTCATCAGATGCATGTTTTTGTTTTGGCATAAGCTACTGGCTAATTTTTCTTGGCATTTGGTCCATATTATAGACTTTTTTGGAAGGAATGGAATCAACTTCTCACAAGTTGTGAATAAATACATTTTTACATTTAAAAATAATAATAAAAAAAGAAAATGAGGGCCAGAGAATAAGGGCCCGGACAGGAGAGGCGTGTGAAGTTGTGAACACGGACATGGGCACTTGTGGAAACCACTAACCCCACACTGACAAAGGGAGGGAGGGAGTCCGCTGGGAAGGCAGACCAGCCCCTCCCTGCCTCTGGCTGCCCCCGCCCCAGCCACAAGGCGCCTTGGAAGGCCTGTCGGGGATGGCAGAATAGGGCGGCATGCCCAGGGTCTCACCCCATCCTCCAGCGCCCCAGAAGCCCCAGCCTGAGCTCTGAGCAGACACAGTCACATATGCACTCACAGACTCAGACACACAATCACACAATCACACAGTCACGCACACCATTTAATTATAGAATATCTGTGTGTGTGTACATGTATTATATAGATATATTGCATATACATACATATATATTCAGATACTTTTTGGCAAAAAGAATTCCCAAGGTAGTTACCAAAAAAGAAGATGAATGAACGGATGAATGATCATTTCTCAAGTGCCTGACGCCCAAGCCCTAGGGACACAAACAGTAAAGTGAGGCGGGCCCTGCCCTCTCTTTGGCCAATGCATATCTGAATATATATTTTTAATTAAAAGGATTCTTTGAACCCTGCAGCTGTGATCATGGAATAAAGACCGGGATGAAAGCCTTCCTTCTCGGCATCCCCCACGCCCGGAATACCCTCTGCCCGCCCCCTCCAGGAAGCCCTCCTCCATCGGCCAGGACTGGTTACACCTTCCTGCAGTCCCAGACCCTTGGCTTTCTTCTCATCTTGGCACAATGCACACGGCAGGAAGACCCGCCTTCCAATTCTGCCTCCCACATGAGTGCTGTGGCCCTGGGAAGGTCATTTGAGACTCTGTGCCTCAGTCTCCTCATCTGTAAAATCGGGATAAGGATGCCTGTAGCTTCTACCAGCTGGCGCTTCGAGGATCAAAGGAGAAGCCACTGGGACAGCACCTTGTGGTCTCAGGCACATCAGCCGCCATGGGTGGGCGGTAGTGAGCAGCACCGGCTGTGGCAGGCAGCCTGCCCTGAGGGCTTCTTGGTCAATTATTCAGGTGCAGAGTGGGTGGTTGGCACAGGTGGCCGCTTCTGGGGCAGGTGTGAGCCCGTTGTCTGCTTAATGGGCTCGCGGGGCAGCTGCCTCACTGTGGTGGGCACCCACAGCCGGCTTCCTGCCTGAGCCTCACTTCCCATGCCCCCTTTGGACGCCAGGTGGTCCTGGGGCAGAGACACCCAGCCCTGACTTCCTCTCTTCAAAGGAAAGGCCAAGATGTCAAAGGAAATCAGCAACAAAGGGCGTTGGGAACCACAGACAGGACTGAAATCTCAGCCAGCCAGTTGGTGAGGGCCGCACGCTCACGCTGAGCCACCTTGGGGGCCTCCAAGACCCGTCCTATCGACTCTTCCTAGTGGGAGAACAGGACAGTCTGGGGACAAAGCCCAGGGATGGCGTAGGGAGAGGCTGGCTGAACCGGGCCTCTGCCGTCCTATCTCAAGGCAGAAACTGAAACCTGAATCCTCACACCTCGCCGCCTCGCCCCAACTGCCCTCCCCACGGGCTCAGGCCTACGAGAATCACTGTTCCCATTTTCAGAGGGAGAAACTGAGGCATAGAACAGATGGGACAAGCGAGAGGTCTTCTCTCTCCAAGTCCAAGCTCCTTGCCCCACACCTCAGGGCCCAGCCCAGTGTAGGCTGACTGACCTCCCAGCCTTGTTGGCTAAGGGTAAAATGACCGCTGCTGATGGGAAAGTCATTCCCAAGCATGGATCCAACCCTCCTCTGCTCCTGGCTAGGGGAGCTCCCCAACACAAGCCCAAAAGGCCCCCGATTTGCCTTCAATACTTAGAAATATGCCCCTCCTGGCTTCCCCAAATAGAATATAAGTCCCTTGAGGACAGGGCTCTCTTCCTCTTTGACTGTATCTCCCACCTTTCTCGCTGTTTCTGGCGCACAGCAGGTGCTTAGGAAGTGTTTGCGGATTGATCAGTCCTGTGGAATTCTAGACCTTGCCCTCACCCAAGCTCACCAATATGACGGCACCTTCACTCTGTTCCATAAGCATTTATTAAGTGCCTAGGACACGTGCAGCATTAGGGGTACAGAGACAGTCTCTGCCCCAAGGAGCCCCTGTTCCCTTCTGTGGTTGATGCCCTCCTCCTCCTGAGGACAAACAGAACAGAATCAGAGCAGGGGTCCCGCCATCCTGGTCTTCCCATCCCCACCCCCTCCTCCAGAAGCGCTCCCCTTCTTCAGTTTCTCCCCAGCCAAGACAAGGTTTCCTGCCTCCGTCCTCCCAGAATCCCACTCTCTCTGGGCTGTGGCCGCAAGATTGTCCCGGCAACACCATCATCTAATCAAAATGTCCTATAACGATGATCACAGCACTTAGCACAGTGCCCGGCACATAGGAGGTACTCAATAAATGTTGACTGATTGGTAGAGCACCTATGTGCCGGGCACTGTCCTAAGAGCTCTACAAACACTAATGATCTCAACTGATTTTCACAACAACCCTGGGGAGAAGGGATTATTACTAAACCCATTTTGCAGAAGAAGAAATGAAAGCAAACAGAGGTAAGCGACTTGCCCAAGGTCACACAGCTGAGTATCTGAGGCCAGATTTGAACGCCAATCTTCCTGACTCCAGGCCTGGTGCTCTATCCACTTCTCCACCAACTGCCCGCATCGTGAGAGCTGACCAAAGGGTGGCCTTGGGAAGGAGTGGACGTCTCCTCACTGGATGTCTGTAGCAGAGGCTGGAGGGGCGTTCGTGTGGGATGGTAGAGAGGGCAGTATAGAGGGCAGATAGGGGTGGGACAAGATGTCTCTGAGTTTCCCCTAAACTCTGAAATTATGAGGTTCTATGACTCTGCGCTTGGCCAGACTTTGATAACCTCAAGGGACGGGGACCTCACTAACTAGCCAGGCTGGCCTTTCCAGCTCTCTCGAGGCCTTCTTGGGGCCTTAAGCATCCCCTATTGTTTTATGAGGAGGAAAAGTAGATCTCCTTCCCACAAAGTCTTCAGAATGGGCTCTGTGGGGAGATCAGACAAGCCCAGGCAGAGTGAGATGGGCCTGAGAGAGAGAGAGAGGACTGGGCCTGGGAGCTACCAGGCTACAGAGAACGCTGTGGACTAGGTGGTCAGGGAGGGCTTCCTGGAGAAAGAGGACCTTGAGTGAGGTTTTCTTGCCCAGAGCATCCCAGTCCCCCCAAAAGTTCCCCCAAAAAGCATCTGGCCAGAGTCTTTCCCTGGGTCTCAGAAAGCATTCCGTTCACCCGACTCCGATGCCTCCTCCCGGGCCACTTCTGATCTAAATACTGTGCCTCCCTCAGCACCAGTCACAGGCCTCCTCATGCGGTAAGGTTGGTGGAACCACGGAGGGACTGTTCTGCAGCTCAGCCTTTATTAAGCACCTACTGTGTGCTGGGAGCTGGGGTACAAAGACAAAAACAGAAGAGAGACAGCCCAAGCCCATCAGGAGCAGTTAAGGAACAGGCGCAGTTGCTGCTGAACAGCTGTCACAGTTATAAAGGGCTCTGAGCCCCCACCACTGCCCTCGGCTCTTGCTATAGGGCAGGTGGTACGAGCCTAACAAAGGATGACTCCCTCTTTGCAAGTGACAAAAGGGAAGCCCAGAGATGCAGCGACTTGAGGTCACTCAGTGTCACACGGCCATCAAGTGGGAGAGGCAGGATTCCCTCTACACAGTCACTGAAATTCCAGTGAAGGGCCTTTACTCCCACAAGGTTCTTGTTTCTGGCCTGGCTCGTCTTTGCCCAAAGCATGCTGGGAAATCCAGCCAGACTGGAGCCCTCCTGCCTTCTCTGAGCTCCGACCTCTGATAGAGCCAGATTGGAGGAAGGCTGCCGTACTGAGCACTCAACCAAGAGCCCATTTCTATCTGCCCCATCCCTGAATCCCCCTGTGGGCTGAGGGAATTGTCAGGAACCCCACAAGGATTTCTGAGTTGCTGGGAACTCCAGAGCTCATCTGGAAGGGCCAGATCAGCTAGGAGGGCAGGGGTCGGGGCAGGCAGCCTGCGGCACAGCCCCCAGGCCAACAAGGGTCTCAGATCTGAACAAATCCAAGCTTAGAGTCACAGACCTCCCAGGATGGAAGGGGCCTAGAAGGCCGGCTCACTCCACATCCACATTGTGCAGATGGGGACAGTGAGGCCCAGGTGGGGAAGAGACCCTCAGCCCGCTAGGTGCCCTCTTAAAGTTACCCTGATCCCCAAGTATGTGAAAAGCCAACCACAGAGCGTGGAGTGTCCCCCCCATTTCTGCGTCACTGACAAGTACATCTGAGATGCTCCCCCCAGCTCAGGCCTCCAGAGGCCCGAGCATCCCAAACTTCACATCAACTGCCAGGGTGCCACAGGAGAGGTCCAGCCTCATGGAACCTAGCTCCCAATGTACCATGCAGGAGCCATGGGGCCACGAGTGTCTTCCTCAACCACAAGATGGTGCCAATGACTATGGGGCCTAGGCACAGGACATCTTGTCCCACCCCCTGATTTTACACAGGCTCGTTGAAATTTGTTTGATTTTTGTCCCCAGGTTGAAGGACCTAGAAGGAGAGTGGAACCCCAAGGCTAGACCTCTGACAGCAAGCAGGGGCCCAAGAGCATCCAGGAGTTCCAGCGTGGCAGCTCCCTCCCTCCAGTGACCAAACCGGCCTCTCTCCCCAAGACTACCAGCCTTACTCTCTCCCAGCGTCTGTGGCCTGCAGAGCTGATACCCCCAGACCTCCTCCCCCGGGCTCCTAACCTTGAACATGGTGGGAACAGAGGGCACCCGTGTCACTGCCAAGAACAGGTGTGGCTGTATCAGGACGAGCTGGGCACGTGCTTCTGTGAGTAGCGCCGGTGACGACCCCTAGCACAAGCCACCTTGCTCCTTCCCCACTTAGGGGGATTTTGGCCTCAGGACCGGGCAATGGGTAGAGAAATCAGAAAGTCTCATTAATGCACTCTTGGCGCAGTTAACAGCAACCAGGGCTCTGCATATTGGTGAGGATAATTGGCTAATGCTGACCACAATGCAACCTGAGTTGAGACTTTGCTGGAATATACCACAGTCCCCAGACTGCTTGGGAGTGTAGCTTGAGGAAGGCTATTGGGATGGTGAGGAGTCTGGACACCATCCCCCCCGAGAGTCCGCTGGAGGCCCTGGGAGTTGTTAGCCCGGAAAAGAAAAGGCTCAGGGTGGGTCTCAGGATAGCGGTGCTCATGTGTCTGGAGACTAGTTCTGCTTGGCCCCAGAGGCAAGAACTGGGAGCGATAAGGAGACACTGCAGAGAGACACAGAGGCTGGATCCTGACGGGGAGAGGCGTCCCAGAGC
>NW_020954568.1:789067-791025 GCF_900497805.2 Vombatus ursinus | reverse complement strand
AGACACAGCGGGCTCCCTCTCCCTAGAGTAGAAGCCAAAGCTGGACTCCCCTGGTCAGGGACGGGGTAGAGAGATGCTTGCTCAGGTCCGGCGTGGACAGTGGGCCACTGAAGTGCTCCGGCTCTGTGGCTGGGCAGCATCACAATCCACAGGTCAGTCATTAAGCAGGGATGGAGCGCCTACTATGTGTCAACCACTGTGCTAAATGCCGGGGTACCAAGAGAGACAAAAGCCACAGAGCTCCCAATCGAACGGAAGCAGGTGGCTCACCATCCTCACCCAGGACAGCCGCCCCCTTGCCTCTCCCTGGGACCTCGCTGTCCGGGGGGTGGCACACATGTGCACACGTACGGGCACAAACACACACACAGAATCACAGGTGCCCAGAGCCTCCCCTACACAGACACAGCCTTTCTCCATTTACTGTGACACACATTAATTAAGCACCTTCTGTATACCTGGTCCTGGGCTCCACACTAAAGGAACAAAGAAACGCCCCCAGGTGTGGCCCTCCCAGGATCACACAAGCTCCTGCCTCACAGAGGACATCCTCCCATTTCTCCTGCCTAGACCTCTTCTCACGTAGTTGTCCGCATGTGATCTCCCCCATTGCTGGGAACTCATTGAGGGCAGGACTGCTTTCTGCCTCTCTTGGGACCCCCGGTGCTTAGCACTGTGCCTGGCACACACCAGGTGCTTAATAAATGCTTGTCAACTTGAGAAAACATCTTGTGGGTTACCCCGGACTCAACCACAGTCTGCTCAGATGCTACCTAAGTTGGCCTTCGTGGCCTATGATGGGGACAGAGCATCCAGCTGGTCCTGGGGGGGTGGCGGCAACATGGGTGAAGCAAAGGGCTCTTCCCAAGCCTCTGCTGGGCCCAGAGCCCAGAGGGAGGAAGGGCAGAACAGGCCTGGCCCTCCCTGGTCTGGGAAGGAGCCACAGAGCCCGCCGGGCTCCCTCCCGGGGCAGACGGGAGTCTCTCCCCCAGCCCCAGCCCCCTGCGAGGGCCCCCGCTGCAGCAGGCTCGAAAGGACACTGGGTCTCATTTCCATGGAACACGATACCTGGGGAAAGGCCAGAAGAATAGGGAGAGGGGGGTATGCGAGGCTGGCTGATGTCTCTGGTCATCATTGTTTCACGGACATGAGGCACCACACGCCCCAGAGGACGTCGGGAGCTCTGAGGAGATCGCAACCGGCCAGCGCACCCCGCCCCGTTCCCCTGGGCTCCGGGGGCCCCACTCAGGTTTCTCCTGACAAAGGACAGAGCCAAGGCACGGGGAACAAACCCCAGCCTTCTCAGGCCCAACAAGCGCCCCCTGGAAAAGCCTCCGAATGCCAGCAGGAAGCCTCCTCCAGTCAGGACCAAAAAACCCCCAAACAACGCTGCTCCTGGAGAACAGCAGAAATATGGGGGCCCGTGGAGACCGACTACTACATACGTTATCACTGTCCCATTGGTTTTGATTGTTTTTGTTTGTTACGAGGGAGGGCTCAATTCTAGGGGAGGGGGAATGGAGATATTCTAAAGACATAAAAACAAAAGATAAAATAAATGATGATTAAAAAAACCCCAAATCATTAAGTTTTATTTTTAATAAATAAGCAAAATGTGGGTAAACAAACAAAAATAAGAATTTAAGCCTAAGGACACAAGGGTCTTGCTTGTTTGTGGCCATCCCTCCCCTAGAAAGAGTGGAGAAGAGGAGGCCACGCGCCCTCCAGGCCAGTGACCATGAGCTCCCAGATGCTTGTGGGTGCTTCACTGATCTGGGCCAGCCTGGAGAACGGAGCTGGTGATGCCCCTGGTGGAGAACGGGGCTGGTGACACCCCAGAGAATGGGGCTGGTGACACCCCAGAGAATGGGGTGGTGACACCCCAGAGAATGGGGCTGGTGACACCCCTGCAGAATGGGGCTGGTGACACCCCGGAGAATGGGGCTGGTGACACCCCG
>NW_020954568.1:763644-789057 GCF_900497805.2 Vombatus ursinus | reverse complement strand
TGGTGACACCCCGGAGAATGGGGCTGGTGACACCCCGGAGAATGGGGTGGTGACATCCCTGCAGAATGGGGCTGGTGACACCCCGGAGAACGGGGCTGGTGACCCTCTGGAGAATGGGGCTGGTGACACCCCAGAGAATGGGGCTGGGGGCTAGCCCAGAAAGCCCTGATATCCCTCCCAGCTGAGTTGACACCTAGGAGCAGACCCAGGCTAACTGACACCCTGCTCTCAAATTCTCTATCTTGAAGTCGGCCCATCTCATTTCAGGCCCAGAGAAGCTGCACTGAATCCTGTTTTTCAGCTGACAAACCTCTGTGCAAGTCAATGAAGGCAGGTGAGCACTCCAGGAGGCCCTACTGTGTGCAATGCCCGGCTCTCTGAGCTGAGGAGAGCAAGGAGGCTGGAAATCTCTGCCAGACGTGGGATGTCCCTTAAGCCACCAGAGGACAGGTCGCCGTCCTGCCAACACAGGTGCCCAAATCTGCTGGTTTTCTAAGACGTCAGTATCCCAAATATTCATCGTTGTCTCTGGTCTACGCAGAATCAAAAGCTTTCTAAGCACAGAGGCTCAGCAGGGGAGGACACGAACCTGTGGGAGCAGGACGAACTGCCCATGTCCCACTGCTCCTGGAGGGGTCTCACTAAATGGATGAGTGAGGATCAGAACCCAGGCCTCCCTGACTCCAAGCCCAGCCTCAGGAGACTACACTTTACCACCTCTATACTAACGCTGTCCTGAGTAGGAAAAAGCCACATCTTCTACTCTGGTTCTTCCATCATGCCGAGCCCCCACCCACAGAGCGCGCTCACACACACACACACACACAGAAGGGATTCAACAAGCATGGACTCATGGTCGTCAGGAGACCTCGTGTGCCTCTAGACTTTTCTGGCTTTCGAAAACCTTTTCCCACAATACCTCTGGGAGAGGTAAGCAATGAGAGCAAAAGTCACTGGCTCCATCTGACAAAGGAGGCCCCGAAGGGGTCCAGAGGAGAGAGCCCAGGGCCTGGAAGTCAGGAAGACTCAAATTCAAATCCTGCCTCCCACACTTATTCCCTGTGTGACCCTGGGCAAGTCAGCCTCAGTTTCCTTATCTGCAAAATGTAGATAATAGCAGCACCTTGACCTCAGGCTTGTTGTGAGGATAAAATGAGATGATATCTATAAAGCATTTTGCAAAGCCTGAAGTCTTATATAAATGTAGCTATTATTATTTGTTTTAAACTATTGTTTTATTTACTGAGGCTCAGAGAGAGGGAAGGTGACTCACCAAGGTCACAGAGGTGAGAACTGAAGCCAGGACTCCAGATGCTATGAGATCGCATCGGGAAGCGCTTGACAAATCCGAAAGCCTGATTTCAGCCCCAGGTGGCTGCGCCTACGATCACTGCTGCCATTCTCGGCACTGCTCTTGGATTCCGGCAGGAAGCGCCTTGCAGGGAGGGTCTGCTCCAGGGACTCCGGGGGGGCTTGGGCGGCTGTGCCTTCCCAAAGCCGCCTGCCCTCTCCGACCCGCCAAGCTTCAACGACATCCTGCCTTCTATAAATATCCCCGCTCGGTCCTCCTGTTCACGTCCTTAGTGGTCCCCGCGGACCCCCTCAGTGGGCCCTGCGTAGGCTGGCCTCCAGCTGAGGTCAGCAGCCCCCGCCGGGGGTAGACATCAGAGGAAGGGCAGAGCCTCCCGGCCAGCGGGAGCCCCGTGGGGCCCTTGGGTAAACAGGCTCGAAGGAGCTCCCCTAGACCAAAGCCGGGGCCTGGGAAGGCCTGCCCACAGCCAGGAGGGGCGCCCTTGACTCCTTCTCCAGATCCCAGCCCGCATCCCCCTGCACCCTCCAGGGCGGTCCCTGGGCAAAGCCCTTCTCTCTGGTCACAGCCCAGGGGCCGGGGAGGCCTCCTTTCACAGATGCCAAGTCTGGCGCTCAGAGACACACAGCAAGCCGGCCCTCCCAGGCCAGGAGGAGAGCCCTCCTGTTTCATTCCCGTATCCACAGTCTTTCCACACTCCCAAAGAACCCCCCAGGGCAGACCAAGATGGCGGGCTAAGCCAGGGAGCTTGGGCGTGGCTGGCCACACCCACGATGCCACGCCTCCTCACCTTAGTCTCTGCTCCCTGAGAACCAGGCGCTCGATTTTACCGTTTTTTGTACCCCACCTCGGCACAACGCCTGGCAAACGGCAAGCACCTAATATCGGGGGTCTGAGTGATTAGAGTAACTATTATTATCGATAGCATTTATATAACGTTTTACAAAGACTGTCTCATTTGGTCCTCACAGCCATCCTGGAGGTAGGTACCGTTATTATCCCCATTTTACAGATGAGGAAACCAAGGCAGACACAAGTTAACTGATTTGTCCAGCGTCATACGGCTAGTAAGTTTCTGAGGCTGGATTTGAACTCAGGTCTCCCCAACTCTTGGTCCAACACTCTACTCACTCGCCACCCAGCCACCATAGCCATGAGAAAATGGACACCAGGTTGGAGAGTGTACGTGGACCAGCCAGTGCCTTCCATGGCTCCCCACAGCTGGCAGGATCAATGTCAAAGTCTTCTACATGGCATTCAAGGCCCTCAAGGAGCTGGTCTCCACCTGCAGCACGTCCTACCCTCCTTCCCTACAGGAACAGCGGGCCTTACTGGTCCTCCCAGGCCTCTGGGCATCCAGGGATGTGGTGGAGCACCCCACCAGTTACTCCTCCACAGTGGCCCTAGCTCCGCAATCGGTAGAGCCCCTGCCGTTCGCTAGGTCTCAGCTTCCTCATCTGTACAAAGTTAAAAACCATCCCAGCGCACCGATCTCCCAGAGCTGGTGTGAGAAAAGCCGGAGTTAACCTCAAAAGCCATTCTATGGAAATGGGGGGAGGGGAGACAAAGACAAGAGAGAGACAGAAACAGAGAAACAAACGGACGTACAAAGAGATAAAAAGACAGAAACAGCGGAGAAAGAAGGAAGGGAGGAAAGGAGGAAGGAGGAAGGAAGGAGGGATGGAGGAAGGAAGACAGGAAAGAAGGAAGGGAGGAAGAGAGGAAGGGAGGAAGAAAGGAAGGAAGGAGGAAGGAAGGAAGGGAGGAAGGAAGGAAGGAAGGGAGTAAGGAGGAAGGGAGGGAGGGAGGAAGAGAGGAAGGAAGGAAGGGAGGGAGGAAGGAAGGGAGGAAGAGAGGGAGAGAAAGAAAGAAAGAAAGAAAGAAAGAAAGAAAGAAAGAAAGAGAGAGAGAGAGAGAGTGAGACAGGGCATTATTCTTTGCTCCTACAAATCCTGTCTCCCCCAAGACAGCGCTTCTAGCACCAACTCCTCCAAAGCCTAGAATGGGGAGGGACCCTGAAGGCCATCTAGTCCACTCCCCCTTTTTTGACAGATGAGGAAACCGAGGCCAGGAAAGGTGAGGTGACTTGTCAGAGGTGCCCCAGGCTGTTGGTGGCAGAGCAGCATTTGAACTCAGGACTGTGACTCCACATTGGGCTCTTCCCATCTGCCTCCTCTGCCCCCTCCAGATCTCCCCTCTCAGTCTGTTCCTGATGAGACACTCCGCCCACTCTCACTATCTTACTATATTGTGTATCTCTCCCACCCAAAGACTCAGTCTGCAAGGATCACCATCATTTATCGGGCTTCCTTGGTTTCTTTCTTCTGCTCCCCACAGTGCCCAGCACCAGGTCAGGCACACACAGCTAGAACCCCGCCTCTGGACAGAGAACCCAAGTCCCCCTCCCAGGCTCCTGCCCACGGAGCAGAGCTCAGGATCGCTGAGCATGAATTCCAGATAGCAGGGTGTTGGGAGACAAGATAAAGAACCGGACGCCTCAGTCACCAGAGCCCACGAAGTGGGGCCAACGTTCCCCAAGCATCCCTGAAAACCCTCCCCTGAGTCTTGAGCAAGGGAGAGAAGTCACCCCGAGTCTGGGGGCAGACAGAGCCCAGGATTCGGAAGGCACTAAAGAGGTGAGAGCTGGAAAGGCTTCCAAAGCCCCTCCTTGGGTCCCATCTCTGACCTCCAGTCTCTGCAGTCCTCTGGCCAGGAGTGCCCTCTCTGGAGGCTCAGCTCAGACTCTGCCTCCTCCCTGAGGCCCTTCCAGATCTCCCCTCTCTCCCCAGTCAAATGTAAACCCCACAAGGGCAGGGACTGTTGCTGGTGGTTTCTTTCCCCCTAACTCTCACCCTAATCCCCTGTGCAGGGAGAGCCTTGGTGCTCAGTAATGGGGCCTCCCATCCCTCCTGGCTGTGGGACCCTCTGCGCTCTGGGCATCTCACCAGAGAAGGTGAGAAGCTGCATCAGAGGATGAAGCTTCCTCACCCGGGAGTCCCCTGCACCGAAGAAGCCACAAAGCTTAGCGATCAGCCAGTAAGCATTTACTAAACACCTACTAGATACCCGAGGTCTCTCCTGCCTCTGCCTCCTTTTCTTTCTCCCCAGCTCTGAGCACAAACCACAAACCCTCAGCTCTCTTTCCAATGGAAGCACAGCCTGGGGACATGCTCTTGGCCTCCCCTCCAAGTCACCACCTAGTTCCCACCCCCTTGGCTTCCACTTGGGCCCAAGCCCCAGGGCAGGTCTTAAGGACCCCCCCCAACGTGCATCCCCTAAGTGGTCACAACAATGTCCTGGGATGGTTTCAATCCCAGCTCTTTTCCTTAGGAGCTGTGAGACCCTGGACAAGTCACATGACCTCTGTGGGTCTCAGTTTCCCCATAAGTAAAACAAGTGGATTGGCTTGGAGAATCCCTCTGCTCTAGAGCCTAAGGCCACCCTATGAATCCCCATGTGACCCTATTCGTGTCCTTGGCCGTGGGATGTTTCATGAGGGCATGGAATGTTTCATTTTTGTCCAGCCCATACCTGGAACATAGGAAGGGTTTCATAAATGCTTGAACTAAAAGGAGTGGATTCTCTGAAGGGGACCAGACACCTGACCCTGCTTTCACCCCCACACCCCATAAGGGAACCGTAAACAAACACAAAGACCACAACTGTAGCAAGAGGGTGCCACTTGACCTCATTACCTCTTGGGACAGGCCATGCACTGTGGAACAGTGAGACCCCCATCATCAGCCGCTGGGCTCAGAGCTCCCTGGACTGAGGCAGGAGCCCTGTGGCTGGATCTTCCTACGCCCTGCTCAGATGGCATCCCCTCAGTGTCCAGCTCAGGGCAGCTTAATCAGGGTGGCTAGGGGTGAAGAGAGGCTGCTAAAAAGGTCAGAGGGTCAGAGACAGCAGATGATGTCCCACAGAGCCAGGCAGCCCCTCCCCAGAGAGGCTCCCTTTCCCCCCAACCAGGGTTTTCAGTTGGACGCTGAAGCTCGCAGGGGAGGGTCTAGGGGAGGTGGCAAAGACCAGCGATCCTGTTGGCACTTTCTTCTCTTCCCAATCCTGAGGGCTCTTTCTGAGGCTTTCCCCGTTCCCCCTCCCCCACACCCCCACAATCTCCACTCCCACTCCTACTTCCGATTTTAATGTAGTCCAAGGTCAGAAATCACCAATTGAAGTGAACAGAAACCTTAATGACGGAATGCCTCAGAGGTGCCTAACCACCCCCGTGTGGATCCTACCCTAGGGAGGAGTTCTGGCTCCCCCTCCTCCTTTCCACGATGGCTGGGCTGAAACTGAGCCTCAACCTCGGCTCCGCCTGCTCTCTTTCTAACCAGTATTGGCCGCCCCGACTGACAGCCCCAAACCTCTGCCTGAAACAAAGGTCCCTTTCAGTAAAAAATCGATCTTCTTCCAGGGACATTGGCTGCAAATCAAGGAATCCCAGGATTTCTGAAAAATTCACCTTTCGCTTCTCCCAAGGGTGATAAAGTGGGCATGAGTCAGCCGGAGCTAATGACGCAAGGGAAAAGACATCAGGAGGTCAGAAGAGGGACGTGTGAGGATCCAAGGGGATGGGCCAGGCCTGGTGCGGGACGGCTGCCGGGCACAAGCTGCCTGAGGGGCGGGGATGGCCACTGGGCACAAGCTGCCCAAAGTGAGCACTAATGTTCACACCATGTCATGAGGTCCAGAGGGAATCCAGCTCTGACTCTCGCGGTTTCCAGGTCTGACCCTATCCTGCCCAGATTCTGTGCTTTTTTTGCCAAATTCCCTGAGCAGAGCAGTGCACATGGATGTCTTGACCATAGGAGGAGTCCAGGCACAAGTCAGAATCAGGAGCATGGACCGTTGCAAACAGTGACCTTCCCCCTGCTCAGACCCACCCACCCGCTTGCCAGCCAGCACCAAGGGCAGGTGCCTAAGAGTCCTCCCTTTCTGCTGACCACTCCAGCAGCTCAGTGAGACCTGGCTTTTTGCTGGGATGTACTGGGAGAGTGTTTCTGCCCTTTCACAGCACTGATGACATCCCCGTCAGCGCTTCTGGGCCAGCCGTCCCCAGAGGCCCTCCTGCCTCTGCCCCTCGGTGATAAGCAACCTCTTGAGAGGGTAATTTTGGAAGGTGTTGTCGAAGGCAGCAGCAAGATGTTCTGCCACAGGTCAAGGAATGCGCAGCCCCTGCCTTCCTTGACGACCGAGTGCGCTCTAAAAATATCCTGCCCTATTCTTAGCAGGCTTTCCAGCATGACGCAGAGGCTGCCAGCCGTCATAAGTTGGTGTGGAGAGCCTGAAGGCAGCTCCCGATCTCTGTCCCACAGAGCATTCTCTCTGTCCCCTTCATAAAGTGCCCAAAGACATGAAAAGGACTGCTCCCCGTCCCAGTTTCTGAACTGGGCACAATTAGAGATGCCTCTGATTTCAGTCAACCAGAATCCCAGCATCTCACATCATCCGGATGGGACTTCAGGCCATCTGGTCCAGTCATCCCGGAGCACTGCTCTTGTCTACAACACACCCCCCCCCAAAGCGATGCATCCAGTGTTGGCTTGATGACCTCCAAGGAGGAGGAACCCACCACCTCCTGAGGACTGCCATGTCACCATGGGACAGCTTTCCCTGCTGGGCCCTCTATGCTGACCTCCAGTCTCATGCCTTTCAGACATCTCCAACTGGATGGCCAGTAGAATCTCAGACTCAGTGTGCCCATAAGTGAACTAATTCTCATTTCCCACCAAACCCTTCCACCTTCCCAACTTCCCTGTCACTACTGAGGGCAACACCATCCTCTCAGGCCCTCAGACTCACACCCTAGGAGTCACCCTGGACTCCTCACTCTCTCACCCCAGATCCAATATGGTGCCAAGGCCTGTGGATTTCACCTCTGCTACACCCCTGGTCGATTTCATCTCTGTCACATCTCTTGTCAATTTCACCTCTGCAAGTGATGGATCAATGGATACAAAACACAGTAGTCAATGACTATAGCATTCTACTATTGAATAAACCCAAAGACCCCAGTTTCTGGGATAAGAACTCACTATTTGACAAAAACTGCTGGGAAAACTGGAAAAGAGTATGGCAGAAACTAGGCATAGACCAAAATCTTACACCATATACCAAAATAAAGTCAAAATGGGTTCATGATTTAGATATAAAGGCTGATACTGTAAGCAAACTGGGAGAGCAAGGAATAGTTTACCTATCAGATCTATGGAGAACAGAAGAATTCATGACCAAACAGGAGATAGAGAGCATTACAAAATGCAAAATGGATAATTTTGATTACATTAAATTGAAAAGTTTTGCACAAACAAAGCCAATGCAACCAAGATTAGAAGGAAAGTAGAAAAGTGGGAACAAATTTTTTACAACCAGTTTCTCTGATAAGGGCCTCATTTCTAAAACATAGAAAATTAAGTCAAATTTATAGGAATACAAGTCACTCCCCAATTGATAAATGGTCAAAGGATATGAACAGGCAGTTCTCAGATGAAGAAATTAAAGCCATGAAAAAATGTTCTAAATCATTATTGATTAGAAAAATGCAAATCAGAACAATTCTGCGGTACCCTATCACACCCATCAGATTGGCCAACATGACAAAACAGGAAAATGACAAATGTTGGAGAAGATGTGGGAAAACTGAAACACTAATGTATTGTTGGTGGAATTGTGAAATGATCCAACCATTTTGGAGAGCAATTTGAAACTATGCCCAAAGGGTTATAAAAATGTGCATACCCTTTGACTTAGCAATGGCACAAATAGGAAAAGGAACCACATGTACAAAAATATTTATAGCAGCTCTTTTTTTGGTGGCAAAGAATTGGAAATTGAGGGAATGCCCATCAGCTGGGGAATGGCTGAACAAGTTGTGCTATATAAATGTAATGGAATACTACTGTGGTATAAGAAATGATGAGCAGGCAGACTTCAGAAAAACCCGGTAAGACTTGTATGGACTGATGCAGAGTGAAGTGAGCAGAACCAGAAGAATGTTGTACACAGTAACAGCAATGTTGTGCGATGACTAACGTTGATAGACTCAGCCCTTCTCAGCAATGCAAGGATCTAAGACATCTCTAAAGTCTCATGATGGAAAGTGCTATCCACATCCAAGGAAAGAACTATGGAGTTTGAATGCAGATTGAAGCATACTATTGGCTATTTTTTTTTCTCCTGTTTTGTTTTGTTTCCTCTTTCTGGTGGTTCCTCCTATTGGTTCTAATTCTTCGTTACAATATCACTAATGTGAAAATGTTTAATAGGAATGTATATGTAGAGCCTATATCAGACTGCATGCCGTCTTTGGGAGGGAGGGGGAGAAAAATTTAAAACTCAAAAGCTTATGGGAGTGATTGTTGATAAATCAAAATCAATTAATTAAAAAAAAACCAATTTCACCTCTGCAGCATCTCTGGTCAATTTCACCTCTGCAGCATCTCTGATCAATTTCACCTCTGCAGCATCTCTGGTCAAGTTCACCTCTGCTGCATCTCTGGTCAATTTCACCTCTGCTGCATCTCTGGTCAATTTCACCTCTGCAGCATCTCTGGTCAATTTCACCTCTGCAGCATCTCTGATCAATTTCACTTCTGCTGCATCTCTTGTCAGTTTCTCCTCTACAGCACCTCCAATCTACCCCCTTCTCTCCTCTGACCCTGCCCCAACCCTAGTGCACACCCTCATCACCTCAAGCCCGGACTATTGTTAGAGCTGCTGGTGGGGGGAAGGTCTGCCTGCCTCAAGCCTCTTCCTTCTCCAGTGCATCCTCTACTCAGTCTCCAAAGTACTCTTTCTAAAATTCAGATCCCACCATATCACCCCCTACTCAATGAATTGCAATGACTCCCTATCACTGACAGGATCAAATACAAAATGTTCTGCTTGACCTTTGAAGCTTTTCATCACCAGCCTCCTCCTCCTTTTCACTCTTCTCGTACATTATTCCCCTCCACATACTCTTGGATGCCATGCCCTTGGCCTCCTAGCCTTTCCACAAGAAGCAGCTTCATCCCTGGCTCTGGGTATTTTCTCCAACTGGGCCCCAGGCCTGGAATGCTCTCTCTCCTCATTTCCATCCCCTGGCTTCCCATCTCCATTCAAGTCCCAACCAAAATCCCACGTTCTACAGAAAGCCTTCCCCGACTCCTCAGCATTACTGCCTCTCCTCTGCTAATTATTTCCTATTTATCCTTAATTTTTCCAATCTATTTATGTAGCTTGTTTGTACAGACTTGTTTGCTTGTTGTTTCTGCCATTAGACTGGGAACTCCCTGAGGGTAGGGACTAGCTAGGCGAGATCAAACAGTAGGCTCAGCGCCCATCCCCTGCTCCATTCCCAGGCCCATTCCAAGGCCTTACAGTGCTTGAGTTCCACTGGAAGAGCCTTCCAGAGCCAGAATCACTCCCAAATTACAGAGGGGAGCAGAGCCCCAGGGACCTCAAGCCCCAGAAATTCTTCAAAGAATAATTCATTCCAATATCAGATAAAGGTTTGCAAAAATAGGAAAAATAGGGGGTCCTGCCAAATTCCTTCTATAATGCAAATGTGGTCATGATGTCCAACCCAGAGAGTGTCAAAATAGAGAAAGAAAATGACATACAGGATGCCGAATGAGCAGTCACAAGAAATTTAGACAAAATATCAGCAAAGATGCTACAAAACGATCCCAACAAGACTATACACCATGACCAGGCTGGATTCTTATCAAGAATAGAGGATTGGTACAATATTGGCAAAACTAGAAATAGAACGTACCATATTAATACACAAACCCAACAAAAGTAATATGATTATATCAATGTAATAATAATAGCCAACATTTATATAGTTCTTATGGGGTAGCTAGAGTCACCATAGTGCACAGAGTGCCAAGCCTGGAGTCAGGAAGACCTGAATTCAAATTTGACCTCAGATATTTACTGACTGTGTGACCCTGAACAAGTCACTCAACCACTGTTTGCCTCAATTTCCTCACCTGTAAAATGAGCTGGAGGAGGAAATGCAAAAGCACAATGGCAAACCAATATCTTTACCAAGAAAATGTGGCCATGACTGAAAAACAACTGAACAGCAACATACAGCTCTTACTATATGCTGGGCACTGAGCTAAGTACTTTACAAATATCTCTTTTGACCTTCACAACAACCCTGGGAGATAGTTATCACTATCACCATTTTACAGAGGAAGACATTGAGGCAAATGATCACACAGCTAGTGAATGTCTGAGGCCAGATTTGAACTTAGGAAGAGGAGTTTTCTTGACTCCACATCTAGCCCTCCATCCACTTCACCACCTAATTGCCCCTAGCGGGTAAACTAGATACCTTTCTAATAAGATCAGAGGTAAAGCAAAGATGCTCATTGTTACCACCACTACTTTATAGAAATGTTAGTTATAGTACTAAGACCCCAAAAAACGAGCATAGGCAAAGAGGAAACAAAATGATGACTTTTTATAGATGATATGATGGTTTGCATAGAGAACTCTAGAGAATCAATAAAAAATTAATTGAAATAATTAATAACTTCAGCTAAGGAGGAAGATATAAAATAAATCCACATAAATCATCAGCATTTCTGTCCATAATAATAGCTAGCATTTATATACTGTTTTATATTTGGTAAAGCAATTTATATATGATTTGATTTCATCCTTGATATTACCAACAAAATCTAGCAGGAAGAATTAGAGAAATCCCATTTAATGTATAAAATACATAGGAGTCTATCTACCAAGCGCTCAGAGCAACTACAGTATTCTTCACATAAAGACAGACCTAAATTAATTGCTATAGGTACACTGAGCTAATCTAATAAAAATGACAATGCTTCCTAAATTCACTAACTTATTTGATGCCATGCCAATACAAAGGACTAGTTACTAAAGTCAGAAAAATAATAACAGAAATCATCAGGAAGAATAAAAGTCAAGAACCTCCAGGGACATAACGAAAAGAAGATGGAAGAAAAGAAGCTCAGCCACACCAAGTCTCAAGCTATACTTTTGGTTGTTTACTCATCTTTAGTCATGTTTGACTCTCTGTGACCCCTTTTGGGGCTTTCTTGGCAAAGACCCTGGAGTGGTTTGGAAACTGAGGCAAACAGGGTGAAGTGACTTGCCCAGGGTCACACAGCTAGGAAGTATCTGAGGCCGGATTTGAACTCAGGTCTTCCTGACTCCAGACCTGATGCTCTACGTACTGTACCACCTACCTGCTATACTATGAAGCACTACTTTAGAAACTATACTATTAGATGGTACTGTTTAAAAAAATAGAGAACTCAGTCAGTTGGAGAGATTGATCAGGTATATAATATACAAAAGCAAATGAACCCAGTAACCTAGAGTTTGACTCCAGTTACTGTGGTAAAGACTCACTATTCTATAGAAACTACTAAAAAACTGGACAGCAGCCTGGCGGAAATTTAGCTTAGACCAACATATCTCACCATATACCAAGACAAGCTCCAAAGAGATATACGGCTTAGACAGAAAGGATGACATCAGCGACAAAGTGGAGGAAAAAGGAAGAAACTGCTCTTCTGATTTACGGAGAAGGAAAGAACACCTGACTAGACAAAGGACACCAAGGATCACAAAAGATTAAATGGGTAATTTTGATTGCATTAAATTAAAAAGGTTTTGTACAAACAAAACCAATACAGTAGGTAATTGGGAAAAGTCTTCACATCAGATTTCTCTGATAAGGGTCTCATTTCCAAGATATACAATGAACTGATTCAAATTTATAATCCATTCCCTAATAACACCATCGCCAACTGATAAATGGTCAAATGATATGAATAGTTTTTTTGGGGGGGAGGGGGTAAGTCATTTATTTATCTTTTGCATACAGAAAATTAGGAGGAAACAGGAATGAAGTGAAGCCAGCTTTTTGGAATTCTTCCCCTTCAGATCTGGTTGGGGCAAGCTAGTTTTAGACCATATAGGAGACAGGGTGAAATCCTACAATTTTAAACATAAATCTCCTAACAGTGATCCAGCCATTTCAACTGAACTCATAACATTTTACTGAAGCACCATTTTCTCTAAGTAATATCCTCAAGCTAAGCAGTTTTAAGGTTTCATTTGGAAGTATCAGTGTCTGATTTTTTTTTTCCTTTAAGAGCACAGAGATGGACAGACGTGAATAGTGTCTTTTCAAAGGAAGAAATCTAAGCTCTCAATAGCCATATGAAAAAATACTCCATCACTAAATGGGAAGTGTAAATTAAAGTTATCCCTCACATCCATTACATTGGCAATGTTGACAAAAAAAGGAAAATAGCAAATGTCAGAGGGTCTATGGGACAAAACAGGCACATGGATCAAAGGAGATAAAATAAGCAAAGTGCTTGGTAAACCTTGAAGTGTTCTATACGTGCTTGCTCTCATTAATATCATCGTCATCATTATGACTGTTGGAAGAGCTATGAATCAGCCTAGCCATTCTCAAAAGCAATTTGTAACTCCTCCCCAGACTCACCAAAAAGTCAACTTCCTGCCACTCCGGTGATATCACTCCTTCATCTACACCCAGAAGAGATCAGAGAAAGAGGAAAAGGACCCATCTGAACAAACATATTCTCAGCAGCTCTTTTTGCAGTGACAAAGAACTGAAATCTGAGGGGCGCGGTGCCCATCCATTGGAGAATGGCTGAACAAAATATGATAGTATGAGTGTAATGGAATACTATTGTACTATAAGGAGTAATGAAAAGATGGGTTCAGAGAAACCTGGGAAGATTCCTATGGACCATGCAGAGGGAGGTGAGCAGACACAAGAATACAGTTGACATGAAAACAATACAAACAACTTTGAAAGATTTAGGAGCTCTGAGGGACACAATTCCAGGGGATTCAAGGTGAAAGGGTGTGATGGACTCAAGATGCTGGTCAAGACGCACGTTTTTGGCCAATCTGGAAATCTGGAAATTTGTGTTTTTTGACTACGCATATTTGTTACAAGGAATTTGTTTTTCTTTTTCAGCTGGAGGAGGTGGAGAGAAAATAAATGTTTGTTCACTGAAAAAGCAATTTAAAAAAAAGTCAGAAAGAAATTCTACCCAGGGACCTGGCATGCTGAGAATCTGTCCTGTGGGCTGGGAAGAGGATGTCCAACTCTGAATAGGGCAGGAAGCCAAGAGGGAAATGATTGTTCTCACTTACACTGTCTGGGGAGGTGACTCAGGAGGGCATGGGAGGTGCATGAAGGCCAGAGAGAGGGAGATAAGACGCAGTGATGATACTCCACCCACCAGGGTGGTGCCTCCCCTCAGGGAACACGGTGATCGCTCTCTGCTCTCTACAATGCTTTCTGTTTGTTCATCCCAGAAGCCTTGGAAATGTGTCATTAAGGGATGTCCACACTGGCGGAACCAGCGCCTGGATTGCTAAATCGGGTCGTTGACTCAGTCAGGACAGGGCTGCTTTGTCTCTTATCCAAAGAGCCCACGGGCCACCCTTGCCAGCAGTAATAACTCACGGTTACGTGGCTCCCATCTTAGTGGATGTTACAAAGTATCTTCCTTCCATCATCGCTTTTGAATATCACTGCAACTCTTTGGGGTAGGTGTTATTTATGGTCCCATTCTACAGATGAGGAAACTGAGACTCCTCTAAGGAAGTGACTTGCCCACAGCCACAGAGCTAGTAAGTGCCTGAGGCTGGATTCAAACCCAGGTCTTCCTGACTCCAAGTCCAGAGGTGTGCCCACTAGCCATGCTGCGTGCGGCTTGAGTTCTGGCTCTCCTGAGGTCACTGGGGCAGGCTGGAGGGGCTGTTACAGGAGGAACTGGTGTCCAGGAGCCAGAGCTCTTCTGACAGGTCTCTGTTCATGCAGCAGACAGTGGGTGCCTCCTGTTTTCTCAGGCAGCGTGGGAAGATCCTGATGTCACCTCAAGAGCCTCAGAGTGGAGGCTTGGGGAAATCTCTTGGCCATCCGGTCAGACCTGCACCTGAACCTGAGTCCCTTCTGTGACCGCCTTACCCAGGGGCCATCCCACCATTCCTCAGGGACTTACGAGATTGGGATACTAAGGTCTTTGGCCAATGCTTCCACTTTGGGGCAGCTCCCCTCTACCGGCCCACTTGGCTCAAAGATCCTCCCACATAAACCAAGTAGAACCCAGTGAATCCCTCCTCCCCAGGCCAGCCCTTCAGACACTTGAAGCCAGTTGTGGCCTCCTCCCCTCCAGGCTAACCATCCCTATCTCCCTGAACCTATCACACGTGGCCCTCTCTCTGATCCCTCCCCCGGACGGATGCCCTCAGAGTGTCCTAAACACGGCAGAGCTGTGCTCATCCCAGCAAGAGGCCACACTCCAACGGGCATCAGCATTAGCTGGTTCCTCTCAACCGCAGCCAGAAAGACCAAGCTGAGGCCAAATGTGGCAGAGACCGCGTTCACAAGATGGCTCAATTTACTCCAATTATTTTGACTCCCTGAATCTCACACTGATTATCAGTTACCATGCTTAGAACACGTCCCGTCCATTAAGTTTTCTTGAGGGACCACCCTCAGACCACCAAACATCCACACAAGGGTGCTGCAGAGCCAGGGGATTTAACAGGGGGTCAACAAGTCCACAGCCACAGGCAATCAGGAGAACAGATCAGCTCAGAATAAGCAGATTCATCCATCAGAAATGACTCCTAGGTAGGGAGAGTGAGATGTTACTTTTAAAAATCAAACTGCTAAAAGCACTAACCTACTAGACGCACAAGGCACACGCACATTTCTGAAAGGGGGAGGGGCAGAAGAAATGGGTTCTTCTCTAACACCCAGCCGGGCCACCTGGGCACCAGGCCCCACAGCACCCCCCACCACCCGGCCCGCGAGCAGACAGACAGAACAAAGCCTCCGGGTCAGCGATTTGCCCCAAGGAGCAACTTTTTACTTCCCCGCTTCCTGAGGAGGAGCTGAGCTGGGAGGGTCCACCCAGGCAGGGAGAGAAGGCACTGACCAGAGGAGGCTCAGCTCCAACACCAGAAGCCCTGCCTCGGGCCAGCCCAGCCCACGCCTGCCCACACCAAATCAAGGCCCGTGAAGTTCTGCTTCTGGAAAGCTGGGAGGCCCCGCTGTTTGCAGCCCAGGCCCCTCCAGAGCCGAAGGACCCCGGCCTGGTCTCGAGGGACCTGTCAGTTGTGAATCAAGGTGATCTTTCCTGACCGAGACAGCCAGCCGGCCCACAACGCCATCAAAGGAAACTACTCCTGACTCCAACTTTGGATGGGGCAGGTCATGGCCCATTCACAAGAGAACACACCCCCCCTTAGGCTCAGCCTGCAATGTTGGGGACCCGGCTTCTCTTTGGCCTCCCCTCCCTCCACCCACTTCTTGGTAGCTAGAAGGTGTCCACTGATGGTCAAGGTGGATGAGGATGCAGGAAGCTAAGAAGAGAACTGCTGGTGTCCCGCACACACCTCCGAGCAATAACCATGGCCAGCTTTGGGGGAGCCAAGGGGGCAAGGACAAAGCTGGGTGTCTCCTTCCCCAAAGAAAACGTCCCTGCCTTGGACTTTGTCCTTACACTTAGGAAGGTGCAACCGCTGAAGGCTGCAGGTGGGAGGCTCCCCTCTTTAAAAGGAATGAATGAACGAATGAATGAATGAAACATTTATTAAGCCCTTACTGTATGGAAAGCATTGGACCACCAAGAGACAAGCCTGACAGTCCCCCGTCTTGAGGAGCGAGCTCACGTTCTGATGGGGAGACAACCCAGGGAGGGTCTCGGCTGGAAATCAGAGGGCTAGGCCCTGCGGTCCTTGAGGGGGCAGCAGCAAAGCAGGGGGTCACGGGCCTTTATTCTCACTATTCCAGGGCTCTGGGTTCAGGGTCCTTGACTATCCCCATCAGGATCTAGGGGCTGATGGTAGGAGTAGGAAAAGTGTGAGAGGCAGGGGATCTATGATGAGAAGCAGACGTTACAGACTTGTCAGCTACAAGGTTAGTGGGATGGCTTCTGATTCTCAATCAATCAACATTTATTAAGTACCTACTATGTGCCAGGCACTGTGCTACGGGCTAGTGATAGAAATAAAGGTAAAAAACAATCCCTGCCTGCCTGGGCCCTGCAGATCAGGCCTCGTTTTACAAATAGGGAAACTGAGGCTCACAGAGAGCTGAAGAGCCTAGCCCAAGATCACACAGTGAGCTAGCAGCACAGCTGGGGCAAACCCAGCTCCTCAGACTGTCCCCCTCCCCCACTCAGCACCACCCCAAGAGTGCTGTTCTGGGGCCTGGAAACTGGGGTGGGTGCCTGGCACCCTTCTTTATGCCTCACAGAACTGTACAGGCCACCGTCTGAACCCGGGGCATACACGGCACAGCCTGCCCGGGGCAAATGGCGTGAAGCTAGCTCCCAATTCAGCTGCGGAGACGGAGCCGGATATGGGATCAAGTGCACCAGGAGACCCCTGCCGGGACCCCTCCGTGGAGCTTCCTCCGCTAACTCATTTCTCTGGTGGTGAGGGACCAAGCCCTTCCAGAGGAGGCAAGTGCCGCCCCCGGGAGGCTCCAGCCATCTCAGCCCGGTTATGACGCGGGGGCCCAGCCCATGAGGCCACCCACGAGGCCAGAGAAGGAGCAGGAATGCCTCCCTGGTCATCCGGGCCCATGTTGAGCTTTCGCCATCCCCACCTCCACTGCTGCCCCCCCAGGCTCATTCCTCCAGGGACTGAATCACTGCTCGGAAGCTTCAGTAATGCCCTTCCCCCCATCCAGGGCGGGTGCCAGAGAAGTCGGGAAGGGTCAAACACAGGCACTTGAACTGCCAAGGAAAATAAACAGGGGGTGCAGACCAGCATCCTGGGCTCTGGGGACCTGGGGAACCACAGCAGAGGCCCACCGCTAAGGCTTTCCCAGAGGTGAGCACAGCCTAGAAGCCAGGGAGCCTGATGAGAGCTGGCACTGGGGAGCTGCCCAGCGGGCCCTGCCCCTCTGATGCCGTCTGCACCCAGCTGTGGCCTGCGGGCTCCCCGGTTTGCCAGGGACAGCGACTTGTGAGTGTGGCCCATTTCTTGGAGGTTAAATCCCAAGATGGCTGGCCCCACCTCAAACAGTTTGCTTCTTTTGAGAGACTAACCCCGTCTTCCTGGCGTCTTTATGGATGACAGCAGGAGGGAGAACCCAGCTGGTAGGTCTATAGTGTTGGAAGGTTTTCCAAGAGCCTCCCACACCCCTGACCTCACTGGAGCTGTGTGCAACCCTGGGAAGCAGGGGCTACCGGAATCAGCGATTCCCATTTTATAGATGAGAAAACTGAGGCTCAGGGAGGTTCCATGATTCATCCACGGCCACCCCGCCACACAGAGAACCCTCTGACCTCATCCCCAATACGCTGTTCCACAGGGCCACGAGGTCCAGGACTGACAGGCTCTCCGCCAGATGAGGACTAGGCATCAGGAAATGGTATCGGTCCTGTCTCTCTTGTAGGCTCCCCATCAGGATGGTGGGCGAGCCCGTGGGGAAAGAGCCGGGCAAACACAGGGGAAGGGGAGGGCAGTGGGCCATCAGCAATAACATGAACTCCGCCCCAGACAACATGAATCAGACCATTTACAGAAAGCTGAAGAGCACAGGCTTTGTGCCCAGAACACTGGGGGCTGGACCCGAGACCCGAGCGCCGCCACAGCAAGGACCTTCCCCTCTCTAAGATTCCTCAGTTTCTCCACGTGCAAAAGGAGGGACCGAGCTCTTAGGTCCCTCCCCGCTCTGGGTACTACATCCACAGAAAGGATTTAGGACCACCCCAGCGCCTGGCATACACTAATATGCCCCAACTCTCCACAGGTGACCCTGAGCCGCACATACTGTCCAGAAAGGACCTTTCCAGTCAGGGGCCAGCCCCAGAAACTTCATCTACCCCTTCCTGCTCAGGCTCCGGGGGTTGCCTCCTCCCCACCCCCACCAAACCAACGGTCAGCTCCACGGCTCTGGGGTCCATTAAAAGCTCCGTCCTTCTGTCCACCAGCACCTGAGACCTAGGGCCAGTAAAGACCCTGCCAGCCAAGCGAACCCCCATGGAGGAAGTCACCACCCCCTTCCTCCCCTGGCCAGGCCAGGGAGCCCTGCCAGTAACACCAGCTTGGCTTCCTCTCCCACGTCCCCTGGGGATTTCCAGGGCCCAGGGTGCCGGAGGCCTGGTTTGCCCCGTGTGAAGTCCTTATCTGAGAGCGGGGAGCCTGCACATGGCCAGTGGCTCACGGCCAAAGCTGGACAGAACTATCACAGAGTCAGGAAGACCCTAGTTCCAATCCAGCCTCAGACACTTTCCAGCTGTGGGATCCTAGACAAGTCTGAGCAGTGTCTGAGGTTGGATTTGAACTCGAGTCTTCTTGACTCAGGCCCAGCTCTGCCCATTGGGCCCCCAGCTGCATGATCATTTTCCCTGGTAATCTCCAAGGAGGAGGGGACTGGGGGCTACAGAGGGCTCTGCCCTTCACGGATGTCTGGATCTGCCAACCGCCATCCTCCAGGACCCCCTCCCACCCGCCATGTTTGTCTCCCAAGCTGTCACAGGCTGTTAGGAGGAAGAAGGATCGCACTGGTTCTGCTTGGCCCAAGAGGGCAGAACTAGAAGAGAGGATGAGGCAGGGAAGGCAAGGAACAACGTTCTCCGCATGCGGGCTGTCCCAGTGTGGAAGGGGCTCTTCTGAGGTGGCGGGCTCCCCTTCCCTGGAAGTCGCTTGTTAGGGTCGGTGCCCTGGACATTCTTGTCTTGACCTGGGCTGGCATGGAGGCCCCGTCCAGCTCCGAGAGTCTGGGGCGCTTTCATGGGCCTGGAGGGGAAAAAGCCAGAGCAGACCCTCTCTGGACCCACTGATGAGCCACAGAGCAAAAGGCAGGTCCGAGTGAAGAATATCCCATAGAGAGAATCTTGGGGCTGAGGAATCCCATAGCACTCATTGATCTAAACTCTGGCCCCAAGCGGGCATGGCGGGCATCCCGCCAACAAGCCCCCAGGGGGGTGCGGGGGAAGGGGCCCACCTTGCGTGTGCCCGGTGACTGGACAGCTCTACTTCCCAGACCTCAGGAGGCCCCCGGAGCAAGGCCTGTGCCCCTCCCCCAGCTTCAGGAGGGCGGGGATCACATGATCCCAAGGCCCTTCTGCTCTACAGCTGGGGAGGGGGGCAGGCCAGACAGAGACTGGTCAAGCGTGGCCTTGGGTGGCAGCCCCGAATGAGCCTGGCACGAGTGGCTTTGGGGAGGGGGTCCCACGTGTACTGAGATCTCACCTGTGCCCGTCTGACTGTGGAGGGATGGAGGAGTGGGGTGGGGTGGGTGTGCTTGGCATGGGATGCCCCTGGCTTGGGCCAAGGTGGGAGTCATGGAGCATGAGGAAGCTTGAAGACAGAGCAGAGCGCGAGCTCTAAGGCAGCAACACTGATTAAGCACCTACTATGTGCTAAGTGCTGGGAAACAGTCCTTGCTCTCAAGGAGCTTACAACTTGAAATCCCTCCTTCCTATTGGAGGCCCTGCAGAGGTTACACTATTACCCCACCCCACGCACGAGGACCAGTCGCTGACCGTCGGCCGGGAAGTCCCTGCCCCCGTGCAGCGGGAGTCCTGTGCTAAACTCAAGGCCAGGAGCGCCCCAGCTGGAAAGTCTGCCTCTGACGCTGACTCTCTGTGTGGCCCCAAGCAAGGGAGCCCCTATGGCCTCATCTGTAAAATGGGGTAAAGGATACCTCATGGCATCTCTGTGAGACTAACGCAGACGTTAAAGACTGGGGGAAGAATAAGGCCAATCCCTCCTCCAGCCACCAGCCCTTCAGACCTGGAGGGCAGCTGCCACGCCTCCCCACGGGCCCACACACATACACATGCACGCTTGCAAACAAAGCTCACATCCCCCTCCTCTGATATCCACACGGAGAGAGCACAGCATGGTGGTTACGGGGCTCGCAGGGTGTCCAGAAGGCCCCGCCTCACCCCCTGCTTCCTCAAGGCCGAGGTGACGTCTCCCCTCCCTCCACAACACAAGCTCCGGAGGGCAGAGAGCGTTCGGACCATGTCTCAGGAACCCCAGCACCTCGGATTGAGGCTGGCACATAGTAGGCGTTTGGGTTGAAGTGACTTCCCACTCAGCTGCCTTAGATGGTAAGATCCGTGAGGGCAGGGCCTGCTTTTTGCCTCGTTTTGTATCCTCAGGGCTTAGCACTGTGCCTAGCACATGGTAGGTGCTTAATCAATGTTTACTGACTCGCCCCCATTAGGATCTCACCACCAAGCCGGGGTAAGAAGAGTTCAGGCTCTTGACAGGTTGTCCCAACCCAGGATCCCACAGATGTGCTGACCTCCCCCCCCCCCCGAGACTCCAGGGTCACAGCTTTACTGGAAGACCCTTAGAGGTCATCTAGTGAGGGTCACCCAGAGAGGAAGCAGAGGTGTGCTTTTCTGAAGTGAATATCCCCTCCCAGTGTCTGCCCCTCGGATCAAGAGCTCATATCCTCCCAGTTCAGGTGGTCAGGCATAGCAGGGAAAGTGGGCCAGACCTAAGTTCTAATCCTTGACTTGCCTTGGACCCTTAGTCAAGTCACCTTCTCCATGCCTCAGTTTCCTCATCTGTAAAATGGGTATAAAATCATCCTATGTAGAGGTAGAGGAGACTTCAAGGCCATCTAAGGCTCCAAGGACTGAGGCTTCAAGAGGGGAAAGGACTCGCATGCCCAAGGTCACAGGAGAGTGAGGAACACAATGGGGAGGGATTTCCTGGCTCTGGGAAAATCCAGGGTTCTTTACAGGAACACTATTGTTCCGCTGAACAGAAACTATTCTTTACACAGCACCTGGAGGTACCTTTCTCTCCGGCCTTCCTTGACTCCCTTTCATACAGAATGAATCCACCGATGAGCATTGATTAAGCACCTACTATGTGCCATGAAATCCTGTTGGAAAGGGTCTGCCCCTGTGGGAAGAGTTGTCACTCCTGGGGGAGCCCCTGGCATAGAAGGCATCAGGGGAAGGCAGCCCGGGAGGGATGGAAAAGCAGACGAATGAGATCCTGAGGGCACAGAGGGAAACTGCTCCAGTGAGAGGGAGAAATGGGAACTGACGGACAGGGAGGACTTAAAAGTGACCGGACAGGAGACGGAAGTGAGGCCGGGGAATGGACCCGGGAGCTGATGATGCGGCCCCGTGACAACGGAGTCAAGACGGAAACCAGCTGCGAGCCCAGGCTGGTCACTCTGGGCTTTCTGTGGCTTTCCGTAGGCTATGTTGAGGAGAGGAAAAACCTCAGGGGAGGGAGGAGACTCCTGCTTGAGGTGGATGGGAGCCCCTCACGTCCTGGAAAAGACCCGTGGGAAGAACTGGGTAGGGTTAGCCTGTAAAAGGGAAGATGGAGGCAGGTGTGAGAAGGGGCTGAGCCCTGTTCTGCTTGGCTCCAGAGGACAGAACTGGAAGAAGCAACAGAAATTAAACTTCCTAGCAAGCAGAGCTGCCCCAAAGTGGGCTCTGCTCAGGGTGCTTCGAAGGGGGCTGGGTGCCCCTTCCCTTCTCTGAAGGCCTTCCTGCAGAGGCTGGTGGACCGTTTGTCAGGACCTCTAGAGAGAGTATGGAATGGAGCGGGAAGCCGCTGCGGCTTCCATCGACGCTCTGGGACGGCGACCTGCATCTGAGGGCAGACTCCTTTTTAAATCCCCATCCACCAGTTTATGGGGCATGGTGCACACCGAGCTCCTCTCCCTGGGCCACCTTCTCCGGCACCTGACTTCTTTTCTGCCTTTCTACTTTCAGGGAGTGAACAGGACTTCCTCCCCCAGAGTTCCATTGCTTTCACTAGGAGCCAGGAGCCCAATCTGAGACTTTACCCAGAGCTTGCAGGGCTCCCTGGGCTCAAAGGTAAAGCCTTGGGCCGCTCTGGCAAACAAGCCTACCCAGTGACCTCAGGCCCAGTCCTGCTGGTGGCCATAAATTGTCAGCTCTGGAGAGGAGTATTGAGACCATCTACAACCACCCATTCAGCACATCAGAGATTTAGAGGGGGAGCATTCCTTATATCACCTACTCCATCCCTTTATTTTACACATAAGGAAACTGAGACCAGATGAGTTAATGGCTTTCCCAAGGTTACACAGACAACATCTGTCAGTCGGGATTTGACTCTGAATGTAGCAGTCTTTCCACAATGATAAGGATGATGATGATGAAGATGATGATGGTGAAGATGATGATGGTGATGATGATGATGATGAAGGTGATGATGATGAAGAAGATGATGATGATGGTGGTGGTGATGATGATGAAGATGAAGACGATGGTGATGATAAAGATAATAATTCTGAGAGGCAGCACAGTATATTAGCCTTGAATCCAGGAAGGCAGTCCCATCTCTAACACACACTGGCTGTATTACTGCGGACAAGTCACTCACCATCCACTGCTCTGAACAACTAAGACTAAAGATTGACTTGTTTAATAAAGTTATACTGATAATAGCCAACATTTATACAGTGCTTTAAGATTGGCAACATGCTCTTGTATGTATTATCTCATTTTGTAGGCTGGGAAGCTGAGAAAGGAAGTGCTTGGCTCAAGGTAACACATCTCAGTGTTGTTAGCCTCCCAAGAGGACAGGTGTCTCATTATCTGTCGGGGAAGCTGCAGGTACAGAAGCCCTGCTGATACAACTCTGCCTTGGACAGCCCGGGACGCCCCAGGAAGCTCGTCTCTGTCGTCCTTGTCCCCTAGTTCATATCTTCCCCGCCGGGGGTACCGACTTCCTGCCCCTCTGCAGGCCGGCCTGCCTGCCTTTCGTGGTCAACGCCTCTCCTCAGCCCACCCGCCAGAGTTATTGATGGGAAGGTGGACGAGGTGGCAATGACGGGATGGCAGATGGCGACCGATCTGATTCCACATGCTGGAGGTGCATTTCTTACACTAGCAACCTTTTAGTTCAGGTTTGATGCTGGGACAAAAGTGAGGCCCTCAAAGTCAATGGACACTGAACCAAGGAGGAGGCTTGCTTTGCCCTGACCCAACGAGACGAGGGCAACTAGGTGGTACAGTGGATAGAGCATTGGGCTTGAAGTCAGGGAGATCTGAGTTCAAATCCAGCCTCAGACACTTGCTAGCTGTGTGACCCTGGGCAAGTCACTTCACCCAGTTTTCACATCTATAAAATGAGCTGGAGAAGGCAAAGGCCAACCACTCCAGTATCTCTGCCAAGAAAACCCCCAAAGGGGTCACAAAGAGCCAGACACGACTGAAAAACGGCGAAGCACACCCAGCTAGATTATACGGTGGGGAATGGGGGCATTTGGTTTGTGTAGATGCAGCCCCATTGGCTCCAACTGGAAACACATGTGACCAAGAAGTCATCAGGACACAGTGACCTCCGTGGTCTGAGGCGCCCCCCAAGTCTAAGGGGCCCCAACCACACTGAGATGCCCCCAGACTCAGAGGCTCCTTGAGAGAGGCAGGAGCCAAAGGAAGGCTGGGCCTGCCTGGCTCGCGCCAGCCGTTCACTGTGTGTGCAGGGCCTTGGGCCGGGCTGGCCCCAAAGAGACCGTGGCAGACACTGTTAAGCTTGCTTGGTGATTGTGAGCAGGGTCTGAGAGCTGGCAGGAAGGGGCGTGAGTGACCTTTCATCCAGCCCGTGCCCAGAGAGAGCCCCTCCTCAGCCCTGCCTGCCCGGTGATCATTCGGCACAAACCCAGACACAAAGAACCTGGGTGGGCCTGGTCCTGGGCAGAGGCAGCAACTGGCCCTTGGGAACCAGCGGGACCCAGGGGGTTCATTCAGCCTTTACAAAGCACCTACTACAAACAGGAAGGGGCGGGAGGGGAGGAAACACAAAGATACGCGAAAACTGGAGGCCCAGGCACCACCAGGGAGCGCGGGGACAGAGGGTGGGTGTGTCCCGGTCTGTCCAGGCTCAGCTTGGGGCTAGAGCTCCCAGCCTCTGCCCCTTAAAGCCCCCTCCACCAGGAAGCCTTCCTAGGTCTAAAGCTCTCTCCTTCTCCTCCCCAATCAACCTAAGGCGCTGTTTGACCACCTTCTGTCTCCACCACCCTCTCCCTGCCAGGTATATACTTCTCTGGGCACGTGCTATCTTCTGCCCCAAGCACCCCTAGCCCCCACCTAGGTCCTGCCCAGTGGAATGTAAGCTCACTGAAGGCAGGAACCATGACATTCCCCCACCTTGAATCTCAAGCAAACTTCGCCAAATGGAACTAGATAACGTGCCAGATGGAAGGGGACCCAGGAGCTGCCAAAGTGGGGAAGCAAAGAGCACTTCCTGCTTTTTGGATGGCACTGGGCTGGCAGTGCCACTGACAGCAAAGGCCCCTTGGCAGGGGCAGCTCCTTGAGTTGGTCCAGACCCGGCCAAGTGCCTGCGGAGGCGGCCAGAGGGCTGCTCTGGCCACGGAGAGGTGCTGGGGCTGACCGGGAGCCTGGCATCTCCCTCAGGCATTTTGACTCGCTGTTCTTCCCTCATTTCCTGGACATTCCAGCCCCTCATCTGGCCTGGTCTGGCAGCCCTTTGGGGAAGAGTAACAAGAAAAAAGGAAGGGAAGCCCCTCCCCATCGCCCCCAGGCTGGGGAGGGGGGGGCAGCAAGGGGGGTGGTCAGGAAACGGAAGCTGCTTCATTCCCTGAGTCCTGGTGAGTCTGATTCATTCAAGCAAAGGAGCCCCTCAGGATGCGAGCTCCCCCCTGAACCCGCGCACGGACCTCAGGTCCAGAGCCTGGGGCTTCCGGGAGCTCAGAATGGCGCCTCACATCCTTCTTACCCACACACCATTCTGTCCTCGCCTACCCGGAAAGGCGTCCTGTCCCAGACACCCCCAAGGGCACCCTTCTGACCCGCGCTGGCTTCCACCTTGCACTATCACCGACAAGTAAGTTTGTGAGGATCCTAACCCCACCAAGGTCAGCCCCCAGGCCAGTCCCATCTGGCCAAGAAGCAGCTTAATGAGTAATGTCACCATGTTCATATTGGGGTGGGGACAGGCACTGACATAGCCTCCCCTCCTGGAGCACCGTCACCCTCCTCCCATCAACCTCCTCCCACCGTCACCCTCCCCTCCTGGAGCGCCATCGCCCTCCTCCCACCATCACCCTCCTCCCACCGTCACCCTCCCCTCCTG
>NW_020954568.1:728483-763634 GCF_900497805.2 Vombatus ursinus | reverse complement strand
CCTCCCACCATCACCCTCCTCCCACCGTCACCCTCCCCTCCTGGAGCGCCGTCACCCTCCCCTCCTGGAGCGCCGTCACCCTCCCCTCCCAGAGCACATCACCCTCCATGTGTGCATGTTATAAACAGCCGCACTGCCTCCTCCCCCAGCCCAGGGACATTGGCAAAGAAAGACAGGAAGCCTCAGGTTCTTTTCACCTCCTGAATAAACAGTGGGGGCCCAGCTCTGGGCCATGTGCTCTGCCCACTGCACCACCCCAAAAGTGAGACCTGAAAAATGAGACCGGAAGAAACCAAGAGGCAATGGAGGCATCCAGAGCGTGGGGCGGTGGGGGAACACAGGTGCTGAGTGAGGCACTCGTTGGGCACCGGCAGAGACTGCATGGATGGCTCCCTGGGGGAGGGTTGGCACGCGATGGAGGGAAGAAGCCTCGAATGAGACTGAGGCACGTTTTGGACCCTGGCTTGGGCTGCGTCTGTTCTTTGTCTTTCTCCAGGGCACTCCCTCCCCAGAACAGGAGCTCTGGAGGCAGGATCTGCTCTGGTTTTGCATCCTGGGCTCTTGTTCAGAGTTGGGGCTCAACGAATGCGTGTCCCAAAGGCGGAGGAGCCGCCTTTGCCTGGGCGGTCAGATTAGACCCTAGGAGGTCACCTTGTCCACCCTTCTCCTCTCAGAGGGCAGGAAAGTAACTAGGCCAATGGTCCCCGGCTAGGAAGGGGAGGAGGGCAGGGCCGGCGGCCCCAGAGCCCCAGGATCAGTCCAGACATCTGAGGTTCCCCCTGCACCAGTGGACACTGCCCAACCTTGAGAACCCACCAGGTCTGGGGAGCTCCTCCTCACACCTAGCCTCCCTCCTGAGTGTTCCAACTACTAGGGGAGGTGGGGCAGCAAAGGGTGATCCAGGCACCCCAGGGATGTCCCGGGCACAGGTGGTGTGGGACGGAGCGCCTCCTCTGGTAGCCCAGGTGAGAAGGAGTAAAGGTCTGTACCAACAAGAGCAGAGAGAAGGGAACCAATGGAAGGTGGGTGGGGATGGCATTGACAAGTCTGGGTGCCCAATGGGCAAGCTTCGAGGAGGCCTCACCAAGGTTGGAAACCCGAGGGAGCAGCGAGGTGGTGATGCCCTTGGCCGAGCCAGGAACGGGAGGGAAAGCCCCGGCTCAGGGGTAAAGGGGAGGAGTCCTCTTATGGACAGGTGGCATGTGAGATGCCTCAGGACTACCCAGGTGGGATGCCAGGGCTGAGGGGAGAGGCCAGGCCTAGAGCTAGAGGTCTGGGGGCCAGAGATACACTGAAGGGTGGCAGTGCCACAGAGATCACTGAGAGAGCGTGGGAGGGGAGAAGCGGTCAAGGACTGTGCCGTTGAGGGGCAGGAAAGGGACAAGGCCCAGCTGAGAAGCTGATGGGTGGAGGATGGGCAGCACCTGCGTCGCAGGAAGAGGAGAGTTCAGGGGGCCCGGGCTGCAGAGAGATGCCGGGCTGGGCTGGAGCTGCTGAGAGCTCACTGGTCCCCTTGGAGAGGCTGGCCCAGTCAAGCCAGGATCCCTCAGCCAGGCGTGCCAGGTGTGCCAGGCGTGCCAGGCCCCATGCGAGCACCAGCACTCGGGGAAGCAGTGGGGGCACCCAGAGGTTTCCTCCCATGGGAATCTCATAAACAAACCCAGCCAGAGGAGTGGTGAGCTGCCCCGGCCCTGCCCTGGCCCTGCACCTGCAGCTTCTGACTGGCCACTCATGCCCACCAGAGTGCCCCTGATTTTCAGTTGAATCTACCTTCCATCACTATTTGGGGGATGGGATCCAAGCTCCCTGTCTTCTTGGGGTGCTCTCCAAGGGCTTTTCCTCTCTCACTGGTGCCATGCCCCAGCCCTACCCCGTGGCAGCTGGGAAGGAGGCCCTTTGCCAACCTAGGAACTGCCCAGAGGTCCCCAGAGGACCTCCAGTGACCTCACAGGTGGTCAAGGGCCTTTGTCTCCTGCCCTAGAAAGCTAGCATACCCATCCCAGTCTGACGAGGAAGAGCCTGAAGCCCAGGGGGCCTACAGAACCCCCCGCTGCCCACCCACTGGCTGGGGGCAGAGCCAGGCTCCCCCAGCCCTCCTCACCCCTGCGCGAGCTTTCTCCTCTACCTCGAGAGGCCAAAGGGTCACCTTGGGCCCAGGCCCTAGGGCAGTCTCCCCTGCCGGCCCACGGCATCCTTCCTGTTCCCAAGACCTCCTGGAAAGGCTCCTGCCCTAAGGAAGCCAAGAGGGACTTTCCACGGCCTGGTGGGAAGCAGGCTTGATTAGGAATCATGGGCTCTGGGTTCAAATTCCAGATCTGCTCTTTACCACCTGGTTTACTGCGGTCAAGTCCCTCAGCATCTCTGAGCCTCAGTTTCCCCATCTGTGATACCAGGGGAGGAGAGGTCGTAGAATCATAAATTAAGAGCAAATCATCTAGGGCAATCTCATTGTTTTACCCAGGACAAAATTCAGGCTCACAGAGGTAAGGACGCCTCTGCTGGGGAGCCAGAAGTGGCATGTAGCAGCGCCAAGATCTGAACCCAGTGTCTCCATAACATGCTTTCCACCATCTTGGAAGACCACCAAGGCCCCGCTGGCTCTGAGGTTCTGTGACCTGGCCTGGCCCTCCCATTCTATGGAGAGGGAAACTCGTGCACGCTGACCACACGCGTGCTCACATACACCACACACGGCACATGTGCTCACATATACCACACGTCACATATGCGCACACAACTCGATGTACCATGTGTATTCACACATACCACACATATCACATGTGCATACCACAATTTGTCATGTGTGTTCACGCTTATATCACGCATGTTCTCACATACACCACATACACCACACCCCTGCAGGCACGCTCCTCCCTACTTTCCCACCTCACAACCCTGGTTCTGCTGGGAGAATAGAAGCAACCAGCAGCCAGTTGCCATCCAGCTGTCCCCAACAGGCAATTAATGGGTTCCTCATGAGCCTGGGGCCTGGCAGCTGACAGACAGACTCAGCACTTGGTAATATCAGAGGGAGCTAAATTATTCAGGAGGCTGGGGCAGGCAGCCACATCTCGGGGGGCCCGCTCACAGCTGGGGAAGAAGGTTGGTCAGAAGCTCCCCGAGGCGGCCACCAAGCAGGGTGAGGACGCCCAGGGCTCCCAACACTGGCTAGCCCAAGGCCCTCACCATCTTAGGGTTCAGAAACAAGACTCACAGGCAGGGGAGCCTGACCTAGGGTCACCCAGCCAGAAAGGGAGGGGCAGGGCTGGATCCTGGGTCTCCTCGACTCTCATTCCCAGTCTGCTGCCATGTACGGCCCTACCTCTCCCTTTAGCCCCAAGGAGGGAACCCTGGCTTCTTTGGTCCACCTTTCAGGGGAAGGCCTGGCACCACGGTCCTTACAGCCTGATCTCTGTGACTGGCACAGTTCAAGGACCTGTTGCCCCCAAAGGCTTTCCCTCCAGTGGTTCCCAGGGGACCTGGCCCTTCTCTGCTCCCTGCCACAACTCAGTTCAGGTAGGGAGAGAGGCCTATTGTTCTGGGGTAGAGCCCTTCCTGGGAGCAGGAGAGATGGGAGAAGGAGAGAGGGCAGCAGAGAAGAGAGGTGGCAAGGATGACAGAGAGAACAGGGCCCCTGGAAAGCTGGGGAGAAGGGTGTGGCTCCCAAACCAGGATGGAAAGAGCAGAAAAAGGAGAGGCCGACTGGGAAGTCTTCCCCACTCTGTCCAGGACCTACCCTGACTGCCGGGAGCCTAGCTTTCTCCCTTGGAATCCTCTAGAGGAAGGGCAGAGCCCAGGGTACCACCAGCCATCCGGCTTTGCTCTTCTGGAATGGAGTGGCAGAAGGTCCCTTCCTTGTCCCATACCCAGCCCTCTCTCACTAGCATCACCGTATTCAGTCCCAACCCTACAGGGTACCTGTCCCCATAATAAGAGAAAAACGACTTTCCATCTTAGGCTTCTGGCTCCCACACTCAAGGTAAGCTCAAGGATATTTCCATGTACTGATTGGCACGTACCTTTTCATTAAGGGCCCTTCTCCAGAGGACAAACAGCCATTGCCCCTTTGGAGAGAGGCCAGGCCTGAATGGGTTTTGAAAGCAGGTGCTTTTCAAAGTAAGGGTGACCAGAGGGCCCCTGCCCTAGGATCACCCCCCCCACCTGATTCCTCAGAGGAAGACTTCCCTTTACCATGGAGTATCACCTTTCATGCCAGCCTTCTCTGCCCCTCTCCTGCTGCCCACTATCACACTCAACTCTCTCCCCAGTGGATCCCCTCCCTAACTCTACTGGGAATTCCAAGGGGGCATGGCCATGCTCTCATACATCTCTGTGTCTCTAGGTGGGGACTTGGGCCCTGGGCACAGAGGAAATACTTGACACGTGTGTAGGCCCTGAATTCCACAAGGAGAGCTAAAGTTCAGAATTAATATTGTTTTGGGGGAGGAGAAGGCTGAACTCTCTTCACAGTGAACATGCAAAGGCCCAATTAGATGGAGCTGCTTCCTAAGGGATAATGCCAGCGTTTAATGTGAGATCTCTGGAAGACCTGCTGAAAGGGGCCTGGGGCCCAGCAGTCAGGAGACCTGAGTCCAAGCCTTGGCTCTGCTTATAACTCAGGGCATGCCCTTCTCCGACTTCAGTTACCTCATCTGCAAAATAGGAATAGGGGGATAGAGGTGGTAGGGAGTGGCCTAGTACGTGGGAATCTGTAAATCTCCCTCTGTGTGTGCCTCTCTTCTCTCCCCTTCTCTCTCTCTCTCTCTCTCTCTCTCTCTCTCTCTCTCTCTCTCTGTCTCTCTCTGTCTCTCCCCTCTCTCCATGTCTACTTGAACATTACACCCTTCCTCACACTCTCCAGGGTCCAGGCTTCTTATTGCTTGTACCTCTCAAGGTTCCATCTCTGTGCATTGAACGCTCCCCCTCCTCACCTCCGGCTCCTGGAATCCTTGGCTTCCGTACCACCTTGTGCAGGAGACCTTTCTAATCTGTCCCGTCCAAGGCCCCCTTATAGTTGGTCTATGGCTTGTGTGTGTCTACATATGTCCATGTTAAAAGCTCCCTGAAGGAAGAGACAATTTGTCTTTGTAGGCCTCATGCCTAACACAATGCCTGACACACAGTAGGTGTCTAATAAATGCTTGACTGATTAGGTATACCCACCCTGCTCCCCTTCCTCCCCACCTGGCCAGTCCCTCTCACCTGGACCACCTACCACTGCATTCTTCATGGTGGACCCACACAACCTGGTCCCCTTCACAGGACAAGGAGGAGGGAGGGAAGGAGAGTAGAACATGAACCCTCTCCCCATTATACAGAAGCTAACAACTGAGGCCCAGAGAAGCCAGCAAGCGAAGGAACTAAAGCCCACCCAGGCAGGCATCTAGGCTGACTGTGACCAGATCCAAAGGCAAGGAACTGAGACAGCCCAGACCTGGACCTGGGGCCAGCCGGCTCCTGGGGAATGGACAGGTGGTGGGTGAAGCGCCCAAAGGAAAGAAATCAAAATGTTAGACAGACCTGTTATGAGAGTTACACAAGGAATAGTGCGTCCATATTTGAACAAATGAATGTCAGTTAATTCATGATGAAGATGAGTTACAGTGTTAAGGCTTTCTTTTCTGCCTTCCTCAAAGACAGATAGCTGAGTATCCATTCTTAGACTGACCATTCCCTTGTAACTAGGCTGCGCTGTGCTCTACCTCTCCCCCAGGGCAGGCATCTCTGCCGTGTGCCAGGCAAACAGGGAGCAGCCTGGGCCAGGCTGTGAACTTGAAGCTGCCTTCTCCGACAGACCGGGTGCCCGGGGCCAGGCTGAGATGGGCTATAGGCAGGCTTTTGGGATGCTTTGGGGATAAGCCCCAAGTCAGGGGTCTGGGAGCTTGAACCCTGGGAAGGCAATACCGGAAGTGGCCTCACCTGCTTCATTGTAGAGATGAGGCCAGTGAGGTTACTCGCCTAAGCTCACAAAGAGCCTAGGGCAGAACCAGACCTAGAGCCCAGCTCTCCTGCCTCCCAACTGAGAGCTCCTTCTACTCACTTCCCAACCCTCCACCACAAAGGTCACTGTGTCTATTGACCACAGATGCCAGGCTGATCCATTCTTCTTTGACTGTGTGTTCATGTGATGGAAAGAACTAGAGGCTGGAATTAATCAACAAGGATTAAGTGCCTCCTATGCACCAGGCACGATGTGAGGCATCCAGGCAATAGAGACCAGAAACCAAGAGTACCCACCCTCGAGTAGTGTGCATTTTACTAGGGGCTTGCATCTGCACAGGTGAGTCACTGCTATCCACAAACTATATAAAAATAATAAGAAAATTGGGGGAGAGGTAGATGCTGAAAGGTCACGTGTAGGACATATGACTTGGGCTGGGCTTTAAAGGAAGTTAGGGATTCCAGGAAGGAAGAGTGAAGAAGGATTGCTTTCCAAGCAAGGAAGGCAGCATGCAAAAGCACCAAGATGGAGATGAAATGTTGCATGTGAGAAACCCTGCTTCCCTGGACCTCATCATTGTCTCCAGACACGCTTCTTCCTGCAAGATCTCAGCAACTCTGAAACTCACAGTTCCTCAGTACTCCCTTCCTGAGGATTTCACCCTGCCCTGGGGCTGGCCACCTTCCCTCTAATGGGTTGTCTTCCCTTTAGACTGTGAGCTCTTTGAAGGCAGGGACTGTCTTTGGCCTTTCGTTGTATCCCCAACACTTTGCTCAGCGCCTGGCACATAGTAGGTGCTTACTAAATGTTTGTTGAAACAGCAAGAAGGACAGTTTGGTTGGACCACAGAATGCATAAAGAGAAGTCATGCGGTAATTAGGCTTGAAAGGAAGGCTGTCAAACAGGAGCCTCTATTTTATCCCAGAGTTGATAGGAAGCCACCAGTTTATTGTCACCCCTAGGGTGACATGGTCAGACCTGCCCTTTAGGAAAATCACTTTGGTGGCTGAATGGAAGACAGATTGGAGTAGGAAGAAGGCAGGAAGACCCACCCAGCAGCTGTAGAGTGAGCCAGGTGTGAGAGGATGAGGCCTTACATCAGGGCAATGTCAGAAGAGAGAAGGGGATATATGGAAAGATGCTGCAGAGGTGAAATGAAAGATGCTGCGGGTGGGGGAGAAATTGACAAGAGATGCTCTGAGGTTGTGTGTGAAATGGACAAGAGATGCTGTAGAGGTGAAATTGATGAGAGATGCTATGTTGCAGAGGTGAAATGGATGTGATATGCATGTGGGGGTGTGGGAATTGACAACAGATGCAGCAGAGGTAAAATATACCAGAGATATTGTACAGGTGAAATTGATGAGAGATACTGCAAGGGAGAGAGGTATGAAATTGACAAAAGATGCTGTGGAGGTGAAATCTACAGGCCTTGGAAACAGCTTGGATACAGGAGTAAGTGAGAGTGAGGAGTCCGGGATGGTAGAGCTTGTGACCCTGAGGGCCTGAGAGGTGCCCTCAGCAGTAATAGGGGAATTGGAAAGAAGGAAGAGGATGAGGCCTATTTGGGACATGCTGACTTTGAGGTGCCTGTGGCACATCCTGCAGGCGGCCATCTACAGAGAGATGCTGAATCCTGGGGAGCTGGGATGAGGTCACCAACAGAAAGCAAGGTCCAGGTTGCAATCCTGGCTCTTGCACTTACTTGCTGTGAAAATTACTTGACCCCTCTGAGCCTCAGTTCCCATTCCTATAAAATGCAGACAAGATTGCCAGCCTCTTGGGTTTGCTGAAAGACAAGTGTTCTGCAGATTGATTTGGCCATCCTGCCTCAGCTGCTGTCTCCCCCGGAGCATCCCTCAGACATACCAATCTTTTCTGTCATTGGCAAATTCCTCCATTTGGGGTGAGGCCCAAGCCAGCCAAGCCATTCCCCTCCTGACTCTGCCTCTGATTTTCTGGAGTTTGACACCATGCTCTATGAGGTTACCTTCCCTCCTCACCCACCTCCCTTTTCAGCACCCTTCTGTGCCTGGTCTTTCCCCTTCAGAGTACATGCACCTTGAGGGCAGGGGCTCCCTTTCTTTGATCGTATGTGTAGCCCCAGTGCTCAGCTCACAGTAAGAGCTTAATAAACATTTGTTGCTCCTCCCCATCAAAAGAGAACACTGAGCCCTGACTCACAGACCAGAGAGAGAACGGGACTCCAGGGTCACAGAATCCACAGAGGCCTCAGAAAGAGCCACCCCCCTCATCCGGGAGCACCCTGCAGCAGGGACAGTGGCTGGCCTCCCTTGAGGTGAACCCCAAAGATACACACACACACACACACACACACACACACAGAGCAGGTGTGAGCCTGGCCCATCTGGGCCCACTATCCCTGACCCTGCTCTGGCCTTCCCCTGCTCTCCCTGCAGACAAGTCCCTCCCTGTCCCTGGCACACTGACTTTCTCAGAATACCAAGCCCATTCCCAGCACCTGCCCCAACCCTAGGGTAGCCTTTCTTTCCCAGTGGGGCCCTAGGCAGCTTAGCTTGGGGCAGGGAGTAGCCCAGGCCTCACTTGACCCTTACACAAGCCTAGAATTTTTATTTCCTGGACAGCTCATTATCATGGGGGAGGGGGAACAAGGTAGATCAGGACTGACATTTTTGCTTCTGGAGGCCCCCAAAGCTCAGACCCCTTCCCTATGGCACCCAGACAATGCCCCTGCCTGGGATCCACCAGCCTGCCTAGCCTCAGGCCCAGCCCCAGGCAAAGGGGTCAGAGGAGAGTCAAGCCTTCCATTTCCCACAGCCGGCTGCCTGGTTCCCATCCCCTACAGCAGCATAAAAGCAAAAACAAAGCTCTGCCCCAAAAGGGGTGTGTTTGGATTTCAGGTATTGAAATGAAAAGAATTCTCCAATTGCGACATTCTCCAGGCCCGTGAATCCAAGCCACAGTGGCCAGGCCAAATCAGCTGGGCGTTTGGCCCTGCTGCCTCCCTCCCCAGGGCTCCCCCACCTTTCTGGGTCTCAGTTTTCTCATCTGTTATGAGGAAGGTGGATTCAATCACCTCTGAGGTTCCCTCAGGTCATGGCTAGATCAGGATTCAATAAAGCCTGTCCAAATTCATGGGCAAGTCATTTCATCACTGTCTGCCTCAGTTTCTTCATCTGTAAAATGGGGATAAACCTCCAGGGTTGTTGGCAGGGTCAAATGAGGTGATATTTGTAAAGTGTTTCACAAAACTTCAAAGTATATATAAATGCTAGCTATCATTATTAGACTATATACTCCCTAAAAGAAGGGCCCTGGATCATTTTCATGGTTTCTTATCCCCAGAACAACACCTGGAACATAGTAAGCACCTCATCAGCTGTTGAATTAAATTATCATCCCCATTTTTATAGCAGAGGAAGTTGAGGCCCAAGAGTTTAAGCAACTTGGTCAAGGTCATGTGGGGGCTGGGACTAGGACCCAGGCCTCCTTGCTTCAAGGCAGAGAGCGGAGATCACCATACCGCCTTTGCCCAGCAGGAGAGGCAGCCAAGAGCTACTTCTTATCTGAACCGCATCTCAGTCTTCCCTATCTCTAAAATGGGTAAGACCATACGATTGGAGCTAAGGAAACATCCTAGCAGCAGAACTCGGGGGGCCAGGTCCGGTGTCCCCCCTCACCCTGCCAAACTTGGAACAAAGAAGTTGGAAAGGAAGCTCCCTCAGCCTGTCCAACAAGAAGCCAAGGTTGAGCTTCCAAAACGCCACCAGATCCCAACATGAGCAGGACCCTGTGGGAGGCATTGGGGTTGGGAGAAGGATGGGAGAGGGGGACATTAAAGGACTGAAGAGTCGTGGCCATGGCAGCGTGAAGCCCTGCGGGTGACAGCAGAAGGGTGGCGCACCCCCTCAGCCCCACTGCCTTCTGGGATTCCACCAGCTCCAACTTCCCCATCTGCCCTCCCTGGTCATGCAGCCACCCAGCTCCCACCATGTGGGGGGAGGGGGAGAACAGCTCAGCCCCTCCTGCCGCCCAGAAACCGCAGGCCTCCCAGGATGCTCTGGCGTCTTTGGAGCTTAACCCCAAGGCCAGCTGACCTTTTCCTTCGAAAAGCCCAGAATCTCAGCGTGAGACAAGACCTCCGAGGACGCCTGGAGCCGTTCATGAAAGCCTCCTCCCTCCGCCATTCCCAATCAATGGGCATTCAGCCTTGGCACCCCTCCTCACTGCCCTTTCAGAGATACTTTCCCAATGATCTTCCTATAAGGCGGTATCTAGAACTGACCCAACCCAGAGATGGGCTGCAACCAGGGCAGAGGACTCTAGGGCTCTTAATAAACGCCTATTAAGGATTTACTATGTGTCAGGGGTATGTCCTGGAATCAGCCCCAGGCAACCAGGTGGGGCAGCTAGAAGTGCCCCAGGTCTCCCCTGCCGGGCTGGGTTGGCCAGGGGAAGCCCACACGAGCCCTGTCTGCTGAGGACCAGCCTCAATATTGTTACAAGGAGGACAGGGAAGATGTTCGCCTAGGACATTGGCAGTGGCGATACCGGCCACCTGCAGCGTTGGGTTGGGGGCTGGGGAGGCCCCCCACATCCACTTCCAGCGAGGCAGGCAGACATGGGGGGAGGGGCTCACTTCTCCCAGGGGTGGGGGTGGGGGTTGATCTGACACCCAACTCTGGGCCTTTCGCGCCAAAAGAGAACATAAGCAGAGTTCTTAGCCATCTCCCAGAGAGCCTAATCGCCCTCAGCTTTTCCACCGTTGCCTTTTCTCCATCCACTTTGGGAATCACCTCTACCTGGGATTATCACAAGACTTTGGTCAAAGGACTATTTGGTCCCTTGCCCCAAAAAGAGGAAAGCAACCTTGACCACCAGGCATACAGTGAAATCAAGGATGGAGTTCCTGGCCACAGTGAGCTCTCAGCAGGTGTGAGAAGTCGGCTCAGGGAAAGCACCTGCAGCTGGGGGGCTCAGGAAAGGCTCCCGGCTCTCCCACCCAGCTCTCGCCACCCCCCTCGCCCGGCTCTCGCCTCCTGCCCTGGTGCTTCCTCAGGCCCCTCTTAACGTCCTCGAAGGCTGCCTTACTGTGCCTTGTCCCCACATCGCGTTTAGCCCGTGTCTGGGTTTGTAGCCCTCCAAACCTTCATCGTGCGACCTGCTGCTCCCATCTTGCCTTTGTCTGATTGAGTTTTGAACCCAAGTGCGATACTTTACATTTAGCTTTTAAATTCCGTCTCATTAGAGTTGACCCAATGTCCTCCTGTCCTGGCCAGGAATCAAGAAGAGGCTCCCTGGCCTCCAGCTGAAATTCTATTCTCTTCCATTTTTTGAGAATTCGGCCGACCTTTGCCCTTCTCCTGGTGTGTGAGCACGGCTGCCTTTCTCTACAATCTTCCGAAGGTCTGTCCCCGTGGCACCAGCGATGCCACCCGCCAGGCCTTTCATGACCTGAGCCTGCTGTGACTCCCCCAACCCTGACGACCTGGACCTGTGGGAGGCAGCATCAGAGGTGCCCTCCTATGATCACCTTCCCAGAGAGCCTGCCAAGGCCCACAAGGCCCACATTCATACCCGCTGACCTGGCAGCTCTGAGCCCAGAGGAAGCAAACATTAGCTTTTTGATAGCCAAGGCCTGGCCCTGAGCCCTGGCGCTGGGCCTTTGCCCAAATCTGATATTGCTGGGGTTGGGGGGGAAGCTGGTGAAGGTCACTGAGGCCTGAGGGTCTCCCAGAGGCGGCCCCAGGCAGACCCGACTGGCTGGTGGATCCTCTGTTTGTTGTTTCTACACTGGATTCATTTCAGGGAGTTCCTGATGCCCCATAGGCTCTGCCAGCTCTCACTGGGCTGGAAGCACTTGCAAAAGCTTAAGGGGGGGGGGGGGGGGGGGGGGGAGGGGGAGGGAAGGGGGGGGGGGGGGGGGGGGTAGAGGCAGAGAAGTCGGAGATCAGAGATGGGAAGAGAGGAGAGAGAACAAAAGGCAGGGGGAGCAAAAGATAAAGGGCTAGGAGATCTCTGGTGTCCCTTTGGACCCGCAAGGATCTCGGGCAGGGGCTCATACTGGGAGTTCCCGGGGGCAGGGACCATCCACACCTGGCACACAGCAGGCGCCCAGACAAGCTTAGCTCCCAGGGGCTCGACATCATGCCGGCCCTGGGGAATGCATTTCAAAGCCACAGAACTCTCAAGGGAGGCCCTGCCTCTGATGGATGGAAGTTTGTGAGGGGCCTCGATCTCTGAGGCCAGAGGGAGGGCCCAGCCCAGTGAAACGGGGATACTTGACATGTCTCACCTCATCGTGCTCTGGGCTTCCCCAAGAGGAAGATTTCCTATTTATCTCCATAAGCTTTAGTCCTTGGGACGGGGACACGTAGCAGACAGTGCTGGTCAAGAAGACCCAAATCCAAGGGCCACCTGGGCCACCTGCTGGCTGCGTGACCCTGGGGAAGTCACGTACCTCGTCAGCCGGCCCAGGCTACTCTCCAGCGGCTAAGCTGCCCAAGTGGAAGGCGTTTCCTCATTGGGCATGCTCTCTACCTTTCCTGCAGCCCAGTGTTCTTGGATCCCAACTGTGCCCTCCAGGGTGTGAGCCAGAGAGACGATCCTCCCATCTCCGGAAGCCACTGACAGAGGGTAAGGATCCCAGGTGCCATCACAGATCCCTGGGGCCCTCCTCTAGAGACCTCTTTCCCGCTAGCATGGAGTCGCTAAGGAAGACCTCACGACTCCGAGTTCAGCCAACGCAACTCTGCTCTGGCTCCATGAGTCCGCCATAGGACCGTCCGACTGGAGATGGCAGATACACCCGTATACACCTGGCTGGCCAAGAAGGAGGATGAACTGAGTCAGCATCTATCAGGAGATGCCTCTGGCTGGCAGCTCTCCTGAGACCCCCAAAGAGGGGATGACTGAGCAGAGAGGCTCAGAGTGGCCCATTCCCAGTGCCCACTTTGGGGGAACCTCGCCAACATTCCCCACCTACGCTCCTTGGGCAAGCCTTAGGGGAAGGTGTGGTACAATCCTAGGCATTGGGGATGAGGCCAGGCTTGCCCAGGGCTGGGCCAAGGCCCTGAGCGAGAGGGGCCTCTCGGGTGCCTGCCCCACCTTAACTGCTTTGGGGCCCTGGCAGGCAGGTGCTTCACGGCCACAGCCCCAAGGCACTTCAGAAGGGCACAACCTTGAAAAGCGAGATAAAGAAAAGCCACTTGGGAGGCATTCTGGCTATTGTGGGTCCCTTCTGATTGATGGTGACAGCTCTGTCCCACCCAGTGAGGCAGAGTAGCTGAAGCCCTGGGAAGGAGTAGAGGCTGCCAGTAGGGGGAGGGAGCCTTGGCTGGCACTTAGCTAGGCCCTCGGGGGGCCCCTGTCTCCTTCCTAGGCACCTCACTCTGGTACTTTTCCCTTCACATGCACCTCCATTTATCTATCTATAAAATGGAGAGGACAGCACCTCCAAGAAGAGACTGGTCCAGCAATTGTCAGGCACCCACCACATGCAGCGCCCCATACTAGGCCCTAATGGGGCAAATGGCTTCGGGCACAGTCCCTGGCCTCATGGCACCCACAGTGCAGGAGATGGGAATGATCTGAGCCAGACAAGGATGGCGTAGACAAGGGCCCTGCTCTGCTGAGCTGAGTCTCTTGTCCAAGGCCTTTCAGGGACAGTGCTGGGCATCCCTTGTGGCCAAGTGGGTGGCTTCCCATCCCAGCAGCCAGCCTGTTGAGCGTGCTCCAGGAGAGGAGAAGGCACTGCCCCCAGGGTCATTGGCAGGCAGGGCAAACCTGGCAAGGACTGCATCCACCCCCTGGGCAAATGTGCCTACTGTGCCAAGTACCTAGGACTTCCCAGATGGGAGGCAGGCAGGCATCTGCCTGGGAGAACAGGGTCCATGCTCCATAACCCCAGACACTCCACCATTCTAGATTCATTCCTTTGGGTTAAGACCCCTGCTCTGGGCTCTGAACACAAGCTGAACCCCACTGGCTGCATTCACTTCTTCCTGGCTCCTTTTTCCCAAAGAGGCATCGTGTGAGGCCGTCCCGTGCCTCCTGAGCATTTTTCAGAGGGAGAAACTGAGGCCCAGTGTGTCAGCAAAGGGACTCACACAATAAGTAAGTTAGTGACACATCAGTAACTAGAACCCGGGTCCTAGAATACTTGGAAGGGACCTCAGAGCCCAATAGATGGCAACACTGAAGGCCAGGGCCTTGACACTGTCTCCAGAGGACCAAACGCCTGGCAGGGGGAAGAATTCAATTCAATTCAGCAAACACTTATGAGGCTCCTCCCTAAAGTTCCTGAGTCCAGAGCCAGGAAGGGGGCCCCCCGGGGCTGCGGGTGACCCAGGTATGGCCCCCCTGGGGCCGCGGGTGACCCAGGTGTAGCCCCCCCGGGCCGTGGGTGACCCAGGTACAACCTCCCTCCCACCCCCTCCCTGCCCCAGACATGGGTGACTCAGGTATGACGCGGAGGAGGGCTAATTCTGAAAAGCAGTGATGAGAGCAGGCATTCAGCCTTGGCTCCACCGGCCCCAGGAATGGTCTTCTGGCTCTGGCCCAGGAGAGCCCTGGGGGATGGGGTTTGTTCTGGAGAAGGCCTCTGACAGCAGCTGTTACTCCGAGTGGAAAGTCCCTCTACAGGTGGGGAGGCTTTAACCTTGGGATACCAGATCAAGGTCAGTGAGCCTCCCAGAGGGCACAGGCTGGCCAGCCTCCCTAGGGGAGGTCCCAGGCATCAGGCCTGATCTCTAGTGTCCTCTCCTGTGAAATACGACTTGGAGAGTCAAGGTCAGAGGTCCTGGGTGTGGGAAGAGAGGTTCAGGGCTGGCCAACAGGACGACTGTGAGGTTACTGCTGTCTTGAGGCTCACTAGGGCTCTGGGTGGGAACCCCACCTGGATACTCACAAGAGGTGTGACCTGGGAAAAGTCATCTGGCCTCAGTTTCCTCATCTGCAAAGTGGGTATGTGCCTCATGGGACTGGGAGGAAAATGTTCTGCAAACCTCCCTGCCCTGTAGGAAGCTGAGATGTCATCGTTATTATGATCTCATTCTGGGACCAGTCACGGTCCCCACCCCCACCCCCCTTCTTAGGCTGGTTCCTACTAGCGGCTTCATAGACTAGATTGATGCTGAATAGGCTTCTGCTCTCCCCACCCCCAACTCGACCCTGGGCCCAGGGAGGCTTAGCTGAGACCTTGAGAGCCTGGTGGCTTTCCTGGGATGGGAGGCAGCCTCGCTACAGGCCCTGGGGAGCCACTGAGGTTGATCTAGATTCTAGGCATCAGTACTAGCCCCTTGGGGGCAGGGTGGGGAGAGCCCTAAAGGCCTGGCCGCTGTCCTCAAGGCCCTCCCAGGGCAGCGGAAAAAAGGCAACGAGAACAGAACTGCAACCCTAAGATCCGGACAGAGCAGGGTGGGAGCTTGGGCTGCTCTATGTGGCTCCCCTGGGAGCCTGGAAGCTGCCTGAGGGCAGGGCCTGGACAGTTTTCCTCTGCCTTGCCCCACCCTCATGCCTCCAGCACCCACCCAGGGCCTTGCTCACATTTAGGGCTAGCAGGCTTTCGGGAAGCCTTTGGTGACTGGGTCAGAATTCCTTCAGCTGCTAACCCCCTTACCCTGCTTGGCCCCCAGGACAAATCCATGCTGGAGTGTGGACCTCTAGCCCCAACTCCCTTCACTCCCTGGGCTGCCCTGCCTGGTGCTACTCTCCCTGCCGCTGATGCCGCTCAGGCCCAGAGAACGCCAGCCCCCCATCTCTTCCTGGGAAACGGCTCTTCCGGGGGCTCCTAGGAGACTTTGTAAAGGAGGAACCGAGGCCACCCGAAGCCTGGTCCTGGAGCCCGCTCCACGGGTGAATATCCTCCTTCCTCTCCATCTCTTCTCTGAAAAAGCTGACCTGGCTCCTGAGTCCCAGGCATGCAGACGCCCAGCCCTCCTCCCACCTCCCTGGGCCCTGGAGGCCCCTGTTCTGCTGCCCTCAGCATTCAGCCTGACAGCCTCGGCCTGAGCCCTCCCTGGGGCCCCTTCCACCCTGCAGCTGGGCAGGCCCTTCACTCAGGACAGTAACCGAGGGCCCTGAGGCAAGGTGCCAGCTTCCTGAGTAGAGCCCGCTGGAACCTGGGGGTTGTGTCGGGCTGCCATCACATCATGCCACATGGAAGGCCTGTCACCTGGGCATCCAGGCCACTGGTGTCTCCCAGCAGGGGAGGGAAACTTCTGGACAGGAATGTCAAGGGAGCTAATGAAAAGAAATGCAGGGGAAGGTGGCCGAGCCATTCCAGATCTTAAATTGTATTATAAAGCAGCAATCATCAAAACTGCTTGGTACTGGCTAAGAAATAGAGTGGTGGATCAGTGGAATGGGTTAGGTACACAAGACACAGTAGTCAATGACTATAGTAATCTACTATTTGCTAAACCCAAAGACCCCAGCTTCTGGGATAAGAACTCACTCTTTGACAAAAACTGCTGGGAAAACTAGAAAAGACTATGGCAGAAATTAGGCATAGATCAAAATTTCATACCATATACCAAAAAAAAGTCAAAATGTGTTCATGATTTTGATATAAAGGCTGATACTATAAGCAAACTGAGAGAGCAAGGAATAGTTTACCTATCAGATTTATGGAGAATAGAAGAATTCATGACCAAACAGGAGATAGAGAACATTACAAAAAGCAAAATGAATAACTTTAATTACATTAAATTGAAAAGTTTTTGCCCAAACAAAGCCAATGCAACCAAGATTAGAAGGAAGGTAGAAAATTGGGAAAGAATTTTTATAACCAGTATCTCTGATAAGGGCCTCATTTCTAAAATATATAGAGAATTAAGTCAAATTTGTAAGAATACAAGTCATTCCCCAATTGATAAATGGTCAAAGGATATGAACAGGCAGTTTTCAGATGAAGAAATTAAAACTGTCTATAGTCATATGAAAAAATGCTCTAAATCACTATTGATTAGAGAAATGCAAATCAAAACAACTCTGAGGTACCACATCATGCCTATCAGATTGGCCAACATGACAAAACAGGAAAACGATAAATGTTGGAGAAGACGTGGGAAAATTGGAACACTAAAGCATTGTTGGTGGAGTTGTGAACTGACCCAACCATTTTGGGGAGCAATTTGGAACTATTCCCAAAGGGTTATAAAAATATGCATACCCTTTGACCCAGCAATAGCACTTCTAGGGCTATATCCCAGAGAGATCATACAAATGGGAAAAGGACCCACATGTACAAAAATATTTATAGCAGCTCTTTTTTTGGTGGCAAAGAATTGGAAATTGAGGGAATGCCCATCAATTGGGGAATGGTTGAACAAGTTGTGATATATGAATAAAATGGAATGCTATTGTGCTGTAAGAAATGATGAGCAAGTAGACTTCAGAAAATCCTGGAAAGACCTGTATGGTCTGATGCTGAGTGAAGTGAGCAGAACCAGGAAAATGTTGTATACAGTAACAGCCACGTTGTGCCATGACTAACATTGATAGACTCAGCCCTTCTCAGCAATGCAAGGATCTAAGACATTTCCAAAGGCCTCATGATGGAAAATGCTATGCACATCCAGAGAAAGAACTGTGGAGTTTGAATGCAGACGGAAACATACTATTTGCTACTTTTTTCTTCTGTTTTGTTTGTTTCCTCTTTCTGGTGGTTCTTCCTATTGGTTCTAATTCTGACTTACAACATCACTAATGTGAAAATATGTTTCATAGGAATGTATATATATATATATAGCCTATATCAGATTGCACCATCTTGGGGAGGAAGGTGGGAAGGGAGGGGGAGAAAAATTTAAAACTCAAAAGCTTATGGAAGTGATTGTTGATAATTTAAAATAAATTACTTTAAAAAGAAAAGAAAAGAAAAGAAAAGAAATTTCTGGACACCCAGGACCCTGGGACCCCAGTGTGAACCTGGACCTGCAGAGTGACTTGGTTTGCCCATCTCTGAAACTGGACACACCCAGCTGGCCCCCATTGCCTGCACTAGGGTTCTCCAGCAACTAGGAGAATGGCTCTCCCTGGGCTTCTCTGAAGGGAGAATCCCTGGGGCAGCTTTGTTTCCAGAGATGTGGGGAGAGAGAGACAAAGACTGAGAGACAGAGACAGAGACAGAGAGACAGAGAGAGAGCTCTGAAGTCGAGGAGCCCCAGCTCTGGGCAAGCCAGAGGCATGAGGCATGCTGGGAGCTGAGAGCATTGCTTACTACTTCACTCTCCTTCCCAAGCTACTTCGTGGAAACCGGCCTATTCTGGAAGGTAGAGGCCCCAGAAATACAGTGCTCTTTTTCTTTTTTTTCAGGAGAGGAGGCTGAGACCCAAAGACCAGGCCCCTGAGCAGGTAGAGCCAGAACCCAGATGAGCTCCAGGGCCTTCGACTTTGAAGCTCCCACTACCTGCCCCGCCCCCACCTCGGCCACCCCTTTCTTCAATCATGAGGAAAAGAAAAAGAGCTGATGTCCCATGAGCTTTCCATGCATGATGCTGTCATTATCCTCATTTTTACAGATAAGCAAACTGAGACTCTGGTGAATTAAAAGACTTGACCAGGGCCACACACTAGCTTCAGCATTAGTTACAGGACTCAAACCCTAGGCTTTTGCAGTTCTTCCAATGTTTCCACATCACCCCTCTATTGTTCAGTCTTTTTCCACAAGGATCCATAAAGTCTAGCAGTCCCCAAAGGCCCAGGGGGCCAAGAAACAGCACCCAAGACCCTGCCCCTGCCCCCAGCTCAGGCCCCTGGGCCCAGCTGAGAAGGCCCCATGATGTTTAACAAACACTGGCTCCTTCTGCCAAGGCGATAAGAACAGGGAGCTGGGGGAGCCTGCCTGGCACTGAAGGGCTCAGTGACTTTGCTTCCCAGAAGGAACCAGTAGGGACCGATAAGCTCAGCGTGGGTGTCAGGTTGGGGACTAGTGTTTGTCTATAGTCCGGCCTGTTGACGGGGCTTTACTGCCGTGAAAGGCTGACGTAGATGGAACCTTTACACACACACCCACACACCCTCAGCCAAGGACATGGGGGGACATCAAACACGTGGCAGATTTTCCCCTGGTCCCGCAGGGATAGCATTGACTTCCCAGGCATGCTGGGGCTCCAGAGAACCCACTAGACTATCGGGGCTGTCATTCTCCCCATCTGAAAGCTGAGAAAACTGAGGTCCAGTGACTTTCCCGAGGTCACACGGCTAGTGGGTGGCTAAGCTAAAATTAGGACCCAAGGCTTCAGCATCTCAGCCCAGCTCCCTCCCACCCCCAAAGAGGCCACTCCCTGGGGCCATTATCAAGTAAGATTGGGTAACACATATACCTGTTTGTATGCCGGTCCCCTCTATGATAAAGACGACAGTCAGCAAGCATTTATTAAGTACCTTTTGTGTGTCAGGCACTGTGCTAGGCACTGGGGAGCTAAAGAAAGGTGAAAGCCAACACCTGCCCTCAGTGAGCTCACAGTCTCCTGGGGGAGTCAGTCAGGGTCTCTAACAACCGGAGGGCTATGGAATGTCACCTGCTTGGGCCCCTTCTTCCCCTCCTCTGCTGGGAGCTCCCTGAGGGCAGGCTCCTGGGCCAGCAGCCAATAGCCCCTGAATAAATCCTCAACAACTGAAGTCTGGAGAGTGGGCCTCCAGAGGAGGCCAGCATGCGGGGGGGGGTTGGGGGGGGGGGCTGCACAGATCCAAGATGGACACAGTGTTTGTCGTCTCTGATACCGACCAACAAATACTTTGTTATCTCGCCCTTGCTACTGTTACCATGAGAGGAAGCCAGGAACAAAGCCACCTGTGGGCTGCCTGCTGGCGACTTAGAAACCTTGAGGCTGGGGACCAGAGAGGCTGGGCTGCCCACTCTTTCCAGGTCACTACCAACAATCCTCAGGAGGACACATCCATCCGTGTGGTCAGATCTGCTCAGGTGTGCTGTGGCTAAGCCACAGGGAGGCCCAGGACCCGGGGGACAAACACTCAGTGGGGATGGGGTTACTTCACCCCTCCCCCAATGCCCAGCCTCTCATCAATGCTTCCCACTGGAGTCGGGGAGGGGGCAAGGACACCTGGGACTGAGGGGGCTGACCATACAGAGAATCCCACAGCCAGGATGTGGATTATACACACACACACACACACACACACACACACACACACACGCACACACAAACTGTAATCACAATCCAAAGTCTGGCTCCAATATTTTCTGGCTATGTGACGCTAGGCAAAGCCCTCCCCGGCCCTCCTAGAGCCCCCGCTTCCTCCTCTCTGAATTGAGGCTCTGACTAAATGGTCACCTAGGTTCCTTCCATCTCGAAGTCCTAGCCCCTCTCGGGGTGACTTAAACTGGTCGGAGTCCTGAGGAAAATGGGGCCACTGAGGACACATCCTGGAAAATACTTAGGGAGGCCTGAAGCCCTGGAGAGTGGGAGAAGACATTCTGACCAGTCCTATCTATCCCCATCATTCTTTTCCTTCATTCATCCCAAGACACCATCAAGATGCCCGGGAGCTGGGTCTTTTTCTAAAGTCAGGAAGACCTGAGTTCAAATCTAGCCTCAGATACTTCTTAGGCTGTGTGACCCTGAGCAAGTCACTTCACCTCTCTCTGCCTCAGTTTCCTAGCAGAGTTTGAGGGAGGTCGCAACCAGGCCACTTCTCTGGCCTCAGAGGCAACAATACGGGTTCAAGTCTTCCTCTGTGTCAGAGACTGACAGGGTGACCTTGGGCACATCATTTCATCTCTCGAGGCCCGGGCATCTCCCTGAGACCAGAGCGGGCATCAGTCTACACTGGCAGAGGGAGCTTTTTTACCTGGAATGCCCTACACACCCAGCCCCCCACTCCCACCCTAGGATCTTCCATTCTGTCAGTGGGAAAAAGCCAAAGTTTACCCCGAAGATGCTTCTGAGACCCAGATGCTGCCGATGAGCACAGAGAGGCACCTCCTTGCCAGCAGATACTGTACTTGTGAGCCTTAGGGAACCCCAACATTAGCAGGCTCAAGCTGGGAAGGGGTGACACCAATACCAGGCCAAGCCTCAGTTCCAGGGACTGATAAGGAAACTTGCCACCCACCTGCTGACAGAGAGGCCAGGGGCTCATGGGACAGAAGGGCACAGACATCTTTGGAGGAGGCCACTGTAGGAATCTACCAGACTATTTGTTCCAACAGTTTTGTTTTTCATTTTCCTCCCAATGGGAAGAGGGAGGAAGGGAGAGAAAAGAAACGTCTGTTATCTAGAAAAAAAAATGAGTTTGAATAAATATTCCCCTCACTGTGCTGGGATGGAGAGCTAACCTGCAAGAGGGCAGAGTTGGGCTCCAACAAGGTCACAGAGGGCCTGGACACCAGGACAAATCAACTGAGGTGAAACTGAATAGGGGAAAATCTCACTGTTAATCACTTAGGTTTGAAAAATCAACATCACAGTCATAAGGCAGAGGAGATGTCCACAGTGCAATCCTTCTGAAAGAGATCTAAGGGTTAGAGTGGACCGCTGAGGCATTAGTGTCATGTGGCAGTTAAGAGAACATATGTGAAGGGAGGACGAGCTTCAGAGGCTGAGGGAGTGTGACTGGTGGCGGGGGCAGGGGGTAGGCAGACCCCAAATCTGGAGGGCCTGATCACTTCTGGGGCCACGTTTTAAGAAGGACATTGAGATCCTGGAGAATGCCCAGAGTGGGACAAATAAAAACCTGAGGGCACTGGGGAGCTTAGCCTGGAGGAGAGGAGACTGAGGGACACCGCTGATATATTCGAGGATTCAGAGCTTGCCCGCACGAAGAGAGATCTGACTTCTTCATGGCCCCAGAGAGGAAAATGGGCAGCAATGCCGGGGAGGGCAGAACAGCAGAGACAGCTTGATAGGTGAAAGCTTCCTGAGCAGGAGAGAGGGCACAGAGCAGCCTGGGCCCTTGGGGAGTCTGTGAGCTCTCCTGTGCTGGGGAGCGGGGCTGCAGGCAGACGTTAGAATACCATGGCCTGGGGCCTCTGGCCTGACCTCAGAGACCTCCCCACTCTCCAGTAAAATGTGGGACAGAAAAAGGAGGCGTTGGCTGAGCATCTAGAGACAGCAGGTGGGCAGCCTCAGAGACAGAGGAGTGAGTGAGCGGGCATGCCAGGGGCTGGCTTCTCGTGCCGGGGCGGATCCTTTGGCCAGAGAGGGGCACATGGGGCACAGAAGAGAGCTCCACCAATAAGGGAGGTGGGGAAGGCTAAGCTCCTTCAATTCCCTCACCTATCACACTAATGACGTCCTGGATACACTGAGGCAGGAGAGGAAGTGGTGCTGTCAGAATGATGAAGGAGGGTAAGAATGAGGCAGGCCCACCTGAGGCTTCCTCTCCTTCTGAAGGCACTAGAAGCATCCCATAACCTTCTTCCCAGTGGCTCTCTGAGGCTGGAAGAGACTTATTACCTGCACATTATAGGTAGGGAAAGTGAGGCTCCAGAACGCTAAGTGGAAGCCCAGGATCTCCAAGCTAGAAAGCACAGGATACTCCCACTCCAAGGTCGGGGCTCTTCCCAGGGTGTTACTCTGCCTTGAAGAGAAGGCAGCTTGAAGGTGACCTGTTCAATGAGCCTCAAAGGACGTAGAATGTTGGCAGGCAGAGGACAGAGTGGAGAAATTCCCCTAACAGTGAACCAGCCAGAGCCAAGTGAGAGGCAAGAAGGTTCAGTCCATGTTCAAGGACCCGTTCAAGGACACATCAGTCTGTAGGGAATGGAAAGGGGCAGACCACAAAGTCTGGTTGGAGAGGGTGTAAGAAACAGATCTGGCAGAGCCTTGAATGCCAGGCTTTTATCAGTGGGGCAGGGTGGGAGGACAGAAGCATTGTGTAAATGAGCATGGTCCCTAGGGCTCAAGGAATAAGGGGAGGGAGTGTGCTGAGGGGGAGGGAGAGGAGGGCAGGCAGCCCAGGCCTGGAGAAGGAGGGGTGCCAGGCAAATGACACAAAATAGAAATGAGGAAAGAAAGCGTCCTCAAGCCAAGTTCAGTCAGGCCTGGGCCACCCCCAGGAAGTGAGGCTCAACCATCACCAAGAAGGAAAACACCCAGATTAATGGGTGGGGGTGGCTGCTGCAGGGACCTGTCCATCTATTGCCTGCCTAAGCCTTCTAATGCCATGCCCACATGGTGATGCCAGCTGTGGGCTCAGGCTGCCCAGCCCAGATGTGATGCCCACAGCCCACACTCCTAGCCCACGAGCCTGCTGTAGCCTTTGGCAGAAGTCCTGAGACAGAGAGTCCGAGGAGTCTAGTCTGAGAGTTGACACACCAGCGCAGCGGGCATCTTGGAGGGCTGCGGAGGGTGCCCTTGAAGGCGGACCCGCCAGCTGCTCACCCACTGGACAGGGGAATCTGCCCCTCCAGCCCAGCCCAGCCCAAGGAGAGGCACGACTGTGGCTCCTGCAGAGCCGCCGTCCTTTGCTGCCACTGGTTCCCAAGGTTCTCAAGCAAAGACCAAGTCCCAGCCCTGCCACTAAGTGGCCTGTGAACTTGGCCAAGCCCCTTCCCCTCTGTGGGTCTTAGTAGATTGGATGATCCTTGAGGCCCCACCCAGCGCTACATCCTGGGATCTCACCCCCTCTATGATGAAAGATGAAAAAGGTGCAAAATGCCCTGAGAAGCAGGAGGGTCTAAAGAGGGGATGGCGGGAAGGAGGAGACTTCGGGGGAGGGGGAGACAGACCCCAAATCTGGAGGGCTCTGCCTACTTCTGGGGCCACATCTTAGGAGCATCTCCTCCCTGTCACTGTACCTCAATTTCCCTATCTGTAAATCTCACAGCACCTGCCCTACCTCTCTCTGGTGCCTGCTGTCAGCCCCAAAAGTAGCAGGTGTCAAAGTTCTGACTGGGAGGTGGAGACAAGATGGGGGAGACCTTCCTCCTCCCCAAAGATGGAGAAAATGCACACCCAAGGCCTGCCAGGGACATCCGAGACAAAACCACAGTGAACCCATTTCCAGCCCAGGTCAGCAAAGGGAGACCAACAGAGGGGGCTGTGACCCTGGGAATGGCCAAGACAAGCGGTACAGGGCATTTCCACACAGGGAAGGACCAGGCACCAGAGCCGGATGAGGTCTCAAGGCCAATGCCACAGAGTGGCCTCACAGTATGAGGATGAGGGCCAGCTGGTGGCTCTCATCCCAGTGCCCAGAACCCTAACCCTAACCCTAAATGTGCACCAGGGGTGGGATTCCAGGGTGACACGAGGTGCTGAGCCTTAGTCTGTGTAGTGATCAAGGAACAAGGATAGAAGTGAGCAGCAACTGACTGATTCTGACTCTAGTTGCAGAGCAGGGGCTCAGTTCCAGCTTCTAGCCCAGTCTAAAGTCTACAGAGGAATAACCAGGGCAGGAATCCCAAACCAAAGGGAAGACCCAATTCTCCCACTCTGAACAACAGCACTTCTCTATTAGCTTCCTCAACTGTAAAATGAGTTTAATAACAGTACTTTGCAGGGCTGCTGGCACATAGTAAGTACCATATGAATGCTTCTTTCCTTCCCATTCCCTACAAAAGTGCTCAGAGCCTGATATGAACATAAATTTTGATGCCAAGAAGTAGGCTGGAAGAATAAGCAAACAAACAAACAAAACAAGACAAAAGAACATCGCCATAAAAAGCTCTTATGGTGACAGGGATGCACAGGATACAAATCCCGAAGAAGAAAGTGACTCCAAAACATCTACAAGCAAAGCCTCAGAGAAAAATACAGCTTGGGAACAACCTCAACTAGAATTCCTGCAAGAGATGAAGCAAGAGAGTTTTTTTTTTTTAAAGAGTTCAAAATGTTTTTGTAAATTGAATGAGAGCTATGGAAAAAAGGATTATAAAAAGGAATTATCAGCTTGGCATAAGATGTACAAAACCTTGCCCAAGCAACAAACTGCCTGAAAATTAGAGTGGACCAGAAAGAAGCCAATGACTACATGAAGCAGCAAGAACTATTTTTTTTATTTTTAAATTAATTTATTTATTATTAGTTTTCAACATTCACTTCCAAAAGCTTTTGAATTTTAAATTTTTCTCTCCCTCCTTCCCTACCTCCCTCCCCAAGACGTTGAGCAATCTGATATAAGCTCTACATTCCTATTAAATATATTTTCACATTGGTCATGTTGTAAAGAAGAATTAAGCAAGAAATATTTAAACAAAGTCAAAAGACAGGAAAAAAATGCAAAGGATCTCATAGCAAAAATAACTGACCTGAGAAACTGGAGAGATAATTTAACCATGATTGAACTGCATGAAAGCTCTGACCAAAAGAAGTCAAGGTAAAAAAAAAAAAATTGTAACTGTCCAGATCTCTCAGGCCCAGGGGCCATGTGGAAACAGAAAGAGTCCATCTCTTGAAAGAAATCTCCCAATGAAAACTCCCAGGAATATAAGAGCCAAAGTCCAGAGCTCCCGAGTCAAAGGAAAAACAAAACAAAACACTGCAAGCAGGCAGAAAGAAGTCATGTACAGAGCAGCCACAGCCAAGATCACAAATGACTTAATAGCCACCACTATAAAGGAGCAGAGAGCTTGGAATGCAATATTCCAGAAGGCAAAGGATGTAGGTTTATGACCAAGAATAACTGACCTAGCAAAATTGAACATAATTCTATAGGGGAAAAATTTGTCTTTAATGAAATAGCAAAACAAATTTATATCTCTTTTTGCAATGACAAAGAATTGGAAATTGAGGGAGTCAAAAAGTGATGACACTCGCTTCCCACCTTCTAGCAGAGAGGAGATGGACTCAGGGTGCAGAGTGAGACGCAATAGTTTAGATACCGCCAGTGTGGTAATTTATTTTGCTTAATTCTACATGTTTGTAACAGGGCTTTTGCTTTTGTCTCTTTTGAGGGACTGGGAAGTTAGGAGGGGAAAAAGCTGGGATTTTGTTGATTTTTTTAAAAAATGAAATTTCATTTTTAAAAAGGGCTCCATTCATGTAAGCACCAATGCTCTCACCAGAGACACTGAAATCCTTGGCTGGGGCTGCTGCACCTCTGCCCATCGGGACCATGTGAGAGTGACAAGTCACTTGATTCTGATGTATTATGAGTACAGTGTGCCCCTCCCTCAGGAATGTGGCTGGATAAGGCTATCTGAGAAGGCAGGGATGACAAACCAGTGCCTGGCTGCCCAGGGATGGAGTGGAAAGAATCCGAGGGGGTCTCAAGACTTGGGTGCAGGGACTGGTTCTGCCACCAACTTTTGCTGTGACTTTGAGCGAGCCCTCTCCCCTCCCTGGGTCTCAGCCTCTCCTTCCATAAAATAAAGGCAAAGGACTAATAGTGCCTGAGTTCCCTTCGAGGCACAAAGTTCTCTGCTCTCAGTTCCCTCCCGGCTCTGACATTCCCTGCCCTAGTTCTGCCCTTGAGAAGCTTTTAGTCCAGCAGGGGCCAAAGACAACACTCACTCCAACATGATGGCTAGAATAGAAAAGGCAGGACAAGCCCACTGGAGAACCCCAAAGCACAGGGAGAATGGTGTGTGAGGGGCTGCACCTACTTCTCAGAAGAGGAGGATGGGCAAGGCTTTCCAAAGTGGGGGACGTTTGGAATTTATGGGAAGGGGGCAGGGGGAACGCCCATGTGGTTTCCTAGACTTGGTCTTTGTTGGAATCTCAAAGGACAGGGAACCCTTGGGTCATCTCTCCGATCTTTGGCATCCCTAGAAGCTGAACAAAAAGGTGCCCACAGGTCGGGCCCAGTGGATCCAACATCACTACCCCTTCTTCTTCTTCTTCTTCTTCTCTTCAAAAGCTTACTCAGAAGCACCTGGAGCCCATGCCCAATGCCTCACCAGAAGGGCCGGGGCTAATATTGTGTCAAATCCTTCTGATGGATCTTGGCTACAGGAGGCCTTCACCCGGGAAACCCTAATTCACCACATATCTGGGGGTGGAGGAGGAGATGGGATTCAAATACAAAAAGGCTGATTTAATACTTTTGGGGGGAAATGACTATGGGGTAAATCCAGGGACATCCCTATTTTCCAGAGTAGTGACTTCAGTGGACACACAGGGGAGCAAAAAACAGGAAGAAGGTGTGAATTCTGGGCAGCCCCAGCCCCTAATTGATCTTGGGGCTATTCCTTCATAGACCAGGTCTGAAGCTGGTCCCCAGAGGGTTCAGAGGGTAGGAGGGTGACCAGCAGTCAACAAAGGGACCTAGGGCAGGGCAAAAGTGGGGGTCATAACCCACAAAGTCCCCACATCATAGGGTTCCGAACAGGATCACAGGGAATCATGCCACACGGCACTTTGCAGACATCATTGTTGTCATCACCAAAACTGCCCCATTGATCAGTTGACTTGCCATGTGCCAAGTACTGAGAGAGTACAAAGATGCAGCAGCCCCGGATCTCAAGGGGCTCACTGTGTCATTATGGGGGCAGCAGGCACCTCTTCAAATCAATACAAAATAGCCCAAGGGGATTTGCTTCCTGTCAGGTATACAACTGGGGAGGCCAGGAACAGTGGGCAAGGTGATACTTAGATGACTTGGAAAGGAAGTTAGAGGATATAAGAGGCAGAAGGTTGTGTGTGGGGGGGGGCGGTATTTCTGATGTGGGGGTATTCTAGGCAAAGGCACAGAGATAGGAGATGGGGTGTCAGCTGGGAGAGCCAGCAAGAAGGTCAGTGTGACAGGAACACGAAGTGTGTGAAGGGGATGATGTATAGTAAGGTTGGAAAGATCAGTGGGAGACAGATTGTGAAGGGCTGCTTCTGCATTTAAAGAAACTTAGGGGTAATAGGGAGCCACGAGAATTTATTAAGGAAGACGGTGACATGGTCAAAACCGTTCTTTAGGAGACACCTTGGCTTATGGAGACATTGACCATTCCTCAAGGGGAGCCTGGGCAACATTGCCTCCACATATGACCTGACTCCAGCCACTCTGATCTGATCTCTTTTGTATGCTCTTTCTTTCTGCTGTATACTGGAGAGAGATAGATGGACAGATAGATACGCATATGTATGTGTCTGTGTATACACACACATGCATTGTTGTTGTTGTTCAGTCATTTTCAGTCATGTCTGACTCTTCATGACCCCATTTGGGGTTTTCTTGGCAGAGATACTGGAGTGGCTTGCCATTTTCTTCTCCAGCTCATTTCACAGATGAGGAAACTGAGGCAAGCAGTATTAAGTGACTTGCCCAGGGTCACACAGATAGTCAGTGTCTGAGGCTGGATTTGAATTCAGGAAGATGAGTATTCCTAACTCCAGGCCCAGAGTTCTGTGCACTATGGCACCACATAGCTACCGTGTGTGTGTGTGTGTGTGTGTGTGTGTGTGTGTGTGTGTGTGTGTGTACCTCAGGTGTGTGTCTTGACCTCAGGTTCCTCATCTAGAGAATTAGGGAGATGTTCTAGATGCCTCTGAGATCTATTCCAATTCTAGAGCTATTGTCCTGGATTCTGTGTTTCTAGGATTCTTATCTTTTCTACTTCACTGTAAGTTCCCTGAGGGTAGGCAACCTTGTATCCCCAACCATGGAACAGGAGGTCTTGCACACAGTAGAGGCTATGTAAACATTTAATGAATTGGATATAACTAACAGTTCCACTCCTACTGAAAAGCTCTTTCCACAATCACCATAATTAATCACATTGAAAACAAAAAGATCTCAAACCCCATGATCATCTCAACAGATGTAGAAAAGGGCTTTGACAAAGCATACTTATTTATGCTAAAAACCCTATAAAGTACATATAGGCATAGAAGGTCCTTTTTAAATTTTTTTGGGGGGAACCTTTTTACTATCATAAAAAGCATCCAAACCCACAAAGCAAGCATTATATGCAATGGGAATACACTAGAAACTTTCCCAATAAATATGAAAATAAAGCCAGCATACCCACTTTCCTCAGTCCTAATTGATATAGTTATAGAAATACTAGCAAAAGCAATAAGATAAGAAAGAAGTTAAAGGCATAAAGATAGGTAAAGAAGAGCCCAAACTATTCCCATTTGCTAATGATATAAAATATTTAGAAAACCTTAGAGAATCAACAAAAATACTGAGACAATTAATAACTTCAGCATAGTTGCAGACTATGAAATAACCCTCAAAAATCAACAGCATTTTTATATAATAATAACAAGATCTAAGAGGCAATAATAGAAATGGAAATTCCATTCTGAATAACTACAAAATGCATAAAAGTACCTGGGAATTATCTTACCAAAGCATACAAAATACTTGCATAGATTCAATTACAAAGCGTTCCTTAAAGAAATGAAGAACTACCAACATAGCTAAAGAAATATTCAGTGTTCATGGCTAGGCTGTGCCAATATGAAAAAAAATGACAATAAGAAGTTATTTTATACTTTTAATGCTATTACAATTAAATTATCAAATGTGTGTAATAACATCCATTTGGGAAAACATATTACAGATGAGGATGCTGACGTAGAGAGATTTGGCCAAGGTTGAGCTTGAGAGAGAGAGCACTGGATGGGGGGTAGGGTGGGTCAGAAGTCTAGGCATCAAGCCCCAGCTCAGATACTCAGCAGGCTGCTGTCCCGGTAGAGTTGAGGGCCTTGATCTAATTCCTCCTGCCCCACTTACTAGCTGTGATATGGGCATGTTACTTCTCAATGAGCCTCAGTTTTCTCATCTGTAAAAAGGGAATAATAATAGCACACACTGTCCGAGGTTTTTTGGAGGAAAGTAAAAGGTAGAGGTGAGACTAGAACACAGGACCTCAGACTTCAGATTACTGCCTCTCCTTATAACTCAAACGGGAAATCCAAGGGCCAAGAGTGTCCAGAGTCATAATGAGTAAGAACCAATAGGTTCCTGAGTAACAGGAGGAAATCTCGTTTTCCAGGCCCAGGGATGGAGCCCAAAGCCTGCCCAGATTATAGATGGCAGAAGACGGGCCATCCTTAGTTACAATCAACAGAGAACAGACTGCAAGCAGGGAAGGGGATATCCTTCATCCTCACCAACCAGGGAACTCCAACAATTGTCTGAGCGCCTCATGTCAGAGGTCTGGCCAAGAGCTACTTTGGGACCACGCCTGAATAACAAGGGAGCTGGGGACCTGCCTCTTCATGAGGCATGGTGGGCCACTCTCTGTCCCTCACAAAATTCAAAAGGAACAACATGTGACCCTTGTAGCCTTAAAATCCCAGCTAGACCCTTTCAAATGTCCTTTTCTGACCCAGCATCCGCTGTGGCAGCCTCTCCTTACAGCTCTCCCTGTGGGATGGTGTGGATAGAGTTACATGCATGTGTATCTGAGCCCCCTCCTACATTGGGCATGCCCCCTGGGGCCCAGAGCACACAGAACCTTCTAACCCTTCCCAGGGTCAAGCGTAGAGCTCTGCATCCTGTAAACTCTGCATAAATGAGTGCTATGAATGAATGAACGGATAGATCGATGGATGGATGGATAGGTGGATGGATGCATGGACAGATGAATGAATGAGTGCATGAATGGATGGATGGATGAATGGAGGAAGGAATGAATGGATTGAAGCAAGCATAGACAAATGAAGGGATACATGAATGAAGGAATGGATGGACGAATTGATGCATGGATTGACAAATGAACAAATGCATGAATGAATGGGTAGATGGATGAATGAATGAATGGATGCATGCATGAATGCTGGCACACTAGGCATGAAAGCAGCGGTGGCACCCAGCACTGGAGCAGAGACAGCTCACATCCCATCTAACAGCTTTGAAACTGGCTCAGGAGCCCAAGAGGAACTGAAAGTGGGAAGGAATTGCCAGGCAGCCCCAAAGTCAGTGTAGATGTGTCCTTAAAATAACTGTGGCCAACCGTCTCCGAGAGTGGGCCCAACTCCAAGGCCTGGGCACCCAAGGCTCGGAATTTCACAAGGAGCCAGGACCCGTCCTGGGAAGGGCTAGTTCTGTCTCCTCAGAGAAGGGAACTGAGGCTCCAAAGCAGCCATGATGCAAGTGTCGGGGTTGGGGATGACACGGTCTCCTTAGTCCCACTGAGGCCCAAAGACCTGGACAGAACGTCAGAGCTGGGAGAGACGTCGGAGGGCACAAAGGCCAAGTGGAATCACCTCACTACGATAGAGCCAGCTCCAGTCTGTGCCCCGTGAGCAGGGCAGTATCCAAACGACCAAAGATCTATAAGGTGCTCTGGCCCGATCACTGGTCTGTGCTGCCTCAGTTTCTCCATCTGCAAAGTGAAGTGACTATGTCTGATTAGTGTGCCAAGCTCCCTCCATCTGGACCTCATGGATCAACAGACTTCATGCAAAGCCAATTGCTTTAGTTAACCTCCTTAAAGAATATCCCAGCCTTCTTTCCCTGCATCTCATCAGCCCCTTAAAACCGGTCCCCGCTGCAGGTTGCTCACTTCGGTCTGGGGAAATCACATTTCCTAGATAAGTCTCATGGCTCACCATGGCCAAAGAATCCACTGGCCATTCTCCTGGTAATGAGCCTCTAGCTTTGGCTGGGGAGGCTTCAGGATCCCACTCAAAGCCCCAGCAGAACTCGCACTTTACTGACTTAGCCTCCTAGAGGCCAGGCATATCTCCACTGGCCTCAGGGGATAACTCCCTTCTGGTCCTGCCTGCCTCCTGTCTGCCACATGCTACCCTTACCCACCCGGCTGCACTACCTAGCTGGTGCACACTCAGAAAAAGGAACTTCCCAGTGTTTGTACCGGCCTGAACTAAATATCCAGGCCAAGAGGAACCTCAGCAGAAATGAAACCAGAGGAGATGCTCCCTCCAAAGCCAAACCAGACGGCTTGGGGATTAGCCACTCGACTGCCCCCCAAACTGCCCATGAAAACCCAGGACAGATTCACCAAGAGCAGAGAAGGTCTCCCATCACTGCCTGCCATCCATTAGGTGGTAGGCGCTTATGAACAAGCCCTTGAGATGCCCCAGTTGGCAAGGCCTAGAGCACAGAGCTGGCCTTGGGGCCATGAAGGCCAGGGCGGGGGGAGGGGAAGTAAGAGCGAGGGGGAGGGGGAGGGGAGGAGAGAGAGTGAGGAGGAGAAGGAGGAGAGGGAGGGGGAGAAGAGAGAGGGAGGGGGAGGGAGGGGGGGGGGGGAGGGGTAAGGGAGGAGAGAGAAGGAGGGGGAAGAGGGAGAGGGAGGGAGAGAGAGGGAGGAGGAGGAAGTAAGGGTGGAGAGACAAAGAGAGTTTATCCAGGTCCTTAAACTGGACTTTCAGTCCTCCAGTCCTCCAGATCACGTGTGATGAGAGCAGAGCCCAGTGGGACTCACACCTCCTGGTTTCTGGAAGCTCAACCTCCCTCCACTCCTCTAGTGCCCCAAGATGCCATCAGCTATTTTGACTGACACATCCCACAGATGACTCATTTGGAGTTTGTGGTCCACTCAGATCCCAGACCTTTCTTCAGAACACCTGCTGCCTACCCAGACCTTCTCCATCTTACACTTGTAGAGTTGATTTTTTTTGTGCCGGAGTGTCACACTCGACCCTTACCCCTGTGACATCCATGATTGTGCTAGCTGCCTCCCACCCCCCAGCTTGACTTCATCTGAAGACAGTGCATTTCATCTCTGCCTTTTATCCAAGCCACCGATAAAAACACGGAGCAGTATAAAGTATAAAAGCACAGAGCCCTGTGGTCCTTCAATGGAGACCTCCTGCCCTGCCGGCACTGAACCATTAACACCACTCCTTAGGGCTGAATCAATATAATCCTCTTTTCTTCTTGTCTGTGACTATCTTTACCAGAAAAGTGTGGCTAAAATCCAGGTAATTTATCTCCGCGTCTCCTGTTTCGTGATCCTGCCAGGAAAGGAACTGTGTCCAGAGCCAGCTCTTGTAATCACTGCTTCCTTGTCTGAATGGTCACCCACCATCCCTTTAATGATCCTTCCAGGATTCTCAGTCAAGCGTCTGCTCTCTCGCCCTTTTTGGAAGTGCAGCCAGCACGCGCCTCTCTCTCCGCCTGCTTGGGTCCCTCTGCCCTTGTCACACTCGCCGGTGGCTTTCTGGCCTTTGGCTCAGGACCAGAGGACGCGAGGCTCCTGAGGGTCGCCTTCTTGTCTCCCCGCTCACCCTGAGGATCAACTCTCGGTCTTTTTCGTTGGGTCATTTTCTGGATAAAGGCCATTTTACAGATAGAGGTTGAGGTGAAGTGAGGGGCCCACGGTCACCCAGCAGGATCCGGGGCCTTCCAGGCACCTCCCATGCCCTAACCACTGTACCACCCTGCCTCCTCCAGGGCCCTAGGCCTCCTGGAGGCCCCAGTGCCTGGTGTGCAGTACTGCTCTAAATGCTGTTGCTGTTCAGTCATTTCAATCGGGTCTGACTCTTCATGACCCCATTTGGGGCTTTCTTGGCAAAGACACTGGAGTGGCTTGCCATTCCCTTCTCCAGCTCATTTTACAGATGAGGAAACTGAGGCAAATGGGGTTAAGTGACTTACAGGGTCACACAGCTAAGTGTCTGAGGCCAGATTTGAACGCGTCTTCCTGACTCCAGGCCTGGCGCTCTATCCACTGAGCCACGAGCCCAAGGGATCTAACTAAAGAAGGAGAAACAGGGACCAGGAGCCACCTTGCCCATGGTGCTGAGCCCCAGAGCTTCTCTGCTCCCTGAGCCAGGGCCCTAGAGGAGAGAGAGGAAGAGCCTGGCGTCCTGGAGCACCACAAGCCCCATTCCTGCCCAGCCTCCTAATGCCTCGCCCCGGGAGGCTTCACCAAAGCAGTGGAGCCAGAGAAAACAAGGTCCCAGTCAGTCATTTGTCTTCCAAGCATGTTTCTGTTGACAATAAACTCTGCGAGGGCCGAGAGCCAGGCAGAGGAAGGCGGCAGGTCAAGCTTGAGAGCACAGTCAATGATTAGCCAGCCCTGTCCTGGGCCGGCTCTCCCCCTCCCCAGCAGGCCCTGGGGTCATCGCAGCGGGGGGCTAGGCAGGTCAGGAAAGAAGGGGGTGGGCAGGGGGAGCGGGCGTGGGCCCCCTTCCCCTCGATGCTGCCCTCGGTGTCCTGACCATCGCTCCCCCTGGGGAGAAGCCCCTTCTCCCCTCCTTATGGGCAGCCCTGTGGGTCCTGTCCCCAGCACCCGGCTGGCTGAAGGACTCTCGCTGTCATGGGCTAGGGAGGAGACACGTTCCAATCTACAAGGAAGGAAGAAGGCAACTCATTACGCCGTCCGTTTTACATAGAGGGAAACTGAGGCAGGACATAGGGAAGGCAGGATAAACAACACCAACCAAATACTTCAGGGACTGAGAAGCGGCTTGTTCTGTGGATCACTAGTAGGGAAAATTCAAACAGGCTAGGAAGGGCCTTGAAGGCCAAACAAGGCATCTTGTACTTGCTCCTGAGGCGATAGGGAGCCATGGGAGTTTAATGAGGAGGGGGTGACATGGTTATTCCTGCTTCCTTCCTTCCTCCTTTCTAGCTGGTCTCTCCAAGGTCCCTTCCAACTCCGACATTTGAGGATCACCTCCGTCCCTGCCAGATGGGGATCTAGGCGGCAGACACATACACACACAAATCCTTCCCTGACTCCATCAGAGACACTAGGGGGGACCCCCAGACCCGAATGGCAGGAACCCCTCCAGGGTCCCAGGCCCTGCTCTGAACTAAGTGACCTTGAGCAAGTCACCTCGCTCAACTTCCCTAACTGCGGAACACAGACCAGATGAACCTGGGGCCCTTTCAGTGATCCCTATGACTCCATGACCTGTGAAACCCAGGGGGCAAATCCAGTGAGGTCCAACAGAGGGAGTGCCTCCCCCTTTCCCCTGCAGGCCCCGTGGGGGCCAAAGAAAGAGGGGACTGCCTGCAGGAAGAGCCTCTGCTCCCTCTGGGGGCTGGCTAGAGAGGCCTGGCATATCAAGGGACAGGATATCCTCCCTGGAATGTTTGGGTCAACTCCTCAGCCTCATCGGATGCCACTGAAGAAATGTTTATGGAAGCCTAGCGCAGGGGCACCCGGGCCGGCGGAGGCGGGGGCATCAGGAACAAGTCAGGGACAGATACAATGCGGTCAGGCTGTCCCTGCCGCCCCTGCCCTGGCCAAGACTGCCCTCCCGCCAGCGATCCTCCCAAGGCAGCTCAGCAGGTTTGTGGAACACCTGCTATGGGCGGGTCCTGTGCCGATCACTGAGGGGGATGTAGCCTGGTGGTCTTCCTGCCAGAGAGCTCCCCAGGTCCTCAGGACAGGAGGCCAGACAGCTGCCCCGGCACCCAGGACAGGAGGCCAGACAGCCGCCCCGGCACCCAGG
>NW_020954568.1:721882-728473 GCF_900497805.2 Vombatus ursinus | reverse complement strand
CCCGGCACCCAGGACAGGAGGCCAGACAGCCGCCCCGGCACCCAGGATAGGAGACCAGACAGCCGCTCCGGCCTCCAGAGACCAGAACACAGGCAGGACAAGAGAAGGCCGAATGTGCCCCAGAAGAGATGGCCCTGAGCCAGGACCAGGAAAGCTGGGAAGGCTTCCTGCATGAAGTGGGGCTGAACTAGGCCTTGGCCAAGGAAGGCTGCGATTTCCAAAAGCAGAGACGGGAGAAAAGTGGGGCAGTGGATCTGGGTTCAGATCCTGGCTCCATCATTTACTTCCTGTTTGACCCTGTTCAGTGGAGCACTGTGAGAAAAGCTCTGGCTTTTGCCTGTAGGGCCTGGGTTCGAATCTCAACTCTGCCACTTAATAGCTGTGTGGCCTTGGACAGTGGCTTTGTCTCTCTGGGCCTTGATTGTTTTTCCCTGTCCAATGAGGGCAGCTGGCCTGACTGACCTCTGAGGCCCCTCCCAGCTCTGTTGACTCAGTGACATGCCAAGCCCGAGGAACCTGGGCTTTCTCAGAGCTGGCACAGGGCAGAGGCTTGGGGCAGGGTGGGGACGCCAGGCTACTGCAGCAGGGAGAGACGGATCATGGAAAGGGCGAGCGTGGACGGATGGATGGCAAGCTGGGGAGGGCCATCCTGGGGCCCTGCGCCCCCAGTGCCCCCTCTCCTTCTTCAGCTCAAAATTAAGGACATTGTGAAGACTGGCCCAATCCCTCACTGACAACAGGCCATTTGAGGGGCCTTCTGGAGACACAGGCCCTTCCCCCATAGGTGTGGCCAAGGATGAGGATTTGGGAGTAGCACCAGTGATGCCCCCAGACAGGGAGGCCTCCATGCATGTGTGCACCGCTCCCAGCTCTGGGAGGTGGGGACCCACCCACTCTGCCTCTGGGAAGGGCCAGAGTCAAATGAATCAGGGTTCTCTTGTCCTCCAAAGGATCTCTGAGCCCTCCCCCAGCCTAACCCCCTTATTTGATAGATGGGGAAAATGAGGCCCAGAGGGGCAGATGCTTGTGCGACGACCCACGCTGGGACAGTAGCATGGCCTGTCCTTGAATTCCAGCCCCTGCTAAAAAATCAGGGCCAGGCTTCAGAAGGAAGCAGGTCGGACCCCCACAAGCCTTCCTGCCTCCCACCAGAGGACACATCCCCTTCCCTTCACCTCCCCCAGCAGCCCAGGGCAGCCCCTGGGGCCAGCCACCCTCACCTCCCTCCAGGCCAGAAATGCTCTTGGTAAGAAATTTCCTAGAGCAAAAACAATTGAAATCAGGAAGAAGCCCACTTGTAAAGCCATGCTTCCTGTGGGCGGGCAGTAGCAGCAGCAGCAGCAGCAGCAGCGGGTCAGGCTGCACAGGAGGCTCTGAGAAGGGCCCTGACCGGAACAGGCCTGACACAGGGTGACCCCCCAGAGTCTGCCCCCACACTCCGTCTGGCCCCAGGCAATCTAGCATGAGGGACGGAGGAGGCCAGAGTCCAGCTCACCCTCCCCGGGGACCCTCACGGCCATGAGCCTCCTCACCAAAGCAGAAACCCAGGTTCAAAGGGGCTCCTCTCTCCAAGGCCCCACCTGTCCCTGGGTCAAGTTCTCCTCCCAAAGAGCATTTATGCACTGTCTACAGTATGCCCAGCTCTAGACCAGGCCGCTTTCTCCCCTGGGGGACTGGGGATCCAGCCATCAGGGCCCCCCCCCCCCCCCCCCCCCCCGTGAGAGCCCAAGGGCTTCTGGGTAAACACAGCAATGCTCTAGCCCGAGTCAGAGGAGTCAGCTCCCCACACTCTAGCCAGAGGGAGTTGAGACCAGGAGGAGCCAGCTGGCCAGCTCCCAGCCCTCAATCCAGAATTGAGCCCAGCCCCCTCACTGCACAGAGGAGCACCTGGAGACCCAGAGGCACCCCTCAGGTGTGGGGAAGGGACTTACCCAGGAGCCCACAGCTAATAGAGCAATCAGCCAATGAATGTGAGCTTATTCCTCATCCCAGACACATTCCTGGGCACTGAGGGGGGATGCAGACAGAAGGCCCCTGCCTTCAAGAGGCTTCTACTGTTACACCAGGGAGGCGTATAGGTCAAGCTGGGGTCATGTGACCCTAAATCCAGGGCTCCTGCCCTTCTCACTTCTCACTTCCCACAGCCGGGTCGTTCTAGCCCCTCTCGCCTCCCCAGGCTTCTCCTAATTCTGTGCAGACCGTGGAGGCCGCAGGAGGAAATGAAAGAGCCCAGAAAGGAGGTGGGTTCACCCCCTGCTTGGCTCACTCTCGCTCCCGAGTGACCTCAGGCAAGCCATGTTACTTGTCAGAGCCTCAGTTTCCCAACCTGTAAAGTGAGGGCACTGGATTGATAGCTCCCTCAGGTTCTTTAATATTCCATGACTACAGAGGAAAGAGTCAGGGGCTGGCCCTAGACAGAGGAGAGGGGCAATGTGGACCAGGCCCGCCAGCGTCACAGGCAGAGTGGCAATAGTCTGTCCCTCTCCTCTCTGGGTCTCCGTTTTTCCCCTTTCTAAAATGGAAGGATCTGGCTCTAATGCTCTGTGGGCACGTTCAGCCTCCAGAAATCACTTTCTCCTTGAGCTAAAACAGGACAGGGGCCTGAAGGGGAGCAGCAAGGCCTCAACTGTGTTCTGGGATGGGGGAAGAGGGCTGAGGGGACAGCCTGGCCCTTCTGTCTGTAAGGCTCTCTCCAAGGAGGCTGGAGATGACTTCGGGGCTTCTGGCAGTCCAGGATGCCCTGGGAGGAGCCCTGGGGCAAAAGTCACAGCACCTGGCTTAGAATCCCGGCCCTGCCATTTACTTACTGATGGTGCCACCTTGGGTAGGTCCCTCGCCCTCATCGGGCAGAATTAGGAGAAGCTTCCTAAACTGCAAAGTGACCAGCTTGGCCTTTGACCCCGGGACTCCACTATAGACCGTGAACCCCAAGGAAGCCAAAGGCAGGGGTGGGGGAAGGCCCATTCACCCGAAACTATCCCTCCCAGCACTTCTGCAAAATCCACTGGGAAAGGGCCGCCCTCAGCATGGAAGAGAAACATGATCAGAATCACTGACTGGACATGAGAAATGAGGAAGAGACAGAGAAGAACAAAGGCAGAGAAGTCAGCCAAACAAACACAGCTTCCGCAGCAATGAAAGCCCAACACCCCAGCAGGACGTCGGCGTTGGTTTAATGGAGCCACCGAGCCCAGAAGCCCCGTGGTCCGGTATACTTCCCTCTAGCCCATAGGGGAGTGGTGGGCGAGGGGCTGGGAATGGGGCATCCACTGGCTTTAATGCACTGTCCTTGTTCCAGAGGGTTCTAGATGCTGGAGGGTTACTAACGTGAACAAACGTGATCAATAAAATCTTTGGAACTGCAAGAAGACGCAGGAGGGGAGGCCCGTGTTCCCAGGTCTCTCTCTTCTAGCTCTGACTCCGACTCGGGGGAGATACGCAAACGACGGCTTGCAGGGCAAACGAGGGCTTGCCCCGCCAAGTCCGTGGCCCAACAGAGCTCAGAACATCCTTCCATGCTCAAGTCCTCATCAGCCTCTTGCACCTGCCCATCTTTCAAAATTAGGAAGCTCATGTCAGGAGCCTGAGGCTAGGGGACTCCAGATGAGACCCCTGAAAACCCTGATCAGACAGAGTGCCACCCCTGGATGGGTGTTCCCCACCTAGGAAATTGAGCAGCCCCTACAATTCCAGCCTCCGTCTTCCTTTGGTATCATCGAGTCATCTCCCATGAGCCCCCAACACAATCCCAGCCTCTGACTGATTCAGGGATCATAGAACCAGCCCCTTTTCCCTCCATCCCCATCGGCCACCCCAGGCTGGGAATGGGCTTTCCCTCACCTCTCGTTGGAATTTCTGCTTATCTCACCAGCACATTCTACCTCGCGGCCAACTTAGATGGGGTTGTGATTTCAGTGTCCACATTCCATAGCCCCCAGACTGAAAGCCTCCTGAGAGCAAGGACTGTTCTTTATTACACTTCTTTGTGTCCTTCTCAATAGACCCCCCAAAAAAGGACTGTAAGCCCCCTACAGAAAGGGCATCTGGTCCATTGACTTCTCAGAATGGTATCATTGCGCTGAACTTGGAGTCAGGAGGGTGTGGGTTCAAATTTGCCTTTGACTCTTAACTGGATGTGACTCTGGGCGGTCTCTCCACCTTTCTGAGCATCAGTTTCCTCATCGTTCCAATGGCGACAAGAGCATCTGCTCACAGGGTTCTTTGTGATAGGTTTCTGTCAAAAGCTTTGCAAGTCTCAATGGAACGTCACATAGCAACAATAGCCACTAGTCTCTTGCTGGACCTTCCTCCAGGTCACTCCCGCTAGCCCTGGGTGCCCCCAGACTCTGGCCTGGACCCTCTCCTTCTTTCCCTCTGGACATCTCACTTGGCTGAGCTCATAAGATCGCAGGGGATCAATGATCCCTAGCTCACAGACCAAAGACCATAGACCGTGTTTGTCTCCTGAGTTCCTCATCACCCACCGCCCTCAGGACATCTCATCACAAAATCAACACATCAAAAACTAAGCTCATTACCTCTTCCCCCCAACTCTTCCCTCTCCCAAACTTCCCCATAACTTTCAAGGGCACAGCCGTCCTCCATCAGCCAGCTTCACAACCACAGGGTCGTTCCCAACTCGTCTCTCTCATCCCCACCTATCCACTCTGCTGACAAATCTTGCAATTTCCTTCTCCCCAGTATCTGTCACATTCATCCCATTCTGTCCACTCACAAGGCCACTTCCTCTCCTATTACCTGGACTATGTCGATGGCCTTCCAATGAGCCTCCCTTCTTCCATTCATCCCCTCTCAAATACAACGGCCAATGGCATAAAACTAAAGTCACGGCAACCTCAAGACCCCCAGTGGCTCCCTATTACCTCCAAAATCAATACAAAATGTTCTGTTTTGCACTTAAAGCCCTTCACAGCCTGGTCCCTTCCTACCTCCCTTCCCCATACCCAACGATCAAGACAGGCTGGCTGCTCACTGGTCCTGGCCCTTTGTCTGGGCCCTTCCCTAGACCTGGAATGCTCTCCCTACATTAGACTGACTATGCCTCGTACAATCCCTGGCTTCCTCTGAGACCCAGCCTGAGCGCTCCGACTCCGTGAAGCCCCCAGCTGCTAGGGTCATCCTTCGTCAGCTGATCCTCCATCTCCTCCACTTATCTGCCAGGGTCCACTCTAGAGCTCTTGTCTCCCCCAACTGAATATAAGCTCCTCGAGTACAGGAAGCGTTTGGGGGCTTTGTGTTAGCGCAGAGCTCCGTATACAGCAAGCACCTCCTAAGCGCTTGTTCATTGATGTTGTTCACCCCCTTTCCTGCTTCTATATGGTAATCCCCCTTTAGTGTGGAGCTGCTTGGGCCAGCGCTTTGCACCCAGTAGGGGCTTAGTAAACATCTGCTGAATGTAAATAACTCACTACTCTCGTGGATGTGCAGTGCACTTGTGAGTGCTCTCTTTCTTTCACACACACACACACACACACACACACACACACAGAGTGAAAGGGACCCCTCTGTGAACATGGAGTAACTTGTCATTGTATCCCACCCCTCACCCAACACCCTGGGTAAGGTGCAGTGGGGGAGGGGGGTGGGGAGCCAGAGAGACAGGGCTGGAAATTTAAAGGTGCCACTTCCTAGCCGTGTGTGACCCAGACCAGGGCTCTTCCCCTCTCTGGGCCTCAGTTTCCTCTTCTGTAAAATACAGGGGTGGGTTTAGATGTGAGCTAATGTCCCTTCTAAACCTTGTGATCAGAGGACTTCACCAATGACTTCGATTTTATGTCAATCCAGGTTTGGGTACAATGGGCCCAGCTAAAGCCTGGGCACCTGCACTACCCTTGAGGAGCCCACAGGGGAAGTCAGCATGGGGCCCACCCTAGACCTGCATCAGGGCTGGAAATCCTGCTTTCCTGGGGCCCTCGTTCATGCACAGAGAACTAGAAGATCACGAGGTACTGGCCTCCCCTGTCAGAGGGAGAGGAGGAGGAGGTGAGGAGGAGAGACAGGAGGGGAAGAAGGAAAAAACTTCAAGGTCAGTGTTATTATCTCCACTTTACAGATTAAGAGACTGAGGCTGAGAAGCTAGGTGATTTGCCAGGATCACACAGCTCGCAAGGATCTGGTGAGAGATTTCAAACCAAAGTCTGGCATCCTGGTCACTCCACCTCTTTCCAAAATGGCCAAACCCAACCTGACAGCAGGCCATCTCACCCCACCCTAATTATCGGCACCGTCCCTGACCAGTGCCTTGACAGGAAAACTGATTCTTCTCTCCAAAGCGTTCTACCCCCAGCTTTCTTCTCCGAGGGACTGTCCACCCGTCACTGGGAATCATCTCCCAGAGAATGTGCCTGGGGCAATTCCAGTGGGAACTTTCTGTTCTCCCTGGCGAGCAGGTGTCTCTGGGTTTTGGGCTTTTCACCTACACTCAGAATATCCCCAGATTCCCAAGAACAGACAAAGAAAGAGAAAAAAAGATCGCTGCAAGCAAGGGGCCAGGGAATGGACACCACCACCAGGATGGATGGACGGATGGATGGATGGATGGATGGATGGATGGATGGATGGATGGATGGA
>NW_020954568.1:713780-721872 GCF_900497805.2 Vombatus ursinus | reverse complement strand
TGGATGGATGGATGGATGGATGGATGGATGGATGGATGGATGGATGCTTGGATGCATGGATGCATGAATGCATGGATGGATGATGGATGGGTGGGTAGACAGCTCACTCCTTACACTCCCAAATGAAACCAGGCCCAATTCCCTCCCTCCTTTCCTTAGTCAAGGCCAAGGCCACTTTTCTGTGGCTGTTTCCAGGAGGCTGAATGAAGGAAAGGCACAAGACCCCAAAATGGGGCTAGGAGACAGCACCAGCGCAATCAGAGCCCTTCCTCCTGTTCAGTCCTAGCCCCACCTCCACCCCCTTCAAGAACCACTATTCCCTGGCCGTTTGTAAGGCGTCCTGGGCAGGCGGGCTCCTGGGAACCAGGCACCAGCACGGCAGGGAGAGCCCACCGGGCTGGGTCTCCCACGGGGAGCAGGGGCCGCTTGAGCGCCCCCTCCCTCCTCACTGCCCCCCTCCAGGAGGTTGGCAGTCTAGCGGCCCGGGGCAGGTGCTGGGCTCTCAGGAGCTGCGGTCTTGCCCCCCAGGTGGGGGGGGGGAGGGGGTGCCGCTGGCCAAAGACAGCCACGAAGGGCCCAGAGCCCCACACGACGCCCAGCAGCCTTCCCTGGCCAGCTCGGCTGTGGCCCCGGGCAGGGGCCCGGCCGGGGCACGCGAGCCGGGGCAGTCCCCTGTCCCGCGCGGGGCGCAAAGGGGGCGGCGCGTACACTTACACCGTGAAGTGGTACAGGAAGCACTTCCAGCCCGTGGGTCTCTCGAGGAAGTTGTAGACACGTCCCTGGATGTGGGTGCGGGTGAGCAGCGGCCGCCACACGCTGTAGATGGACACGCGCGGGTCCAGGTTCACGGTGGGCGGCGGGGATGGCGACGGTGACGGCGGGGCGGCAGCGGGAGGGCCGGGCCCCGGCGCGGGGATGGGCGCATAGAGCGCCCCGGCCACCGGGTTCACGTCGGCCAGCTCCGAGGGGAAGGCAGGCTTGGGGCTGAGGCTGAGCCCCAGCGGCCCGCTGGCCCGACGGCCCCAGCCCCAGCCCCAGCGCCGTCGCTCCGCCTGCGGCGGGGCCCCGGCGGAGGCCGCCATGGGGTCGGCTCTGGAGCGAAGGGCGGCGGCGGCCCGCAGGGGACGGGACGGGACGGGACGGGACGGGACGGGACTGGAGGGGACGGGAGGGGACGGGAAGGGGCTGGAGAGGAGGGGACGGGAGGGAGGAAGGAAGGAGGGCGCGCGAGCTGCCGCCACCGCAGCTGCCCTGGAGACTGGGCTCCCACTCCCGAGGGGAGGCATCAACCGAGCCAGGGAGGCGGGAGCTGCCCGTGCCCGCCGCCCGGGGCGGGGCTCGCGCTGCCTCCCCGCCCCTCCTCACTCAAGAGGCCGCAACCTCTACACCCCCCGCTCCCCGCCCCCCCCCCCCCCCCCCCCCCCCCGGCCTGGGGGCCCCCGCCCCCGCCCCAGGGCCCCCCCTGGCCCCCCCCCCCCCTTAATCCCCATCCTCCCCCCCTCCCCCCCCACCCACGCCCTGGGCGCTCGTACACACACAAACGGAGACACCTGCTTCGTGGGCCCCTGGCCTTCTTGCCCCCACCCACGGTCCCCATTGAGAGCGTCCCGAACGACTTTGCCCCGACCCCCAGCCCCTTCCGAGGGGCGGCGAGAAGCCTGGTCCCCGAGATTCTGACTGGTCGCGGCGGCAGGTGGCGAAGCGTATGCTGAGGCAGGGAGACGGAAACCAAGGGCCCGCCTCTGTCTCCAGTCCGGAGGCCATGTCGACCCTTGGGAGGCCGAGCCTTCCCCAACAGGAGACAGCCTCCTCTCCCTTCCCGCCCGCCCCCTCCACTCCCACTTACTCAGCCCCCCACTTGGATTCAGTAGATGGGGAGGCAGTGGGGCCCCAGAGCAGGGATTTACAATTTGCCCTCTTGTGGATGCCACATTGGAGCCCAGAGAGCCCCTTGAGGCAGATGAGCATTGACAAAATGAGCATCTCTGCTCTGCCTGCTCTCCCAGGCTCTTCTCTGCCCACGGACTTCAAAGGTCCCCTGACCCAGAGGTCCTACCGTGTGCAGATCGTCTTCGGCTCTTCCTAGACCTTCCTATTGGAAGCCCTCTCTGTTGGCATCTGTCCTGGGGTGCACCTGTACCAGTCGACTATCCCTGGGGGCTTAATATTAGGGTTAACTTCCTGAGCAGGCCTCCTGCTGCTCTCCCCAAGTAAATCACAACCCCCTCAGGCCCCGTGGGGTAGAGACCCCTCTGCGTCCTTAACCCTCTAGCAGAGTGAGTTGGTGATACAAGTATTTGTGGGGGAGGAAAAAGCTTCCAAAGTCGCCCCTCCCTGGGACTCTGGCATTTTACCTTCTGAATGCCTAGGTTTGGACTCTGGGGGTGCCAGAGGAGGGAGCTATAGGAGCTGGGGGTAGGAGTGCATTTGGAGAGTGGGAAGGCCTCCCCAAAGCCCTGAAGTTACATGGGCAAGGCGGACTCAGAGTGAGTGGGGGTGTCAAACAGAGAACTGTACCTGGAATCCATAGAAGAAAAAGTTCTCTGTGGGTCATGAACTCATATATGTGGAGCCAGAAGGAACTTCCATTAAGTTAAACTCCTTCATTTTACAGAGGGGGGAACTGAGGATCGGGGAAATCGAATGACTTGCCCAAAGTCACTAAGGATATATGTATCCCAGGTGGGATTTGAACCCAGCTCGTTGAAGAAAAATGTCTGGTGCAACATCTGAACCTATTTCTCTTTTAAAAAATATTGGTTACATGATAAATGTGAAAATATGTTTAATTGGAATGTATATGTAGAGCCTCTCTCAGACCGCAAGAAGGAAGGCAGGCAGGGAGGGAGGGAAGGGGAGAAAATTTAAAACTCAAAAGCTTATGGAAGTGAATGTTGAAAACTAAAAATAAATAAATTATTTTTTAAAAAAAGTATTGGTTACAAGAGAAGGTCATTGTGTAGGAGGGAGGGAGGAGATATGTTCAGAAATGAATGAGATGTGAAAACAAAGACATCAATCAGAATATGATAAAGATGTTTGTTTAAAAAAAAATCCGGGCTTCGCTCAAGGCCAAGCCCAGGGGCCGCCTCCTCCCTGTTTCCCCATCCCACCACGTGGGTGAGTCAGCTCTAAGAGGGGAGGGGTGGGTGAAAGAACAAGAAGTCAGCTTGGGCCGTGGTAAGTTTAAGACTTCCATAACACATTCAGATCAAATGACCAGTAGGTAGCTGGAAATGGAAGACAGGTCAGGAAAAGAGGCTAGTTTGAGAGTTATCATAGAGATGGTAATTAAATGTGTGGGAGCTGATGAGATCACCAAGTGAAGGAGGGAGAAGAGCAGAGGGCCCTGGACAGAGCTATGGGGGCACCTACTGTTAAAGAGCACGATCGCAAGGAAGATCCATCTCCGGAGACATTCAAACGGGTTTGAATGATGACAGTTGGGGGATCGGAATCAATGGGATGGGGGGGTTGTTGTTCATTCTTATGACCAGGAGGGGATTTGTTAACCATTGAGGAAATGTGGGTACTTTGCCTTTCTGGACCTTAGTCTCCACCTTTGTAAAGTACAGATGTGTTATAGGAAACAAATGGAACACTGCGGAACCCAGGAACGCAGCAGGAGGGCTCAGGGTGATGACCATCCCGGAAGCTGTATTTCCCCGGAAAGCACCAACGTCACTCATGCTGGAAGGACCCTCACCTGCAAGCTAGGTTTGTGGGCAAAGAGATCTCCAAGGTCCGTCCCAGCTACCCCATTCTAGGTGCTAGGTTCTAGGTTCTCCCCTCTGTTTGGACATTCGAGGAATCATAACCCAAGTGGAGAGTGACTTGGGCCTACCATTTGCAAACCCTTAAGTCCTCATCCCCAAGCTAAGAAGTTTCCCAGCTCCCTAGGGTCTGGGCCTGAGGCTAGGGAGGGTGTTTGCTGTGAGAAGTGTAGAGTAGAAAGATAGCCAGCCAACAACTGGTCTGGGAAGTGGGTGACTGACTGGAAAAGAAGCTTGGTTAGTGAGAGACTTTGGAACAATGAGTGGCCCTCACAGGTGGCATTTTCCTTCTTGGATTCCCTCACAAGCTGGAGGCTGTGTTTGGGACTCTGTCTGGAAGGGCAGACCCTTCATGCTCAGGTCGTCTGAGAGCCCTGCCTGTTAGGACTCGGCTTGTAACTGATCTCTGCCCTTGCCTGCCTCAGCCTAGTCCCATCGTCCCCCCGGATGCTCACCTAGTGCTCAAGGAACTCCACAGTGGATATGCTTGACCTGGGAAGGAGTACCCAGGAGGCCTGAGGAATTCTGACTCTGCCGGTTGAACCGGCAGCTGGCTGCTCTCCAGCTAACAACCCCCACCCCCACCCCACAGCTCTCCAATGTAATCATAAAATCAAAGGCCTTGCGGAGCTTTGAAGCCAACTTTCCCATTTTAGAGATAGGGAAACTAAGGCCCAGAAGAGTCAAGTGACTTGCCCAAGGTTCCACAGGGATTAAGAGCAGAGGCAGCAGAATGCAGGTGCTCCGCCTCCATCCACCATTCCCTTTTCTCCTGACGGTTCACAAATCCATATCATGACAGTCCCCTTGCGAGGAAGAGAAGCTCAGCTCTTTTCCTCATTGACTGATTGGCCAATGAGGAAACTGAGGCTGAGTGGAGAAGTCTCACCCACAGCCATACTAGGAAGGAAGGGTCAGACCAAATCCTGATGGAGAAATCTAAGAAAAAGTCACAGGGAGCCACTTGTCCAGCCCAGATGGGCACTGAGAGACGGAGGTCTTCAGGCAGAGGGGCCAGGTCTAGCCAAGAGCGGTCCTGGGAAACCCTGTAGCTCAAAAAGAAGCTGTGCAGGAGGAGGTGCCGGACCCACGCTGGGGCCCTGAGCTGGGACCAGGTGCTGACTGGCAGCTTGGTCACCCACTGTCCATCCCAGGTCACAGACACAGGTAGACTGAGGAGGGGATCTGCACCCAGAGGTGGCCCTCTGTTCTGGGGTAAGGAGCAGTGCTAGGCCCTAGGAAGTGGACAGAGAGAGGAGCAGCGGTGTGGTTCTGACTCCAGGCGAAAAGGGGCCTTCTCACTTCCAGCTTCTAGCCCAAGGCAAAGGGAATCCTGAAGTTGTCACTGAACCAGCAGAGCTTTCCAGCCAGCCGAGAGAGACCAAGTCCAGCAGCGTCTGCTGGTGCTCAGACCCAAACCCAGGTCATGAACGTGCAGAGCTCAGCTTAGGGGGGCAGCAATCAGCAAGCTTTGCCCCGGATCAGACCAGGGGAGGTCCCAGAATAACGGAATTCTTAACACCTCCAAGGGAGCAGCAACATGATCAACCCAGACATTCCCTCCAGTAGTTCCAGAGTCCTGCCCTAACATCAAGTCTAGAAGTCAGGAGGCAGGCCGGAAGAACGAGCAAACAAAAAAAGAACCCTACCATAAAAATCTATGACGGTGACCAAGACACTCAAGAAGAAAAGAATGACTCCAAAACGTCTTCAAGCGGAGCCTCATAGGAAAACACAGTTTGGGCACAAATTTAGCTATAATTCCCGAAAGGGACGAAGCGAAAGCTTAAAAAGAATAGAAAATATTTTTATAAACGGAATGAGAAGGCTGAAGGAAACTAGTGAGAAAGAAATGAGAGCGATAGGAGAAAGAATTGAATAGGGAATTAAAAGTTTGGCACCAGAAGTACAAAACCTTGCCCAAGAAACAAACTCCCTGAGAATAGAATGAACCACATAGAAGCCATTGACTCCATCAGGCAGTAAGAAACATTAAAACAGAGTCAAAAGACTAAAAAAAATGAAGAAAATGTAAAGTGTGGCATAGAAAAACATCTGACCTTGAAAATAGTTCCAGGAGAGAGAATTTGAGAATCACTCAATTACCTGAAAGTCATGACTGGAAAGACATAATATTTCAAGAAATCATAAAATAAATTTGCCCAGATCTCTTAGAACCAGGTGGCGAAGTGTAAATAGAAAGAATCCATCTGTCGCTTTCTGAAAGAAACCCCTAAATGAAAACCCTCAAGAATATCATAGCCAAAATCACTATTGATTAGAGAAATGCAAATCAAAACAACTCTGAGGTACCATTCACACCTATCAGATTGGCCAACGTGACAAAACAGGAAAATGATAAATGCTGGAGAAGATGTGGGAAAATTGGAACACTAATGCATTGTTGGTGGAGTTGTGAACTGGAATGTAATTTGGAACTATGCCCAAAGGGCTATAAAATGTGCATACCTTTTGAATACCACTTCTAGGGCTGTATCCCAAAGAGATCATACAAATGGGAAAAGGACCCACATGTACAAAAATAGGCATAGCAGCTCTTTGTGCGGTGGCAAAGAATTGGAAATTGAGAGGATGCCCATCAATTGGGGAACGGCTGAACAAGTTGTGATATATAAATGTGATGGAACGCTATTGTGCTATAAGAAATGATGAGCAAGCAGACCTCACAAAAACCTGGAAAGACTTGTATGGACTGATGCTGAATGAAGTGAGCAGAACCAGGAGAATGTTGTACACAATAACAGCCACACTGCATGATGACTCGGTCTGATAGACTTAGCCTTTCTCAGCAATCCAAGGATCTAAGACAGCTCTAAAAGTCTCATGATGGAAAATGCTATGCACATCCAGAGAAAGAACTATGGAGTTTGAATGCAGATTGAAGCAGACTAATTGCTCTTTTTTTTCTTCTGTTTTGTTTTGTTTCCTCTTTCTTGTGGTTCCTCCCATTGGTTCTAATTCTTCCTTACAAAATGACTAATATGAAAATACGTTTAATAGGAATGTCTATGTAGAGCCTACATCAGATTACATGCCATCTTGGGAGGGAGGTGGTGAGGGAGGGGAAGAAAAACTTAAAACTCAAAAGCTTATGGAAGTGATTGCTGAAAACTAAAAATAAATTCATTAATAATAAAAAAAAATATCATAGCCAAAATCCAGAGCTTCTACCCAAATAAAAAAATCCTACAAGCAGCCAGAAAGAAAGAATTCAAGTATGGAGCAGCCATAATCAGGACCACTCATGATTTAGCAGCCACGACATAATGGAGCAGAGAGCTTGGAATATAATATTCCAGAAGGCAAAAAACATGGGCTTATCGCCAAGAATAATTTACCCAGCAAAACTGAGTATAATCCTGAAGGGAGAAAAATTGATCTTTAATGATGTAGAGGACTTCCAAGCATTCCTGATGAAAAAACCAGAACTGAGGAGAAACTTTGAAGTTCAAACACAGATATGAAAAGAAACACGAAAAGGTAAATGTGAATGAACAGTGATAAAGACTAAACAAGGATCAATGGCTTCATTCTGATTTTGAGAGGTGAAGCGAGTGCCCTCTGAACCCTTTGGTCATTAGGATTCACAGAGAGAGTCTAACCAGACAAGACCTGGGAGTGCTTCTGTTGTGTCTTGATGATCTTAAGGGAAGAATGGAGAAAGGAAAGGGAATAAGGTGGGAGGAGAAGGGAAGAAGAAGGGAAAAGAAAGTTAGAGGAAATTATCTCACATAATTAGGCTGCACAAGTAGACTTTAATAGAAACAAGAAGGGGCTGAAACTCGAACCTCCCTCTCATCTGAACTGGTGAAAGGAAGGAAGAATACACACACACATATACACACATGTACACACACATCATTGGATATAGAAATACATTTAAAAAGTCATAAACATTTATACAGCACTTACTAAGTACCAGGCACTGTACTTCAAAAATATAATGTCATTTGATCCTCACACCAATTTCGGGAGGTAAGTGCTATTATTACCCCCATTTTACAGATGAGGAAACTGGCAAACAGAGTTTAAGTGAGTTGCCCAGGGTCACCCAGCTAGGAAGTATCTGAGGTCGTATTTGAACTCAGGTCTTTCTGACTCCAGGCCCAGTGCTCCATCTACTGTGCAACCTCCAAGTGCTACTTGGCGCAGGTCTCCGTGATAGGTACTAGATATACAAAAGCAAAATCCCAAACAGGCCCTTCCCTCAGGGCCCTCCATTCTTCAGGTGAGCAGGCAGGACCGGAAGGAACTTCAAGCTGAAAGATAAGCCCCTCCCCTCCCTTCTCTTGCCCCCC